>NW_023416343.1:2081526-2205510 GCF_014108235.1 Myotis myotis | reverse complement strand
CCCCACACACACACCCAGAGCTGTGGAGCAGCGCCCCCTGGAAGCACTGGGAGGGGGAGCAGAGCCCCCTGGAGGCACTGGGAGGCGGAGCAGCGCCCCCTGGAGGCACTGGGAGGTGGAGCAGCTTGGAAAGGTGGGCCTCAGGCAGGGAATGCCCAGCTTCCTTCCATGTTTACAGTCACCCACCCCCTGCCTCCCTTTGTCCCTGGCGTTGGGTGTGCCCGCCTCCCGGGTCAGCGATCTTTCCAGGAATCGGAGGGGAAGGCTGTTCAGAAACCGTGTGGGCTCTGCAGACCGGGAGCTGCGGCTCTGAAGGCAGGACAGTGTGTGGGGACCTGAGGGCGGTCACTTCTTCGAGGTCGTCCTGACCCCCCACTCCACCAGGAGCCCCTCTTCCTGCAGCAGCGGCCTCACCAGCGGGACCCGGAGGGGGAGTCAGGCCGGGCTGCTGGGCAGGTGCTCTTCGTGTCCCCCCCACCCCCCATGAGGCCCCTGGGAAGGGATGAGGGGGGCAGGGGGCACTCTCCTGGGGCCGCATGAATCCAGCAGGGCCAGCTGCCAGGCCCTGAGACCCTGGGCCTGGAGGGTCCCCGTCCTGCCAGCGGCGCCCGGACAGCAGTCACCTTCACAGCCGAGCGGCTGAGCCCTCTGCCTCCGTGTCAGGAGAGTGGACGCAGAACCTGTCCCCGCGTCATCCACAGGCACCTCGGCCGGGCGCCAGCTCCCCACGGGCGGCGCCCAGGGCTGCTCTGAGAGCTCTTTCTGGAAGGAGCCCGTGCACAGCGCAGGGGGGAGACTCGTCAGCGATGGCGGCTGCTCGCGGTTCGGCTGAGCTAGGGCTGCACCCTTCGTCCCTCCCCGGCCCGGTGTCCTCTGGTCCCTGCCCTGTGCGGGGCTCAGGGCTGCAGGCTCTGCCAGGGATCCGCTCAGCACAGAGAGTTTCTCTCGGCCCCGTTTTATTCTCTTTAACCTTCACTTTCCAGAACAGGACCCAGCACAGCACACCCCCCCCCCCCCCGGGGTCCTGCCCCAGCAGGTCCAGGCGTCCCCAAGGGTGTGGACGGAGTCAGTGAAGAAGGAATGACACGGAGACAGCGTTCAGTTGATCAGCAGCCTAGCCAGGATCTCCAGCCAAGTCCTGGTCTAGATCTCCAGCAAAGTTCTGGTGTTTATTGTCTTGTTACATCTGTATTTATACCAGTTGATTTTAATCCTGTCAATTTCTATTGCAAAGGTTAGGGCGTTTCTTATCTCCATTCCAGGGAGTAAAGATTATGTAGCTTAAGCATGATTGTTTGTAGTTAAAGTGATTAACTACCCGCCTGGCACTTAGTTAAGGAGTTTTATCCCCTCCCTGACTTCAGGGGAAAATCCCTACCTGGGGAAACAACCTTTTTCGGAGAGGTGACCTTGGTTAAAACACACAGCGCTAAAGGGAGCAAACATATTAAGAACAGTATGCTATATATGCCAGGTCCCTTGAAACATATGCTGTGCAGATGTTTCTTTCCTGCAGTGACTGTGTCAAGCAGCAAGGATGGACCGGCTTCCGGCAACCCCCCAGCCTAGGCGCCGTACTGCACGGTGGTCTTCAGCTCCTTGGTGACGTAGCCCTCCAGCAGCTTCAGCAGCTGCTCCTGCAGGGCCTCGTCTTCCATGACCAGCTTGGTCAGGTGATCGACGTCCGTCCACTGCAGGCTCCCGATTTTGGCCATGACGTGGCTGCAGAGCTTCTCCTGCTCGGGAGGCGGCAGCTCCTTGAGGATGTGACTGACAGGCTTAAACTTCGTGCTCCACACCAAGGCCCCTAAGAGCCCCCCGAGAATGCTCCCTGGAAAACAGGAATTTCGTTTAGTTGGGCTGTTCACCATGCCGGCTCAGGGCTCGCTGGGAGCTCCTCCCCACGATTCAGGCCGCAGTCCATGGTGGGGTCCCCCCGGAAACCTCCTGCTCCCAGACTACAGGGAGCAACTCACCCGACCTCCAAGGGATCATGGGAAGCAACCAACCGCCCCCATTGGCAGAAACTGGTCCCCAAACGGGAGCCAGGTGAGACCAGGGGCAGGTGCATGTGGGCAACTATGGGCGCTTCTCCTGCACAGACTGGGGGCTGGGGCGGGGCCGGGAGCTCTCTGAACAGCTAATGTGAGCAGCCAGAGGCCTGGAATCCCAGCTTCCTCCTGATCCTGCAGTGAAGACAGGAACAGGCCTGCCCAGGGGACACAGGGCACACCCCCGGGGCAGGGCGCCTTCCAGTCCACAGGCAGGAGGCACAGGAGGGCGCCCTGCGCTTCTGAGACACAGACACGTGTGTCCCACCGGACACGTCTGTGCACAAAGGCCGAGTCTCAGACTCAGCTCGCCAGCCCCTCACGCAGGTCGCAGGCTCCTGTGAGGTCCCTGGGGACCGGAGGCCTCTGTCCCCCACCCCACGGGGCACTGCACTCACCAACGGCTATTCCAGGCGGGCCTCCGACCATGGACCCTAGTAAGGCCCCAGTGCTGGCGAACCCTATGGCTCGCCGTTTTCGGTACTTGACAGCCGCCTTCATCTTCTTCGCCTCCGAGAGGGAGCACAGCAGGCTCATGGCGTCCTCCTTCGTTAGGTACATTGCACACTTTGCAGGCCTGCGGGAGGGAGGGTTCCCACGCGTCAGCTCCCACCCAAAGCTCGCTCTTCCCAGTGTCCAGGGCGGACCCCCAGTTCCGGGAGGACCCCAGTTCTGCCGTGGGTGAAAGGACAGCACCGTCACGTGACAAGTCCTCTGTCACCGAGAAAGTGGGGCTGCTGGTAGTCAATAAGCAAACAGGCCCGGCCTGCGTGGCTCAGGGGTTGAGTTTTGACCTATGAACCAGTAGTTCAGGGTTCCATCCCCGGTCAGGGCACAGGCCTGGGTTGCAGGCTCCATCTTCAGTGTGGGGCGTGCAGGAGGCAGCTGATTCATGATTCCCTTTCATCATTGATGTTTCTCTCTCTCTCTCCCCTCTCCTTTCCTCTCTGAAATCAGTGGGAATATATTTTAAAAAATAAATGAATAGATAGAGAAGAGCACCCTGCTGCACACCTCAGGTAGTTTAGAGCTGGGCTTCCCAGTCACTCCGCTGAGACCCTGGGCAGTGATTCCGAGGATTGAGGGGGCCCTCCCAGTGGCATCAGTGAAGATTAAGGGAGGTAACACTTGCAATGCGCGTCCCGCTGTGCCCTGTGCCCCGAGAGCTGTGAGCTCGCAGTGGGCAGTACCTGTGGTTTATTTTCCTTACTAGTGGCCTGGTGCACGAATTCGTGCACATTGAAAGGAAATTAATTAGTAAAAAATATTTTAATATTGCTATTCGCCCTTTCTCCATAATAGAAGTGTCAACCAAATTCACGATCAACAATGACAGATGGAAACACACTCGTCCAATTGGTGCCAGAGACACTTTTATAGGTATCGCGCATGCCTGAGTCAACTTTGCCTTTTATATATCTAATAGGTACATAGCGCAAGAAATCGTGCAAGAACTGGGACCCCAGACCTCAGCATGCCACAGGACTCCCCCGAGTCCCACTGGCACTGTGGGACCCAGAGCTGAGTTTCCACCCAACCACCCGCGCCTTGACGTGCATGCAGTCCTGCCTACCCGTGCGCACCTTGCCACGCACGCAGCCTCCTGGTGACCGGTCTTTGGTTGTTATGGCATTAAGGCCACTGGGTTTTTATAATATAGACTAGAGACCAGGTGCATGAAAATTCAGGCACTGGAGGGGGGTCACTCAGCCCAGCCTGCCCACTCTCACATTCTAGGAGCCCTCGGCGGGGGGAGGCAACCTGGTGATCAGGGGAAGGCGACGCACCATCACACCACTGTGCAAGCCTCAGCTGAACCTGGCTACCTGAGCCTCGGGTGGCCCTGGGCAGCTGGGGGCCTGAGGGGACTGGGCGCCACCATCTTGTGGCTGTGGGCACCGCCATCTTTGAGGGCAGGGCAGTCAATTAGCATATTCCCTCTTTATTAGATAGGACTAGAGGCCCAGTGCACAAATTTGTGCACCAGTGGGGTCCCTCCACCTTTCCTGCAGGATTGGGCCAAAACCGGCTCTCCAACATCCCCCAAGGGGTCCTGGATTGTGAGAGGGTGCAGGCCAGACTGAGGGACCCCACCAGTGCACAATTGGGGCCAGGGAGGGACACGGGAGGTTGGTGAGCTTGGGACGGACTGCGGGAGGGCTCAGGACATGTCTGACCTATCTCACTAAGTCCCAATCAGCCACACCCCAGCAGCAAGCTAACCTGCTGGTCAGAGCATCTGCCCCCTGCTGGTCAGTACACATCACAGCAAGCGGTTGAGCAGCCTTAGCATATCATTAGCATATTACACTTTGATTGGTTGAATAGATGACCCGTTGACCAGACACTTAGCATATTAGATTTTTATTATCTATAGATATAAAAAGCAAGCAATCATAATGGCATCATGACCAGAACAACCAGAGACCAAAACACTGCAGCCCCTCGACCAGGCTGGCCCCTCCCCCTGTGGGAACCCCACCCTGATGGGGCTGGCCTGCAAAGCCCCTGCAGCTCCTTGCCCTGCCTGGCTGTGCCCCCCAGTGGGGACCCACCACCCAGGTCCGGGGCCCCCAACGGGCAGCCAGCCGGCCCCCACCTGTGTACTAGGCCTCTATTCCTATATAATAAGAGGGTAACATGCAAATTGACCCTAAAGGCGGATAGATCAGAATGACCACTGGACCAGGCAGTATGAGACACACTGACTACCTTATGGTCCCTTTCCCCGGCCGGCAGGCTCCAATCACCTGATGGCGAACGGGGAACCGGGGCTGGGTGTCAGGGGATATGGGTGGCACCAGGCCAAGACCCCTGCCCTGCCGGTTGCCCCACACACAGAGGTCAACCCATGACAGGGGCAGGGGTGGTGAGCGGGCGGGAACAGCCAACCTCTCAATCCCTTCCCCTGGCTGTCAGTCATCAATCACCAGATGGCAACAGGGGAACCAGGGGTGGGTGGCAGTGGCGGGCGGGGTCAGCTGTGGGCAGCCAGGGAAATGGCCCTGATTGCAGGCCAGGCCTAGGAACCGTACCTGCACATGAATTTCGTGCGCTGGGCCTGTAGTATAGGATAATAAACTTGCTAAATTAGACCTGCTTTCTGATGTAGCTAAACTTTTTCCAGTCCAGTGAAGCACCCCAACTTCTCTTTCATGTATTTGTCAGTAACACAGCAGTAAATATCAACACAAAGCAGATCATTATTGTAGATCACGCAGGGAGAACAAAGGGTAAAATATTTAACTGCAGCCGTGTCTGACTATATTCTGTGCAGTGAGAAAGCCTGAAGTCATTGTCAAGGTCCACCATTTCTTACTTCTTGTCAGTCGGGTCAAGTTTCTAAGCTTTCTAAATCTTTGTTTTCTGGCTAATGAAAGAAAATAGGATTCCACCGAGTCTCCTATCTGCCTACTCCAGGACTTCTGTGAGGATCAAATGAGATGAGCAGCGGAAAATGCTTCACAGACATTTGTTTAAAGTGTGAAATGTTGGCACCTGGCTATAAAGCAAGCCGTGTTCCTGGGCTGAAGACACTGCAAGGAGGCTAGTCGTTGCTAGAGAGGGGAAGCCGGGCGTTGCAACCTGACGTCATTACCTGGATGGACCCTTAGCACATTAGCCTTTTACATAGATAGATTCCTCTTCTTTCTGTGGGGGGGGGGGGGCCTTCTGGGAAGCCCAAGGCTGGACGAGGCTGAGAGGCGGCCCTTCTGCGGGGTAGGATCGGGGGTGAGGGGGGATTGGTGGGGGAGGCGAGCACTTGGACAGTAGGACCCCCCTCGCCCACACCCGCCGCACCCACCTGTCAGAATGCTGTCAACGATGTGGCAGGAATGAGACAAACACTTGGAACTGGACCAGCAAAGCAGATGGACGGCTGCGGGAAGGGTGCTCCTCCAGCTGGGATCCTGGGCCACGGCACAGGGAACAGGTATTCCCTTTTGGTTTCATTTCCTGCCTCAGGTCTGCCTGCCCCTCACTCTGAACTCTGACTTGGTTGGTCAGGGCTCAGAGCTGGTTTTCTCATTAATGGGCAATTGGCTAATTCCGAGGAAGGGGAGGGTGAGGCGGAGCCTAAGTTGGCGGCCCCCTGAGAGTCTGAAGGTCATATCAGAAAAGGCAGAGCCTAAGGTGGCAGTGACCTCCTTTCTTTGACAGAAAGATCGCTGGTTCACTCTCCTCCCCCCCCCCTCCCCCCCCAGTGCACGGGGAGACACCCTAACTCCTCCTCCTGGCTGTGGGCTGTAACAGGCCCCATGGCCCCTCTGACCTGACCTCACCCTCCTCCCTCCACGGCCTCCGAGGGTCCCTGAGCTGTTCCCTGGGCCCAGGCATGCTCCCCTCCGGCCTGTGCAGTACTGGCTCCCCCACAGGGTGCAGGGGGTGCCAGGTGACTGTCCCTGATTCTGCCTGGCACCACCCAGCCCAGCGGGCACGTCAGCCTTCCTCCTGGCGGCCACCACACGGCTCAGCATCAGAAATGACCTGCTCGGTTCACTTTCTAGCAAACGCCTCCCACCAGAAAGTCTGCCTCTGAGGGCTGGTCCCCACTCACTGCTGGGAGGGTGCCCACACCCTCTGCCAGGGCTCAGCGCTGTCCTCCATCAGTGGAGGGAGGGAGGGAAGGAGGGAGGGAGGGAGGGAGGGAGGGACGGAGGGAGGGAGGGAGGTTCATTTTCTGGTGAGAACAGCAAACAGAAGAGGCCTCCCCGTCAGCTGTGGGATGGGGGTGGGGAGGCAGGAGGAGGCGGGGCTGCTGTTTTTACCAAGAAAAACCCCCAGGTCCTGTCACACAGGGTGTGAAGCTACGGTCATGGGGAGGTGGGCGGATGCTAGGGGAGCCGCTGGGACCTGGCCAGGCCCTGTGCTCACTTCCTCCAGGCCACGCCCACGGGCCCTCTGGTCAGGGGGGACCTGCAAGCCAGCCCCGGAGCTCACCCACCCACAGGGCCGCTCTGGCTCTTCTCGGCCCCGGGCCCGGCCCCCTCAGCTGTGGGGTCACAGGTCTCGGTCCTTGGCTGCAGCCTGGGTTCCCACCCATCTGCCCGGCGCCTGACCCAGGAGTGTGCCTGGCACGGGTGGCCCAGGCCCCTGCCGGTGCCCATGCCAGGCCTGCGGGCGCCCCGACCAGGAGAGCTCAGCGCTCCGCACCCACACAGGGTCCTGTGAGCTCGCCTCTGAGACTTACATTTAGACAGAGACACGAGCCGGGCACGTCCCCACTTCCCGCATCCGCTGGCGGGATGCCATCTCGTTTGCTGCTGCGCTTTGTAAATAAAAGAAATAAAATAGTGCTGACTGCTCCCCTCTTCCGGGTTCATCCAGCCCCCCCTGCCCACCCAGGCCGCTCTCCCCTGACTTATTTCCCGAAATATGTTTTTATTGCTTTCAGAGAGGAAGGTAGAGAGAGAGAGAGAGAGAAACATCAACGATGAGAGAGAACCATGGACCGGCTGCCTCCTGCACGCCCCACACTGAGGATCGAGCCCGCAACACAGGCCTGTGCCCTGACCGGGAATCAAACCATCACTTCCTGGTTCCTAGGTCGATGCCCAACCACTGTACACACTGTCCAGGCTCCTCAGCACTTGGTGTCCGTCCTGCTGAGCCGCGAGGTCTAGAGCAGGTGCAGCCGCAGACGCCATCCCATGTGTGAGACCCGCCGTCTCACCGCCACCCGCTGCCAGCGTCGCCGTGGTCCTCGCTGTGGGGACCGAGGTCACTGCCTGGTGTGTCTCCCTCCACTGCTCTCTGAGCTCCTCCCAGGAGCCCTCCCTCCATCCCAGGACCCCAGCTCAGCCTAAAGGCCCTGGGGTGGCGCCCAGGGCAGGGTCAGCGATGGTCCCAGCAGGGCTGTCCCCAGCACCAGTGAGGTCTGCATGCGGCACACGCCTGGACAGCCGCCTAAAAATAGCTGGGTCTCAAATGTCCCCCTAGAGCAGCCGTGGGCAAACTACAGCCCGCGGGCCAGATCCGGCCCGTTCGGCTGTTCTATCTGGCCCGCAGAGCCGAAAGAGCGGAGGGTTCTCTTGCTCTCCCCTCTGCTCCTTCACCGGCAGCAGTGTTAACATGGCAACGTCGGAAACACAGCCAGCCGCAGCTCCTTCTTCTGAGTGGGCAGATTTATATCCGCCCATTCAGTAGAAGGAACAACCTCTCAGTCTTCCAGAGGCTCCTGGTAATGCCCGCGGACGCGTCTCCCGACATCACCCTGGGAATGCGTAGACACGTTATCGTGGTGATGCAGGGAGACACGCCCCTGGAGAGCACAGTGTCAGAGCCTTTCTGAGGTAAGACTAAGAGCTCTACTCAAACACAATTTTTTCCTGTTCCCACATTCTGTACATCACAATGACGTGTTAATAAAACAACAAAGACGTTCAGCTGTAAAAATGCGTGCTACAGGGCATTTGTGTGAACATGCACCACTGCACATTGGCATCGACGCAAACAAGATGGAAACCTGTGTACCCTGCATGAACCCTAGCTGCGCTGCGTTGCAGTACTGCACCGCACTGCGACGGCAGCACGGCTAGTGTGAACGAACCCTAATTCAGTGGGTTGAACAAAAAGATTGTATAGAAATGTGATGAACTAAAGATTTTATTACAAAATCGCTTAATTTCAGGGTGTCAGAAGTAATTGGACAAATGAAAAACTAAAAATCAAATGTTCATATCTAATACTTGGATGAAACCCTTTCCTGGTAATGACAGCCTGAAGTCTTGTACTTATGGACATCACCAGATGCTGGGTTTTCTCCTTTGTAATGCTCCGCCAGGCTGTCACAGTAGGGGTATATATATATAAATATCCTGCCATTTCCAGCTTTTAATAAGAAAAACTGTTGCAATGGGCATTTAAAAGTGGCACTTGGTTGTTTTTATAGAGTCCAGTGGATGCAATCTAAGATTGATAATGGGCTCTTTCACACTATGTGCACTGCGCCTGTTTTTTGCCAGTAACGGAAGTGCTAGTGGTAACTACTGGTTACCCATGTTTTGCACTGCCCTAGCACCTCCCATACAAGTGTGTCTGGAAGACACAGCAATGTGCAGCTATGTGTGTTACCATAAACAAAGGGCCTGTGTGAAAGATACACAGGTTTCCTATGGAGGAAAGGGGTTTTTCTCTATGGTCAGGGTGTGCCTCTGTCCCATGTCTGAACTTTTTCAGATGATTTTGTTATATATATATATATTTTTAGAAGACCAAAAATGTTATAGTAGAGCAAATTTAATCACTTGTTTTTATACGTTACTGTCTTATTTTAGTAAAGAATTTAATAAGAGAACGGTACTGTTGGTTTTAGCCCAATTTTAAACATGAGTGGACCAAAGAAAAGGAAAGTGGACAGTGAATGCCAAGTGTTTAAGAGGGAGTGGACAACAAAATATTTTTTCACCGAAGTCCGATCAATGCCGGTATGTCTGATATGCCAGGAAACACTTGCAGTCTTCAAAGAGTACAATCTCAGCCGTCACTTTGCCATAAAGCATGGCAACTATGCTAGCAAGCAGTCACCTCAAGAACAGGAGGCTACTGCAGAGGTTGATGGCTAAATTACAGGCTCAGCAAAATGTCTTTCACAGACAAACTGCAATTCAAGAGACAACTACCAAAGCAACTTTTATGCTATCATTCAAATTAGCAAAAGCTAGCAAAGCTCTCTCTGAAGGCGAGTTTTTGAAAGAATGTATGATAGAGACAGCAGGTCTCTTGTGTCCAGAGAGCAAAGGCAAGTTTGAAAAACTCAGCTTATCGCGCAGGACAGTGACTCGTCGAGTGGAACTGATTGATGAAGACTTGGCCAGCAAGTTAAATAGTAAGGCAGAGTTCTTTAAGTTTTATTCACTAGCATTGGATGAAAGTAATGACGTAAAGGACACTGCTCAGCTCTTAATTTTTATCCGAGGGATTAGTGACAATTTTGAAATTACGGAGGAGTTTTTAGCCATGGAGCCACTGAAAGGGAAAACACGGGGAGAGGACTTGTATGAACTGGTGTCTACTGGCATCGAGAAAATGAAGCTACCATGGAGTAAACTTGCTAATGTCACGACAGATGGATCTCCACATTTAACTGGAAAAAATGTTGGACTGCTAAAAAGAATTCAGGATAAAGTGAAAGAGGAGAACCCTAACCAAGATGTTATTTTTCTTCACTGTATTATTCACCAGGAATCATTGTGCAAGTCTACATTACAACTTAATCATGTTGTTAATCCAGTCGTAAAGCTTGTTAATTTCATTCGAGCAAAGGGACTTCAGTACCGTCAGTTTTTTAAGTTTCTGGAGGAAACTGATGCGGATCACCACGACGTACTTTACCACTCTCGTGCCCGCTGGCTGAGTTTGGGCAAAGTTTTCCAACGAGTGTGGGAGCTCAAAGAAGAGATCGGTGCATTTTTGAAATTAAAGGGGAAGTCTGACGAATTTACTGAGCTGAGTGACAAGAATTGGCTGTGTGACTTTGCATTTGCTGTAGATATATTTTCACATTTGAATGAGCTAAATGTGAAGCTACAGGGAAAAGATCAGTATGTACATGACATGTACACTAATGTGAAAGCCTTTAAATCGAAGCTGATTTTCTTTTCCAGACAAAGTCTTCACTCATTTTGCCACACTAGCCACACAGAAGGAGACCATCCAAAATGTGAAGAAATACAGCAAATCACTGGGTGACCTGCATGCAGAATTCTGTCGTCGGTTTTCTGATGTTGAAAAAATTGACCAGTCACTTCAACTGGTGGCCTGTCCTTTGTCACAAAACCCTGAAACAGCACCAGAAGAGGTGCAACTGGAACTCATCGATCTTCAGTCTGACTTTGTCCTAATGGAGAAATTCAGCTCTCTTGAACTAAGAGACTTTTATGCTTCACTTAATGAAGCCACTTTTCCAAACATCCGGAGGATGGCACAGAAGATACTGGTGCTGTTTGGGTCAACCTATATTTGTGAGCAGACATTTAGCGTCATGAACATCAACAAAGCCCCTCACAGACCCAGCTTAACTGACGAACACCTCAGGTCTATCCTGAGAATGGCCACAACAAAACTAACTCCAGACTTTGATGCATTAGCTAAAAAGAAGACCAACAACACTGTTCCCACTGAAGTTGATGTTTTAAAGACCAAAAACCTTTCAACCCAGTCTACATTGCCATCTACATCTACGTCCCGGGCATAATTTGGAAGTTGCACTAAAGAAAATGTTTAATTTACTGGTTACACATTTTGTTCTTTTCTATTTGTTTTAGTTTTAAATTATTTTATTATATTTAAGTTTAATTTGAAAGGCTTTTGTACCTTTCCTTTGTTAGGCAATTTTATTTGCCTTTGCCATCTTCAATATAAGGTATGTTATTGTGCTATGATTCCTCCATTTTTTGAAGTTTCAAATTATAATTAGTGTTTACATTCTTCTTGTTAAAATGTTTGAAATGAATAAAACTATTGAAATAAAAAAAAAGACCGTACCCTTTTATGTAATGATGTTTACTTTGAATTTATATTAGTTCACACAAACACTCCATCCATGCTTTTGTTCCGGCCCTCCGGTCAAGTTTAAGAACCCATTGTGGCCCTCGAGTCAAAAAGTTTGCCCACCCCTGGTCTAGAGTGTGACCCTGACTCAGCAGGTGGGGCCTGGCTCCAGGGGGAGCGGCTCAGCCTGCTGCTCACAGGCAGCCACCACTGGGGGAGGGGGGTTAGAGAATGAGATTCCTAGGGCCTGTGAGGCCTTCCTCACGGAGGACCGACCAGGTGTGTGTGTGTGTTGCGGGGAGGAGGGGGGCGGTCAGAGGTGCGTCCAACAACTGGTTTGTGTGCAAGCCTGGGCCTCGCTGGGTCACACAAACTGGTCCTGGCCGGTTTTGCTTGGACAGAGGGCTCTGAGCAGACAGGTCAGGGGGTGAGGGGCAACTTACTGAAGATAAATGGGGTACCCTCCCAGAAACCACCTCCTGCTGGCTCCCACCCCACCCCACCCCACCCCCACCTCGAGGAGCCAGATCCAGAATGTTCCAGCACTGACAGCAGAAAGGCAGGCCCCGGGGAGCACAGGGTGGGCGGACAGAGCCAAACTCTCTGGGCAAAAAGCAGGGGAAGTTCCAGTCCCTGGAGCGTGTGCTGTGGGCCCTGCCCGGGGATCCCAGGAGGCAGGGGGAGCGGGGGCCTCGTCTGCCTGCAGTTCTTTCTCCCTGTAACCTGCCCCTCCGGCTGCCACAGCGATGCCCTGTATCCAGCTTTAAATGACCCACATTCTTAAAATGCCAAAATGGCCCAGCTGGTGTGGCTCAGTGGTTGAGTGCTGACCTATGATCCAGGAGGTCAGGGTTCGAGTCCTGGTCAGGGCACAGGCCCTGGTTGCAGGCTCAATCCCCAGTGTGGGGCGTGCAGGAGGCAGCTGATCCATGATTGTCTCTCATCATAGATATTTCTCTCTCTCTCCTTTCCTCTCTGAAATCAATAAAATGTATATATTTTAAACTGCCACTTCTTCACCCAGCAGCTTCACTTTAAGGGATCTCCCTAAAGACCATCCATCATGAGGCAAAATACAGGGGATATTAACACAAAAATGTCCTCGCAGCATTTATGATTCTAAGGACCCCCCTCCTACCCCCAGGCAGCCGCACCGGGCAGGGGGCAGCTAAGAGCCAAGGAATGTTACAGCCGCCACACACGTGGGCGGGAATTCCGAGTCACAGCCCCAGTGTTCATCTGTGAAAGGGTTCACAGTGGCCTAAACAGCAAGGATGCAAACTGGGTAGAAACACACACATACACACACACACACACACACACACACACACGGCATTACCAGATGTGCACAAAATATACCACGTTTCATGGTGGTTGTCTGAGTGCTGGAATCGGTAGCACTTTTTAGTATATATACTCGTCTGTGTTTTTCCAAGTCTTCAGCAATCAGCATCTTACCTAATCATAGACAAACATGTAAATTGACCGTACCTTTGCTATGCTAACCAGCCAATCAGGTGAGTGTGCAAATTAACCCAATGGCAGTTAATTTGCTTATGTAGGCTCCAAGCGGTGGAGCAAAGCCTGGCGATGACTCAGACCTTCTGCCCCAACCCGCTGGTGGAGGGCCTCTGGGCCTGCTTGGTCAGCACTGCTGCCGGGATGGAGGAGCAGAGACACAGCCCATAGGGGGGCCCGGCCCTCAGCAGCCCCAACCCCCACAGCCACAGAGGCGCTGGGGACACTGGGGCTGCAGCAGAGACACAAATCGGCAGGAAACCGGTGGAAAGGGAGATAAACTATCATAACTTCATCTCCCTTTCCACAAGATGAGAAAACTGACCCTGATTTATCTGGTGATATGGCCCACACCTTTCTACAAGCACAGGGTATGTTAGGACCACTCCCAGGAAGGCCTGGTCAGAATACTGTCTCCAGGGAATAAGGCTACTGTGGCAAATCATCTAAGAGAGGAAACAAGCTTTTGTTGGGTTTATTCTGAAGGTCAGAGAACAGGCCACCCCAACATATGCCATGTTGTTATACTGACGATCTTGACCTGCAGATGCTTGAAAAACAGCAAATGCAAGGAGAGGTTTTCACTGAAGTCTCCTTCTCTGCCTAAAATCGGACCCCCCAGAAGGTTCCCTTGATGGGAAAAGTGCCATCAGCCAGTGAAGACTGACTCCTGTCACAGGACAGGAGACTAGAAGTTGACATCACACCCAAACTTTGTTACAAACTATCTCCCCCACCCCCATTCATCTTCCCTAAAAATCATGTACTCTCCTCTAAGAGGCCTACATATCCCGTCCCCTCTCCCTAGGAAGAAGGTATTTAAATCTGGATTCTAAGCCACCTTGGGGAGTTACTCATTTTTCCCTGGGATCTCCCACATATACACGAGGTACACATGTTAATGAACTTTGGTTTTTCTCTTGGTAACCTGTCTTTCATTACAAGGGCCTCCGCTAAGAACTCAGAAGGGTAGAGGAAAACTGCTTTTCCTCCATAATTCTACCTTGGGAAATCAAGTCCCGGGCTGAACAGTGAGTTTGGCTCAAGTGCCAAGCAGTCCCGGCTGAGGGGAGGGAAGCTTCTAGGGGGAAATCAATGATGCTGGCATCAAAGTGGGACGGAGGGCACACGCAGGGGTGCTGGTGGGAGTTTAAAGTGATTCAACATTTTTGGAGGATGATTTGGCAAAATGGATAGACATGTCCAAGGTACATCCAAGAGTCTTCTAGGAATCTCATCTGCTGAGATAAAGCACGAGTGCTTAAGCCCTGGTCGGAACCCAGGATGCTACTGCGGGCTCCCCTTCCATGATGGGAAAACCTGCTACCAACCTGCATTTTTAGGCAAGGTGGCATCTACACTAATACAAAGGTAATATGCTAATTAGACTGACCATCTTCCAGACGACCTTCCGGACGTCCTTCCAGACAAAGCCATGGTGGCAGGGCTGAGGCAGAGGTGGTTAGAGGCGATCAGGCAGACAGGGGAGAGCAGTTAGGGGGATCAGACCATCAGGGGAGAGCAGTTAGGAGGATCAGGCCAACAGGCAGGTGAGCGGTTAGGTGCCAGCAGCCCCGAGGGGTTCCCTGATTGGAAAGGGTGCAGGCCTGGCTGAGAGACGCCCCAACCTCCCCCGCCCTCCGCTCCTGTGCACGAATTTCGTGCACCAGGCCTCTAGTTGACAAATAAAGGGAAAGGAATCATTTTCAAAGACCATGTTTAAACCGAGTGGATGCACACGACATTGATTGACAAGAGGGGCGGGGCAGGGGGCAGCGGAGGAGGAAGCCCTCTTATGCTTGTACCTGATTTGTACCAGCCTGGGGGGGCCTTTTCAAAAATAAATAAGTGAAGGTCTTTTACAAGGAAATAAGCCCAGGCACTGAGCATGCCTGAGGGGGGCCAGGTAAGTACCTTCATTGCCGAGGGGGGCTCTGGGGCCAAAGCCACTGCCAGCCTCCCAGGACCCGGCTTGTTATGGGTGTCGGCTCAGTACACGTGGAGCCTCCAGACCCCCAGGTTCAGGAGTGGGGCCCTCTCCTGCCGACACTGGTTCCCAGAGGAAAGGCAGGCTGGCTTGGGGGGTGGGGGGCGGTGGCTTCAGTGGCCATTGGTGTGGGACCTCTGACCCCTGTGCCCCTGGGCCTGGCAGAGGGCCACCCCACATGGGTAACCCCGTCACCTTGTCTGATAGGAGAACCATCCAGATGGGCCACCCTGCCCAGCCCTGGAGCAGCACAGAAGGGATGGAGGCAGGCGGCCACCCTGGGCCCAGGCTGCTGGAGGGCAGTGTCTGCGAGACCAAAGGCTCCGTCCTTCCTGAGGCACCAGGGGTTCAATCCACTCCCCAGTTTTCTTCTTTTTTTTTTTTTTTTTAATATATTTTATTGATTTTTTTACAGAGAGGAAGGGAGAGAGATGGAGAGCTAGAAACATCGATGAGAGAGAAACATCGATCAGCCGCCTCATGCACATCTCCTACCGGCGATGTGCCAGCAACCAAGGTACATGCCCTTGACCGGAATCGAACCTGGGACCTTTCAGTCCACAGACCAACGCTCTAGCCACTGAGCCAAACTGGTTTCGGCCACCCTCCAGTTTTCTGTGCACATGGAGGGGCAGGGTCAGACCATCCTAGTCAGGATGGCACCCCCCATGCACACACACACTCCCAGGGCGGCAGAGCAGCGCCCCCTGGAGGCTCTGGGAGGTGGAGCAGCGCCCCCTGGAGGCTCTGGGAGGTGGAGCAGCGCCCCCTGGAGGCTCTGGGAGGTGGAGCAGCGCCCCCTGGAGGCTCTGGGAGGTGGAGCAGCGCCCCCTGGAGGCTCTGGGAGGTGGAGCAGCTTGGAAAGGTGGCCTCAGGCAGGGAATGCCCAGCTTCCTTCCATGTTTACAGTTACCCACCCCCTGCCTTCCTTTGTCCCTGGCGTTGGGTGTGCGCGCCTCCCGGGTCAGCGATCTTTCCAGGAATCGGAGGGGAAGGCTGTTCAGAGACCGTGTGGGCTCTGCAGACGGGGAGCTGCGGCTCTGAAGGCAGGACAGTGAGTGGGGACCTGAGGGCGCTCACTTCTTCGAGGTCGTCCTGACCCCCCACTCCACCAGGAGCCCCTCTTCCTGCAGCAGCGGCCTCACCAGCGGGACCCGGAGGGGGGGTCAGGCCGGGCTGCTGGGCAGGTGCCCTTCGTGCCCCCCTCTCTCCCCATGAGGCCCCTGGGAAGGGACGAGGGGGGCAGGGGGCGCTCTCCGGGGGCCACATGATTCCAGCAGGGCCGGCGGCCAGTCCTGAGTCCCTGGGCCCGGAGGGTCCCCGTCCTGCCAGCGGCGCCCGGACAGCAGTCACCCTCACAGCCGAGCGGCTGAGCCCTCTGCCTCCGTGTCAGGAGAGTGGACGCACAACCTGTCCCCGCGTCAGCCACAGGCGCCTCGGCCGGGCGCCAGCTCCCCACGGGCCGCGCCCAGGGCTGCTCTGAGAGCTCTTTCTGGAAGGTTCCGAGTGGGCCGGGTGGGGCTCCTATGACAGGCTGTGATGCATCCACAAGCTTTTGCTTCAGGCGCCCGGGTGCCGCCGGGCTGAGCCCCAGACAGGAGCCGCGCAGAGCGCAGGGGAGACGGGCCAGCGATGGCGGCTGCTCGCGGTGCGGCTGAGCTCAGGCTGCGCCCCGCGTCCCTCCCCGGCCCGGGGTCCCCTGGTCCCTGCGCTGTGCGGGGCTCAGGGCTGCAGGCTCTGCCAGGGATCCGCTCAGCACCGTGAGCTTCTCTCAGCTCGTTTTATTCTCTTTAACCTTCACTTTGCAGAACAGGACCCAGCACAGGGCCCCTGCCCCCCAGGTCTCCCCGAGATAAGCCCCCCGCCGAGCCTAGTCCCCGTACTGCACTGTGGCTCACAGCTTCTAGATGTCATAGTGTATGATCAGCTTCAGCAGCTGCTTCTGCACGGCCTCATTGGCCATGACCATCTTGGTCAGCTGCACGGCGTCTGTCCACTCCAGGTTCCTGACGATGTCCCTGACCCTGCGGCGTAGCTTCTCCTTCTCGGCAGGTGGCAGCTCCTTGAGGATCTGAGGGACGGACTTAAACTTCCCCCTCGACATCCAGAATGATAAGCATCCCCCGACGCCGCCCCCTGGGAACAGGAGGTTCGGTTAGTCGGGATGTTCACAGTGCCAGCTTGCAGCTCCCTGGGAGCTCCTCCCCAGGATTCAGGTGGCGGCCCAGGGCTCGGGCCACAGTTTGTGATCTGAGCCACCACCTATGGTCCGGGTCACAGCCCGTGGGTTGGGTCACTGTAGGAGCGGCTTTAGGGTTAAGCCTTGGACTGACCTGTTGGCAAAGCCACAAACAAGTCCAGCTTTGAGGGCACAGCCCTCTTAGCATAATTAAGCTTGACTTTATGATGCTCACTAGATCTTAACTGGGTAGCTAATGGGCTGTGGGAGGTGCAGCAAGTGCTGCCAAAACAAGTGAAACTCATAAGAACACTGTGACTACGGTGATCACTACCTTGTTTACCTCTGGCTATAAAATAAAGCCTCAGCTTGTCGTTTGGATCCCTCTCTGTGGCCTCAGCCAGCAACAGGAAGATCCACCTAGACCCAGCTTCTTTTATCTGTCTTTTTTCAATCCTTCCCCGCCCGCCCCACCCCACAGGCTGACCAAACCCTTGGCTGTGCTGGCACAGGTCACAGCCCGTGGTGGGGTCCCCCAGGAACCTCCTGCTCCCAGACTAGAGGGAGCAACCACCCGACCTCCAAGGACCATGGGAAGCAGCCCAACCTCCCCCATTGGCAGAAACTGGTCGCCAGACGGGAGCCGGGTGAGACCAGGGGCAGGTGCATGTGGGCGACCGTGGGCGCTTCTCCTGCACAGACTGGGGACCAGGGACCGGGGACCGGGTGGGGGCCGGGCACACTCTGAACAGCTAACGTGAGCGGCCAGAGGCCTGAAATCCCAGCTCCCTCCTGACCCTGCAATGAAGACAGAGACCGGCCTGCCCAGGGGGCACAGGGCACACCCCCGGGGCAGGGCGCCTTCCAGTCCGCAGGCAGGAGGCACAGGAGGGCGTCCTGTGCTTCTGAGACACAGACACGTGTGTCCCACCGGACACGTCTGTGCACAAAGGCCGAGTCTCAGGCTCAGCTCGCCAGCCCCTCCGGCAGGTCGCAGGCTCCTGTGAGGCCCCTGGGGACCCGAGGCCTCTGTCCCCCACCCCACGGGGCACTACACTCACCAGCGGCTAGTCCTGGCGGGCCCATGACTATGGCTCCGAGTACCATCATGACGCCGGTGACCAGGAGGGACTGCTTCACGTTTTTGAAGGCTGCCTTCATCTGCTCCGCATTCCAGATGTCGCTCAGCAGATTCATGGCGTCCTCCACCCTCAGGGACATCTCGGGCGGCTTCCTGGCGTCCTTCACCTTACGGAACATCTCGCTCCTCTCCGGCCTGCGGGAGGGAGGGTTCCCACACGTCAGCTCCCACCCAAAGCTCGCTCGTCCCCATGTCCAGGGTGGAACCCCTGCTCCGGGAGGACCCAGCTCTGCCGTGGGCGAGAGGACAGCACCGTCACGTGACACGTCCTGTCACCGAGAAAGCGGGGCTGCCGGTCGTCAATAAGCAAACAGGCCCGGCTCGTGTGGCTCAGGGGTGAGCGTCGACCTGTGAGCCAGGAGGTCTGGTTGTGGGCTCCATCCCCACTAGGAGCGTGCACGAGGCAGCCGGTCCATGATTGTATCTCATCACTGATGTTTCTCTCTCTCTCTCTCCCTCTCCCTTCCTCTTTGAAATCAGTGGGAATATATTTTTAAAAATAAATGAATAAATAGAGATGAGCAGCCCGCAGCCACCCACGGGAAGTTTAGAGCTGGGCTTCCGGTCACTCCGCTGGGATCCTGGGCAGTGACCCCGGGGATGGAGGGGGCCTCCCAGTGGGCTTCAGAAGGTCGTATCAAAAATGACGGAGCCTAAGATGGCAGCGAGCTCCTTTCTTTGACAGAAAGATCGCTGGTTCACTCTAACCACCCCGCCCCCGGCCCCAGTGCACGGGGAGACACCCCAACTCCTCCCCCTGGCTGTGGGCCTGTGACAGGCCCCGTGGCCCCTCTGACCTGACCTCACCCTCCTCCCTCCATGGCCTCCGAGGGTCCCTGAGCTGTTCCCTGGGACCTTCCTCCCTCCCTCCCTCCCTGCACTGAAGGAGGACAGCGCTGAGCCTGGGAGAGGGCTGTGGGCACCTTCAGTGAGGATTAAGGGAGATAACACATGTGATGCGTGTCCCGCTGTGCGCTGTGCCCCTTGAGCTGTGATTTATTGTCCTCATTCCTGTTCTTTTTAGCGGGGGGGGGGGGGGGGGGGACTTCTGGGAAGCCTGGGCTGGGCTAACCTGAGAGGCGGACCCTGTGAGGGGTGGGAGTGGGGGAGAAGGCTTTTGGGGGTGAGCACTTGGACGGTAGGACCCCTTTCACCCACCTGTCAGAATGCTGTCAACGATGTGGCAGGAATGAGACAAACACTCAGAACTGGACCAGCACAGCAGATGGACGCCTGCGAGAAGGGTGCTCCTCCAGCTGGAATCCTGGGCCACGGCACAGGAAACAGGTATTCCTTTTTGATTTTATTTCCTGCCTCAGGTCTGCCTGCCCCTCACTCTGAACTCTGACTTGGTTGGTCAGGGCTCAGAGCTGGTTTTCTCATTAACGCCCAATTGGCTAATTCCGAGGAAAGGGAGGATAAGGCGGAGCCTAAGTTGGCGGCCCACTGAGAGTCTGAAAGTCGTATCAGAAATGGCAGAGCCTAAGGTGGCAGCGAGCTCCTTTCTTTGACAGAAAGATCACTGATTCACTCTCACCCCCCGCCCCCCACCCCCCACCCAGTGCACGGGGAGACACCCCAACTCCTCCTCCTGGCTGTGGGCTGTGACAGGCCCTCTGACCTGACCTCACCCTCCTCCCTCCGCATCCCCCGAGGGTCCCTGAGCTGTTCCCTGGGCCCAGACATGCTCCCCTCCTGCCTGTGCAGGGCTGGCTCCCCCACAGGGTGCAGCGGTGCCAGGTGACTGTCTCCCCGATCCTGCCTGGCACCACCCAGCCCTGCCGGGCACGTCAGCCTTCCTCCCGGCGGCCAGCACTCGGCATCAGAAATGACCTGCTCAGTTCACTTTCTAGCAAACGCCGCCCACCAGAAAGTCTGTCTCTGAGGGCTGGTCCCCGCTCCCTGCTGGGAGGGTGCCCACACCCCTCTGCCAGGTGCCCACAGCCCTCTCCCAGGGCTCAGAGCTGTCCTCCCTCAGTGGAGGGAGGGAGGGAGGGAGGTTCATTTTCTGGTGAGAACAGCAAACAGAAGAGGCCTCCCCATCAGCTGGGGGATGGGGGTGGGGAGGCAGGAGGAGGCAGGGCTGCTGTTTTTACCAAGAAAAACCTCCAGGTCCTGACACACAGGGTGTGAAGCTATGGTCATGGGGAGGTGGGCGGATGCCCGGGGAGCCGCTGGGACCTGGCCAGGTATGTTCGAGGAGGGAGAGGGAGGAGGGGGGTCAGAGGTGCATCCAACAACAACTGGTTTGTGTACAAGCCTGGGCCTCGCTGGGCCACACAAACTGGTCCTGGCTGGTTTTGCCTAGACAGAGGGCTCTGAGCAGACAGGTCAGGGGTGAGGGGCAACTTACTGAAGACAAATGGGGTGCACTCCCAGAATCCATCTCCTGGTGGCTCCCAACCCACCCCCACCCCACCCCCACCTCGAGGATCCAGCTCCAGAAAGTTCCAGCGCTGACAACAGGAAGGCAGGCCCCGGGGGAGCACGGGGTGGACCGACAGAGCCAGACCCTCAGGGCAAAAAGCAGGGGAAGTTCCAGTCCCTGGAGCGTGCGCTGCGGGCCCTGTCCGGGGCACCCAGGCGGCAGGGGGAGCGGGGGCCTCGTCTGCCCGCAGTTCTTTCTCCCTGTAACCTGCCCCTCCGGCTGCCACAGCGATGCCCTGTATCCAGCTTTAAATGACCCACATTCTTAAAATGCCAAAATGGCCCGGCCGGCGTGGCTCACCGGGGCACAGGCCCGGGTTTGTAGTCTCCATCCCCAGTGTGGGGCGTGCAGGAGGCAGCCGATCCATGATTGTCTCTCATCATAGATGTTTCTCTCTCTCTCCCTTCCTCTCTGAAATCAATAAAATACATATTTTAAACTGCCACTTCTTCACCCAGCAGCTTCACTTTGAGGGATCTCCCTAAAGACCATCCATCATGAGGCAAAATACAGGGGATATTAACACAAAAATGCCCTCGCAGCATTTATGATTCTAAGGACCCCCCTCCTACCCCCAGGCAGCCGCACCGGGCAGGGGCAGCTAAGAGCCAAGGAATGTTACAGCCGCCACACACGTGGGCGGGAATTACGGGTCACAGCCCCAGTGTTCATCCGTGAAAGGGTTCACAGTGGCCTAAACAGCAAGGATGCAAACTGGGTAGAAACACACACATACACACACACACACACACACACACACACACACACACGGCATTACCAGATGTGCACAAAATATACCACGTTTCATGGTGGTTGTCTGAGTGCTGGAATCGGTAGCACTTTTTAGTATATATACTCGTCTGTGTTTTTCCAAGTCTTCAGCAATCAGCATCTTACCTAATCATAGAGAAACATGTAAATTGACCGTACCTTTGCTATGCTAACCAGCCAATCAGGTGAGTATGCAAATTAACCCAATGGCAGTTAATTTGCTTATGTAGGCTCCAAGCGGTGGAGCAAAGCCTGGCGATGACTCAGACCTTCTGCCCCAACCCGCTGGTGGAGGGCCTCTGGGCCTGCTTGGTCAGCACTGCTGCCGGGATGGAGGAGCAGAGACACAGCCCATAGGGGGGCCCGGCCCTCAGCAGCCCCAACCCCCACAGCCACAGAGGCGCTGGGGACACTGGGGCTGCAGCAGAGACACAAATCGGCAGGAAACCGGTGGAAAGGGAGATAAACTATCATAACTTCATCTCCCTTTCCACAAGATGAGAAAACTGACCCTGATTTATCTGGTGATATGGCCCACACCTTTCTACAAGCACAGGGTATGTTAGGACCACTCCCAGGAAGGCCTGGTCAGAATACTGTCTCCAGGGAATAAGGCTACTGTGGCAAATCATCTAAGAGAGGAAACAAGCTTTTGTTGGGTTTATTCTGAAGGTCAGAGAACAGGCCACCCCAACATATGCCATGTTGTTATATTGACGATCTTGACCTGCAGATGCTTGAAAAACAGCAAATGCAAGGAGAGGTTTTCACTGAAGTCTCCTTCTCTGCCTAAAATCGGACCCCCCAAAAGGTTCCCTTGATGGGAAAAGTGCCATCAGCCAGTGAAGACTGACTCCTGTCACAGGACAGGAGACTAGAAGTTGACATCACACCCAAACTTTGTTACAAACTATCTCCCCCACCCCCATTCATCTTCCCTAAAAATCATGTACTCTCCTCTAAGAGGCCTACATCTCCCGTCCCCTCTCCCTAAGAAGAAGGTATTTAAATCTGGATTCTAAGCCACCTTGGGGAGTTACTCATTTTTCCCTGGGATCTCCCACATATACACGAGGTACACATGTTAATGAACTTTGGTTTTTCTCTTGGTAACCTGTCTTTCATTACAAGGGCCTCCGCTAAGAACTCAGAAGGGTAGAGGAAAACTGCTTTTCCTCCATAATTCTACCTTGGGAAATCAAGTCCCGGGCTGAACAGTGAGTTTGGCTCAAGTGCCAAGCAGTCCCGGCTGAGGGGAGGGAAGCTTCTAGGGGGAAATCAATGATGCTGGCATCAAAGTGGGACGGAGGGCACACGCAGGGGTGCTGGTGGGAGTTTAAAGTGATTCAACATTTTTGGAGGATGATTTGGCAAAATGGATAGACATGTCCAAGGTACATCCAAGAGTCTTCTAGGAATCTCATCTGCTGAGATAAAGCACGAGTGCTTAAGCCCTGGTCGGAACCCAGGATGCTACTGCGGGCTCCCCTTCCATGATGGGAAAACCTGCTACCAACCTGCATTTTTAGGCAAGGTGGCATCTACACTAATACAAAGGTAATATGCTAATTAGACTGACCATCTTCCAGACGACCTTCCGGACGTCCTTCCAGACAAAGCCATGGTGGCAGGGCTGAGGCAGAGGTGGTTAGAGGCGATCAGGCAGACAGGGGAGAGCAGTTAGGGGGATCAGACCATCAGGGGAGAGCAGTTAGGAGGATCAGGCCAACAGGCAGGTGAGCGGTTAGGTGCCAGCAGCCCCGAGGGGTTCCCTGATTGGAAAGGGTGCAGGCCAGGCTGAGAGACGCCCCAACCTCCCCCGCCCTCCGCTCCTGTGCACGAATTTCGTGCACCAGGCCTCTAGTTGACAAATAAAGGGAAAGGAATCATTTTCAAAGACCATGTTTAAACCGAGTGGATGCACACGACATTGATTGACAAGAGGGGCGGGGCAGGGGGCAGCGGAGGAGGAAGCCCTCTTATGCTTGTACCTGATTTGTACCAGCCTGGGGGGGCCTTTTCAAAAATAAATAAGTGAAGGTCTTTTACAAGGAAATAAGCCCAGGCGCTGAGCACGCCTGAGGGGAGCCAGGTAAGTACCTTCATTGCCGAGGGGGGCTCTGGGGCCAAAGCCACTGCCAGCCTCCCAGGACCCGGCTTGTTATGGGTGTCGGCTCAGTACACGTGGAGCCTCCAGCCCCCCGGGTTCAGGAGTGGGGCCCTCTCCTCCCCACACTGTTTCCCAGAGGAAAGGCAGGCTGGCTTGGGGGGTGGGGGGCGGTGGCTTCAGTGGCCATTGGTGTGGGACCTCTGACCCCTGTGCCCCTGGGCCTGGCAGAGGGCCACCCCACATGGGTAACCCCGTCACCTTGTCTGATAGGAGAACCATCCAGATGGGCCACCCTGCCCAGCCCTGGAGCAGCACAGAAGGGATGGAGGCCGGCGGCCACCCTGGGCCCAGGCTGCTGGAGGGCAGTGTCTGCGAGACCAAAGGCTCCGTCCTTCCTGAGGCACCAGGGGTTCAATCCACCCTCCAGTCTTCTTCTTTTTTTTTTTTTTAATATATTTTATTGATTTTTTACAGAGAGGAAGGGAGAGAGATGGAGAGCTAGAAACATCGATGAGAGAGAAACATGGATCAGCCGCCTCATGCACATCTCCTACCGGCGATGTGCCAGCAACCAAGGTACATGCCCTTGACCGGAATCGAACCTGGGACCTTTCAGTCCACAGACCAACGCTCTAGCCACTGAGCCAAACTGGTTTCGGCCACCCTCCAGTTTTCTGTGCACATGGAGGGGCAGGGTCAGACCATCCTAGTCAGGATGGCACCCCCCATGCACACACACACTCCCAGGGCGGCAGAGCAGCGCCCCCTGGAGGCTCTGGGAGGTGGAGCAGCGCCCCCTGGAGGCTCTGGGAGGTGGAGCAGCGCCCCCTGGAGGCTCTGGGAGGTGGAGCAGCGCCCCCTGGAGGCTCTGGGAGGCGGAGCAGCGCCCCCTGGAGGCTCTGGGAGTGGAGCAGCGCCCCCTGGAGGCTCTGGGAGACGGAGCAGCTTGGAAAGGTGGCCTCAGGCAGGAAATGCCCAGCTTCCTTCCATTTTACAGTCACCCACCCCCTGCCTTCCTTTGTCCCTGGCGTTGGGTGTGCGCGCCTCCCGGGTCAGCGATCTTTCCAGGAATCGGAGGGGAAGGCTGTTCAGAGACCGTGTGGGCTCTGCAGACGGGGAGCTGCGGCTCTGAAGGCAGGACAGTGAGTGGGGACCTGAGGGCGCTCACTTCTTCGAGGTCGTCCTGACCCCCCACTCCACCAGGAGCCCCTCTTCCTGCAGCAGCGGCCTCACCAGCGGGACCCGGAGGGGGGGGTCAGGCCGGGCTGCTGGGCAGGTGCCCTTCGTGCCCCCCTCTCTCCCCATGAGGCCCCTGGGAAGGGACGAGGGGGGCAGGGGGCGCTCTCCGGGGGCCACATGATTCCAGCAGGGCCGGCGGCCAGTCCTGAGTCCCTGGGCCCGGAGGGTCCCCGTCCTGCCAGCGGCGCCCGGACAGCAGTCACCCTCACAGCCGAGCGGCTGAGCCCTCTGCCTCCGTGTCAGGAGAGTGGACGCACAACCTGTCCCCGCGTCAGCCACAGGCGCCTCGGCCGGGCGCCAGCTCCCCACGGGCCGCGCCCAGGGCTGCTCTGAGAGCTCTTTCTGGAAGGTTCCGAGTGGGCCGGGTGGGGCTCCTATGACAGGCTGTGATGCATCCACAAGCTTTTGCTTCAGGCGCCCGGGTGCCGCCGGGCTGAGCCCCAGACAGGAGCCGCGCAGAGCGCAGGGGAGACGCGCCCGCGATGGCGGCTGCTCGCGGTGCGGCTGAGCTCAGGCTGCGCCCCGCGTCCCTCCCGGCCCGGGGTCCCCTGGTCCCTGCGCTGTGCGGGGCTCAGGGCTGCAGGCTCTGCCAGGGATCCGCTCAGCACCGTGAGCTTCTCTCGGCCCCGTTTTATTCCCTTTAACCTTCACTTTGCAGAACAGGACCCAGCACTGCCCCCCCCTCCCCCCAGCCTAGGCGCAGGACTGCATGGTGGCCTCCACCTTTTTGAGGCAGTCCTTGACCGGCACCCACAGCTGCTGCTGCAGGGCCGGGCTGTCCTTGACCTGCTTGCTCAGCCCCATGACATCCTTCCAGTCCAGGTTCTTGACGATGGCCGTGACCTCGCTGCGTAGCTTCTCCTGCTCGGCGGGCGGCAGCTCCTTGAGGATCTGAGGGACCGACTTAAACTGCCCGCTGGCCACCCAGGCCCCTAAGAGCCCCCCGACAGCGCTTCCTGGGGGACAGGAGGTTCGGTGAGTCGGGTGTTCACAGTGCCGGCTCAGAGCTCGCTGGGAGCCCGCCACAGGATTCAGGTGGCAGCCCAGGGCTCAAGTCCCAGCCCATGATTCAGGTCACAGCTGAGGTGGGGTCACCTGGGAACCTCCTGCTCCCAGATGAGAGGGAGCAACTCACCTGACCTCCAAGGACCATGGGAAACAGCCCAACCTCCCCCATTGGCAGAAACTGGTCGCCAGACGGGAGCGCGGGTGAGACCAGGGGCAGGTGCATGTGGGTGACTGTGGGCGCTTCTCCTGCACAGACTGGGGACCGGGGCGGGGCCGGGCGCTCTCTGAACAGCTAACGTGAACGGCCAGAGGCCTGGAATCCCAGCTCCCTCCTGACCCTGCAGTGAAGACAGGAAGGGGCCTGCCCAGGGGACACAGGGCACACCCCGGGGCAGGACACCTTCCAGTCCGCAGGCAGGAGCCACCAGAGGGCGCCCTGCGCTTCTGAGACACAGACACGTGTGTCCCTCGGGACACGTCTGTGCACAAAGGCTGAGTCTCAGGCTCAGCTCGCCAGCCCCTCACGCGGGTGACAGGCTCCTGTGAGGCCCTTGGGGACCCTAGGACTTCATCCCCCACCCCACGGGGCACTGCACTCACCAACGGCCACTCCTGCTGGGCCCCCGACCAGGCCCCCAAACATGGCCATGGTGCCGGTGAGCAGGGTGCCCTGACACGTGTGCTTGATGGTCACTTTCACCTCCTTCAACTCCCAGAGGCAGCTCAGCAGCTTCAGGACATCCGCCATCGACAGGGACTTCTCAGGTGGCTTCCTGGCCTCCTCCAGCTTCAGGGACATCTCGGGCGGCTCTGTGGCCTCCTCCACTTTCAGGGGCATATCGGGTTTCACGGGCCTGCGGGAGGGAGGGTTCCCACGCGTCAGCTCCCACCCAAAGCTCGCTCTTCCCAGTGTCCTGGGTGGACCCCCTGCTCCGGGAGGAGCCCAGCTCTGCTGTGGACGAGAGGACAGCACCGTCACGTGACAAGTCCTCTGTCACCGAGAAAGCGGGGCTGCCGGTCGTCAATAAGCAAACAGGCCCGGCTGGTGTGGATCAGGGGTTGAGCATCGACCTTTGAACCAGGAGGTCAGGGTTTGATTCCCGGCCAGGGCACAGGCCCAGATTGCCCGCTAGATCCTCAATGTGGGGCGTGCAGGAGGCAGCTGATCCATGATTCTCTCTCCTCACTGATATTTCTCTCTCTCTCCCTCTCCCTTCCTCTCAGAAATCAGTGGGAATATTTTTTTAAAATAAACAAATAGAGAAGAGCAGCCGGCAGCCGCCCGTGGATAGTTTAGAGCTTGGCTTCCCAGTCCCTCTGCTGGGACCCTGGGCAAGGACTCCAAGATGGAGGGGGCCCTCCCAGTGGCTTGAGGATTGAGGGGGGTAACACTTGCACTGCGTCCCGCTGTGCCTGTGAGCTGTGAGCTGTTGTTTATTTTCCTTATTCCTGTTCTTTCTGGGGGGGAGGGCCTTCTGGGAAGCCCAGGGCCTGGGTGAGGCTGAGAGTCGGCCCCTCTGTGGGGTGGGGTGGGGGGAAGGCTTTTTGGGCTGAGCACTTGGACGGTAGGACCCCCCTCACCCACCTGTTGGAAATGCTGTCAACAATATCGTCAGACTGAGACAAACACTCGGAACTGGACCAGCAAAGCAGATGGACGCCTGCGGGAAGGGTGCTCCTCCAGCTGGAACCCTGGGCCACGGCACAGGGAACAGGTATTCCCTTTTGGTTTCATTTCCTGCCTCAGGTCTGCCTGCCCCTCACTCTGAACTCTGACTTGGTTGGTCAGGGCTCAGAGCTGGTTTTCTCATTAATGGGCTATTGGCTAATTCCGAGGAAGGGGAGGGTGAGGCGGAGCCTAAGTTGGCGGCCCCCTGAGAGTCTGAAGGTCATATCAGAAAAGGCAGAGCCTAAGGTGGCAGTGACCTCCTTTCTTTGACAGAAAGATCGCTGGTTCACTCTCCTCCCCCCGCCCCCCCCCCCCCCCAGTGCACGGGGAGACACCCCAACTCCTCCTCCTGGCTGTGGGCTGTAACAGGCCCCATGGCCCCTCTGACCTGACCTCACCCTCCTCCCTCCACGGCCACCAAGGGTCCCTGAGCTGTTCCCTGGGGCCAGACATGCTCCCCTCTGGCCTTTGCAGGGCTGGCTCCCCCACAGGGTGCAGGGGGTGCCAGGTGACTGTCCCCAATCCTGCCTGGCACCACCCAGCCCAGCCGGGCACGTCAGCCTTCCTCCTGGCGGCCAGCACTGACCTGCTTGATTCTCTTTCTAGGAAACACCTCCCACCAGGAAGTCTGCCTCTGAGGGCTGGTACCCGCTCCCTGCTGGGAATGTACCCACACCCCTCTGCCAGGGCTCAGCGCTGTCCTCCATCAGTGGAAGGAGGGAGGGATGGGGGTGGCAGAGGCAGGAGGAGGTGGGGCTGCTATTTTTACCAAGAAAAACCTCCAGGTCCTGTCACACAGGGTGTGAAGCTACGGTCATGGGGAGGTGGGTGGATGCCAGGGGAGCCGCTGGGACTTGGCCAGGCCCTGTGCTCACTTCCTCCAGGCCACGCCCACTGGCCCTCTGGTCAGTGGGGACTTCAAGGCAGCCCCGGAGCTCACCCACCAAGGAATGTGGCAGCCACCACTCACGTGGGGAAAATTCCAAGTCACAGCCCCAGTGTTCATCCGTGAAACGGTTCACAGTGGCCTAAACAGCAAGGATGCAAACGCGATAGAAACACACTCACACTCACACACACACACACACACATACACACACACACACACACTCACACACACACACTCACACACACACACACGGCATTGCAAGATGTGCACAAAATATATCAAGTTTCATGGTGGTTGTCTGAGTGCTGGAATTCACAGCACTTTTTATTATATATACGCGTCTGTGTTTTTCCAAATCTTCAGCAATCAGCATCATCATAATAAAAGGCTAATATGCAAATGGATGTCACACCGTGATGCCGCAACGACCAATCAGCAGGGATCTGAGGCTGCGTGGCACCGACCCGGGCTGGGGAACCTGAGGCTGCGCTACCTGCCCCAGCGCCGGGCGCAGGGAGCTGAGACTGTACCCCCCACTTGGCAGGGCTTGACGGGGTGGGGCTGGCCAGGTCTGGTTCTCGCCCAGTGTGGGTGGGGCCGGCCGGGTCTTCATTGCCGAGGGGGGCTCTTGGGCCTAAAGCCCACTGCCAGCCACCCAGGACCCAGATTGTCATGGGCAACCGCTGAGCACAGCTTGGGGCTGCCAGCCCCAGGGTCAGGGTGGGGCCCTCTCCTCCCCATGCTGTTTCCCAGGGGAAAGGCAGTGCTGAGGGCAGGAGGGGAGACTTGTCAGCGATGGCGGCTGCTCGAGGTTCGGCTGAGCTAAGGCTGCGCCCTGCGTCCCTCCCAGGCCCAGTGTCCTCTGGTCCCTGTGCTGTGCGGGGCTCAGGGCTGCAGGCTCTCTGCCAGGGATCCGCTCAGTGCAGAGAGTTCCTCTCTGCCCCGTTTTATTCCCTTTAACCTTCACTTTCCAGAACAGGACCCAGCACAGCCCCCCCCCCCCTCCATGAGCCTAGTCTCTGTACAGCACGGTGGTCCTCAGCTCCTGGGTGACGTAGTCCTCGAGCAGCTTCAGCAGCTGCTTCTGCAGGGCCTTGCTGCCCTTGGCCAGCTTGGTCAGGTGCTGGGTGTCTGTCCACTCCAGGTCCTCGATGACGACCGAGACCTGGCTGCAGAGCTTCTCCTGCTTGGCAGGCGGCAGCTCCTTGAGGATCTGACTGACCGACTTAAACTTCGCGCTCCACACCAAGGCCCCTGCGAGCCCCCCGACGGCACTCCCTGGGGAACAGGAGGTTCGGTGAGTCGGGTGTTCACAGTGCTGGCTTGGAGCTCGCTGGGAGCTCGTCACAGGGTTCAGGTGGCAGCCCAGGGCTCGGGCCCCAGCCCACGATTCAGGCCAGTTTGTGGTCTGGGTCACAGCTCCTGGCTCAGATCCAGCCTGTGGTCCAGGTCACAAATGGTGGTCAAGGTCACGGCCCGTGGTGGGGTCACAGCCCGTGGGGGGGTCCCCGGGAACCTCCTGCTCCCAGATGAGAGGGAGCAACTCACCCAACCTCCAAGGACCATGGGAAGCAGCCCAACCTCCCCCATTGGCAGAAACTGGTCCCCAGATGGGAGCAGAGATGAGACCAGGGGCAGGTGCATGTGGGCGACCGTGGGCGCTTCTCCTGCACAGACTGGGGACCAGGGACTGGGGACCGGGGACCGGGGATGGGGGTGGGGCCAGGCGCTCTCTGAACAGCCAACATGAGCGGCCAGAGGCCTGGAATCCCAGCTCCCTCCTGACCCTGCAATGAAGACAGGAAGGGGCCTGCCCAGGGGACACAGGGCACACCCCCGGAGCAGGGCGCCTTCCAGTCCGCAGGCAGGAGCCACTGGAGGGCGCCCTGGGCTTCTGAGACACAGACACGTGTGTCCCTCCGGACACGTCTGTGCACAAAGGCCGAGTCTCAGGCTCAGCTCCCCAGCCCCTCACATGGGTCGCAGGCTCTTGTGGACCAGGGCCTTCGTCCTCCACCCCGCAGGGCACTGCACTCACCAAAGGCTAGTCCTGGTGGGCCCCCGACCAGGCCCCCGACGAAGGCCCCGGTGCTGGCGAGCCCCACAGAGCGCCGCTTCCTGCGCTTGACGGGCACCTTCATCTTCTTTGCCTCCGAGAGGGAGCACAGAAGTCTCATGGCCTCCTCCTCCGTCAGGGACGTCTCAGACGACTTCGTGGTCTCCTCCTCCTCCGTCAGGGACGTCTCGGATGAGTCCGTGGTCTCCTCCTCCGTCAGGGACATCTCGGATGAGTCCGTGGTCTCCTCCTCCGTCAGGGACGTCTCGGACGACTTCATGGTGTCCTTCAACCTATGGGACATCTCCTGCCTCTTGGATCTGCGGGAGGGAGGGTTCCCATGCGTCAGTGCTCCCACCCAAAGCTCGCTCTTCCCAGTGTCCAGGGTGGACCCCCTGCTCCAGGAGGACCCCAGCTCTGCCTTGGGTGAGAGGACAGCACCGTCATGTGAAAAGTCATCGAGAAAGCAGGGATGCAGTTAGTCAATAAGCAAACAGCCCAGCCAGCATGCCTCAGGGGTTGAGCATCGACCTAGGAACCAGGTGGTCACAGTTCGATTCCCGGTCGGGGCACATGCCTGGGTTGCAGGCTCCACCCCCAGTAGGGGGCGTGCAGGAGGCAGCTGTCCGTGATTCTCTCTCATCACTGATGTTTCTCTCTCTCTCTCCCTATCCTTTCTTCTCTGAAATCCGTGGGGATATATTTTTAAAAATAAATGCATAAATAGAGAAGAGCAGCCTGCAGCCTGTGGGTAGTTTAGAGCTGGGCTTGCCCGTCACTCTGCTGGGACCCTGGGCAGTGACTCCGAGGATGGAGGGGGCCCTGCCAGTGGTGTCAGTGAGGATTAAGGGAGATAACACTTGCAATGCGCGTCCCACTGTGCGCTGTGCCCGTGAGCTGTGAGCTCGCAGTGGGCAGTACCTGTGGTTTATTTTCCTTACTAGTCGCCCAGTGCACGGATTGTGCATGTTGAAAGGAAATTAATTAGAAGAAATATTTTAATATCACTATTTGCCCTTTCTCTATAATAGAAGTGTCAACCAATTTTACGATCGACAATGACAGATGGAAACATAGGCGCGCGATTTGCACCAGCGAGAGCTTTATATGTACTGCCCATTTGCGAGACTGAGCCTTTTATATATATACTAGAGGCCCGGTGCATGAATTCATGCACCAATAGGGTCCCTCGGCCTGGCCTGCAGGATCTGGCCGAAACTGGTTCTCTGATATCCCCCGAGGGGTCTAGGATTGCAAGAGGGTGCAGGACAGGCCAAGGGACCCCACCGGTGTACAATCTACAGCGTGAGGCCAGGGAGGGATGTGGGTGATTGGCCAGCCGGGGAGGACTGCAGGAGGGCTCCCAGGTGTGTCCGGCCCATCTTGTTCAGTCCCCATCAGCTGGACCCCAGCAGCAAGCTAACCTGCCAGTTGGAGCATCTGCCCTCTGGTGGTCAGTGCATGTCATAGCAACTGGTCGACTGTCTGCCCCTGGTGGTCAGTGCACGTCATAGTGAGCGGTTGAGCGGCCTTAGCATATCATTAGCATATTACGCTTTGATTGGTTGAATGGACGACCGGTCAACTGGACACTTAGCATATTAGGATTTTATTATATAGGACTAGAGGCCCGGTGCACAAAAATTTGTGCACTCGGGGCGGGGGGGGGGGGGGTCCCTGAGCTCGGCCTGTGCCCTCTTGCAGTCTGGGACCCCTCGGGGGATGACCACCTGCTGGCTTAGGTCTGCTCCCTGGGGTATTGGGCCTAAGCTGGCAGTCACACACCCCTCTGGCAGCCCAGGAGCCCTTGGGGGATGTCCACTTGCCAGTAGGGACCAGGCCTAAGCTGCAGTTGGACATCCTTAGCGCTTCTGAGGAGGCAGGAGAGGCTCCCACCACCACTGCTGTACTGGAAGCCATCAGCCTGGCTTGTGGCTGAGCAGAGCTCTCCCTGTGGGAGCACACTGACCACCAGGGGGCAGCTCCTGCATTGAGCATCTGCCCCCTGGTGGTCAGTGTGTGTCATAGTGACCAATCATTCCCAGTCGTTCTGCTGTTAGGGTCAATTTGCATATTAACCTTTTATTATATAGGAGTGTCTGGCCAGCCTGGGTGAGTGGCTGATGGCTGTTTGCAGGCTGGCCACAGCCCCTTCAGGGTGGGGATCCCCACTGTGATGCCTGGCCAGCCTAGGTGAGGGGCTTATGGCTGTTTGCAGGCTGGCAAAGCCCCCCAGTGGGGACCCTCACCCCATGAGGGTGTGGTCAGCCTGGGTGAGGGGCTGAGGGCCGTTTTCAGGCTAGCCACAGCCCCTTCAGGGTGGGGGGGTCCCCCCTGGGGTGCCTGGCCATTCTGGGTGAGGGGCTGAGGGCGGTTTGCAGGCTGGCCACAGCCCCTTCAAGGTGGGGGGTCCTGCTGGGGTGCCTGGCCAGTCTGGGTGAGGGGCTGAGGGCCGTTTTCAGGCTAGCCACAGCCCCTTCAGGGTGGGGGGTCCCCCCTGGGGTGCCTGGCCATTCTGGGTGAGGGGCTGAGGGCAGTTTGCAGGCTGGCCACAGCCCCTTCAAGGTGGGGGGTCCTGCTGGGGTGCCTGGCCAGTCTGGGTGAGGGGCTGAGGGCCATTTTCAGGCTGGCTAAGCCCCCCAGTGGGGACCCTCACCCCATGAGGGTGTGGTCAGCCTCAGTGAGGGGCTGATGGCTGTTTGCAGGCTGGCCACAACCCCCAGCCACCCAAGCTCCAAGAGGAGGCTGGCTGGAAGCAGGTATCTGGGATTTATTTGTCTTCTATAATTGAAACTTTGTTGCCATGAGCAGAGGCCACGGCCGGCTCAGGGCAGGCTGGAAGCTTGGCTTCCTCTATCGCTAGGGCAACCAAACCTCCTGCTTGCTCCAGCTCCGTGGCTGCCAGCCACTATCTTGGTTGGGTTAACTTGCATAAGGTCGCTCTGATTGGCCGGTGGGCATGGCTTAGGGCATAGCGAAGGTACAGTCAATTAGCATCTTTGTCTTTTATTAGTGTAGATAATAAACTTGCTTAATTAGACCTGCTTTCTGATTTAGCTAAAGTTTTTCCAGCCCAGCAAAGCACCCCAACTTCTCTTTCATGTATTTGTCAGGAACACAGCAGTGAATATCAACACGAAGCAGATTATTATTGTAGATCACGCAGGGAGAACAAAGGGTAAAATATTTAACTGCAGCAGTGTTTGACTATATTCTGTGCAGTGAGAAAACCTGAAGTCATTTTCAAGGTCCATCATTTTTTACTTCTTTTCAGTCGGGTCAAGTTTCTAAGCTTTCTAAATCTCCATTTTATGGCTAATGAAAGAAAATAGGATTCCACTGAGTCTCCTATCTGCCTACTCCAGGACTTCTGTGAGGATCAAACGAGATGAGGCAGGGGAAAACACTTCACAGACATTTGGTTAAAGTGTGAAATGTTTGCCCTAACCGGTTTGGCTCAGCGGATAGAGCGTCAGCCTGTGGACTCAAGGGTCCCAGGTTTGATTCTGGCCAAGGGCATGTACCTTGGTTGCAGGCACATCCCCAGTGGGGAGTGTGCAGGAGGCAGCTGATTGATGTTTCTCTCTCATCGATGTTTCTAACTCTCTATCCCTCTCCCTTCCTCTCTGTAAAAAAAATCAATAAGATATATATTTTAAAAAGTGTGAAATGTTTGCACACTTGGCTATAAAGCAAGCCGTGTGCCTGGGCTGAAGACACTGCAAGGAGGCTAGTCGTTGCTAGGGAGAGGAAGCTGGGCGTTGCTACGTGACGTCATTGCCTGGATGGGCACTTAGCACATTAGCCTTTTTTTTGGGGGGGGGGAGAGATATATTTATTTTTTGGTAACATACATTAGGTGGCACTAATTCCACAGTAACTATGCGGTAACTAACATGAACCACAGAACTGTACCTCGGCCACAGCGGCATGAGCCTGGGCCTCTCTGGCTGACAGCTTAGCCTTTTATGTAGATAGATTCCTGTTCTTCCTGTGGGGAGGGCCTTCTGGGAAGCCCAGGGCTGGGCGAGGCTGAGAGATGGCCCTTCTGCGGGGCAGGGTGGGAGTTAGAGGGGTTAGAGAGGGGGAGGGGGAGCACTTGAACGGTGGCACCCCCCTCGCCCACACATGTCTGACCCACCTGTTAGAAATACTGTCAACGATGTCGCAGGAATGAAAGGAACACTCGGAACTGGATCGGCCAGGAGATTGACGGCTGCGGGAAGGGTGCTCCTCCCGCGGGAACCCTGGGCCACAGCACACGGAACGGGTATTCCCTTTTGGTTTTATTTCCTGCCCCTCATTCTGAAATCTGACTTGATTGGTCAGGGCTCAGAGATGAAATTCCCATTAATGTGCAATTGGCTAATGCGCCCAGGGCAGGGTCAGCGATGGTCCCAGCAGGGCTGTCCCGAGCACCAGCGAGGTCTGCATGCGGCACACGGCCCGGTCAGCCGCCTAAAAATAGCCAGGTCTCAAATGTCCCCCTAGAGTGTGACCCTGACTCAGCAGGTGGGGCCTGGCTCCAGGGGGAGAGGCTCAGCCTGCTGCTCGAAGGCAGCCACCACTGGGGGAGGGGGGGTTAGAGAACGAGGTTCCCAGGGCCTGTGAGGCCTTCCTCACGGGGCAGACGGACCAACCAGGTGTGTGTGGGGGGGGGGGAGGTTGAAGCAGGGGATCCCTCGGGGGGGTGAGGACAACGGAGCCCCAACACGCTAGGGCGTCTGCATGCACGACTCCGGGGACCAGGTTCATTGACGCAGATCCGTTTTATTGAGGAACTACAGGGGTATATATAGCATGAGGGGACCAATCAGAGGGAGACACGTTGCTATAGGCGACCAATCAGAGGGAGACACATTGCTATAGGCGACCAATGGCTGAAAGGCTGGGGTACTATGCATGTGGCTCTAGGAGTTTGTTCAGGCGGGCACTGCTACTTCCTGGTGTGCGGAGGAAGCATGTCATGGTGGAGTGTGCTCACACCATTGCATCAGCCGCAGCACTGAGACATACTTCCTGAGCTCTACTACAGGAGGTGGCAGAGGTGCGTCCAACAACGACTGGTTTGTGTACAAGCCTGGGCCTCGCTGGGCCACACAAACTGGTCCTGGCTGGTTTTGCCTGGACAGAGGGCTCTGGGAGGACAGATCAGGGGGTGAGGGGCAACTTCCTGAAGCCACATGGGGTGTCCTCCCAGCAAGGAGGCCTGGCAGCTGGTCCCTTCACCTGCCTGGAGCTGGGCAAGGGGTGCACAGTCCCAGCCACCGCCTCCTGGTCTCAGTCCCTCCCCGGGTGTGGAGAGCGGCCACAGTGTTTGGACAGGTTCAAGCCTCTGACTAAGGAGAGGGCACAGTCCTCTCATGGCCACGTGCAAGTCCCAGCTTGGAGGGCAGAGCCTTCCCAGCACAGTGATAGCCAACAGCTGTAGTTGTGAGCTTGAACCTGTGGTCCGAACACGCGGCCCCACGTGCCTGAGTGATGTGGGAGTGATAGAGTTCAGGTGCACGTAGTTGAGTAGGATTGAAACCCACGAGAACGTTGTAAACATCTTGACCACGTCCTCACTTTGCCTCGTGGCATCTGCTATAAAATAAAGACACGGCTTGTGGGCGTGGTTGCTGTCTCTCCATCTGGGAGCAGCGTCCCACCCAGACCCAGCTTTCATTCTCTTGTCTGTCTTTCTTAATCCTTCACCGCCCCCTCTCAGGGTCTCTGAACCAGGCTGAGCTGGTGCGGCACATAAGGTGCCCTGGGGCTGAGTATGCCATGGCTGTGCCAGCTCACCACACCCAGGGCCTCCCCCGCCTGGTCCCTGGTCCGGGGCAGTGGTCATTGGGGCAGGAGCGAGGTCTGCAGGCGGCCGGGTCTGGGCAGGGACCAGGGCCCTGTTCTGAGTCCCTCCTAGAACCCATCTCCTGCTGGCTCCCACCGCACCCTCACATCGAGGAGCCAGTTCCAGAATGTTCCAGCGCTGACAGCAGAAAGGCAGGCCCAGGGGAGCACGGGGTGGGAGGACAGAGCCAGACACTCTGGGCAAAAAGCAGGGGAAGTTCCAGTCCCTGGAGCGTGTGCTGTGGGCCCTGCCAGGGGATCCCAGGCGGCAGGGGGAGCGGGGGCCTCGTCTGCCCTCAGTTCTTTCTCCCCGTAACCTGCCCCTCCAGCTGCCACAGCAAGGCCCTGTATCCAGCTTTAAATGACCCACATTCTTAAAATGCCAAAATGGCCCGGTGGGCGTGGCTCAGTGGTTGAGAGTTGATCTAGGAACCAGGAGGTCAGGGTTCCATTCCCGGTCAGGGCACCGGCCCAGGCTGCGGGCTTGATCCTCAGTGTGGGGCGTGCAGGAGGCAGCCGATCCATGATTCTCTCTCATCATTGATGTTTCTCTCTCTCCCTCTCCCTTCCTCTCTGAAATCAATAAAAAATATATACATAGTAAAAATACTGCCACTTCTTCACCCAGCAGCTTCACTTTGAGGGATCTCCCTAAAGCGGGCGGGAATTCCGGGTCACAGCCCCAGTGTTCATCCGTGAAAGGGTTCACCGTGGCCTAAACAGCAAGGATGCAAACGCGATAGAAACACACACACTCACACACACACACACACACACACACACACACACACACACGGCATTACCAGATGTGCACAAAATATACCACGTTCCATGGTGGTTGTCTGAGTGCTGGAATCCGTAGCACTTTTTATTATATATACTCGTCTGTGTTTTTCCAAGTCTTTGGCAATCAGCATTGACAAATAAAGGGAAAGGAATCATTTTCAAAGACCATGTTTAAACCGAGTGGATGCACACGACATTGATTGACAAGAGGGGCGGGGCAGGGGGCAGCGGAGGAGGAAGCCCTCTTATGCTTGTACCTGATTTGTACCAGCCTGGGGGGGCCTTTTCAAAAATAAATAAGTGAAGGTCTTTTACAAGGAAATAAGCCCAGGCGCTGAGCACGCCTGAGGGGGGCCAGGTAAGTACCTTCATTGCCGAGGGGGGCTCTGGGGCCAAAGCCACTGCCAGCCTCCCAGGACCCGGCTTGTTATGGGCGACGGCTCAGTACACGTGGGGCCTCCAGCCCCCGGGGTCAAGGGTGGGGCCCTCTCCTGCCGACACTGGTTCCCAGAGGAAAGGCAGGCTGGCTGAGGGGGGTGGGGGGATGGCTTCAGTGGCCATTGGTATGGGACCTCTGACCCCTGTGCCCCTGGGCCTGGCAGAGGGCCACCCCACATGGGTAACCCCGTCACCTTGTCTGATAGGAGAACCATCCAGATGGGCCACCCTGCCCAGCCCTGGAGCAGCACAGAAGGGATGGAGGCAGGCGGCCACCCTGGGCCCAGGCTGCTGGAGGGCAGTGTCTGCAAGACCAAAGGCTCCGTCCTTCCTGAGGCACCTGGGGTTCAATCCACTCCCCAGTTTTCTGTGCACATGGAGGTGCGGGGTCTGACCATCCTGGGCAGGAGGGCACCCCCGCCCCTCAAAACACACACACCCAGAGCTGTGGAGCAGCGCCCCCTGGAGGCACAAGGAGGGGGAGCAGCACCCCCTGGGAGTGGAGCAGCGCCCCCTGGAAGCACTGGGAGGCGGAGCAGCGCCCCCTGGAAGCACTGGGAGGCGGAGCAGCGCCCCCTGGAGGCTCTGGGAGTGGAGCAGCGCCCCCTGGAGGCACTGGGAGGTGGAGCAGCCTGGAAAGGTGGCCTCAGGCAGGAAATGCCCAGCTTCCTTCCATGTTTACAGTCACCCACCCCCTGCCTTCCTTTGTCCCTGGCGTTGGGTGTGCGCGCCTCCTGGGTCAGCGATCTTTCCAGGAATCGGAGGGGAAGGCTGTTCAGAGACCGTGTGGGCTCTGCAGACGGGGAGCTGCGGCTCTGAAGGCAGGACAGTGAGTGGGGACCTGAGGGCGGTCACTTCTTCGAGGTCCTCCCGACCCCCCACTTCACCAGGAGCCCCTCTTCCTGCAGCAGCGGCCTCACCAGCGGGACCCGGAGGGGGAGTCAGGCCGGGCTGCTGGGCCGGTGCCCTTGGTGCCCCCCTCTTCCCCCATGAGGCCCCTGGGAAGGGATGAGGGGGGCAGGGGGCGCTCTCCGGGGGCCACATGATTCCAGCAGGGCCGGCGGCCAGGCCCCAAGACCCTGGGCCCGAAGGGGTCCCATCCTGCCAGGGGCACCCGGACAGCAGTCACCTTCAACGCTGAGTGGCTGAGCCCTCTGCCTCCGTGTCAGGAGAGTGGACGCACAACCTGTCCCCGCGTCAGCCACAGGCGCCTCTGCCAGGCACCAGCTCCCCACGGGCCGCGCCCAGGGCGGCTTCATCAGCATTTTCCAGAACAGGCCCCAGCACAGGCCCCCAGGCGCTCCCCGAGCTCGGTGCCCCCGCCCGAGCCTAGTCTCCGTACTGCACCTCGGCCTGCAGCTCCTTGGTGACGTAGCCGACAAGCAGCGCCAGCAGCCGCTCCTGCAGGGCCTCGCTGCCCATGACCAGCATGGTGAGCTGCACGGCGTCCGTCCACTCCAGGTGCCTGACGATGGCCGTGACCTGGTTGAGCAGCTTCTCCTGCTCGGCGGGCGGCAGCTCCATGAGGATCTGAGGGACCGGCTTGAACTGCCCGCTGGTCATCCAGGCCCCTAGGAGCCCCCCGACGGCGCCCCCTGCGGGACAGGAAGTTTGGTGAGTCGGGCTGTTCACAGTGCCAGCTCGGAGCTCGCTGGGGGCACGTCACAGGATTCAGGTGGCAGCCCATGGCTCAGGCCACAGTTTGTGGCCCAGGTCACAGACCGTGGTTCAGGCCCAGCCTGTGGTCCAGGTCACAGACCGTGGTTCAGGCCCAGCCTGTGGTCCAGGTCACAGCCCGTGGTTCAGGCCCAGCCTGTGGTCCAGGTCACAGCCCGTGGTCCGGGTCAAGCCCACGGTGGGGTCACCCGGGAACCTCCTGCTCCCAGACTAGAGGGAGCAACTCACACGACCTCCAAGGGACCATGGAACCAGCCCAACCTCCCCCATTGGCAGAAACTGGACCCCAGACGGGAGCAGGGGTGAGACCAGGGGCAGGTGCATGTGGGCAACCGTGGGCACTTCTCCTGCACAAACTGGGGACTGGGGATTGGGGTGGGGCCGGGCGCTCTCTGAGCGGCCAGAGTCCTGGAATCCCAGCTCCCTCCTGACCCTGCAGTGAAGACAGGACCTGGCCTGCCCAGGGGACACAGGGCACACCCCGGGGCAGGGCGCCTTCCAGTCCGCAGACACGGAGCCACAGGAGGGCGCCCTGTGCTTCTGAGACACAAACACGTGTGTCCCACCGGACACGTCTGTGCACAAAGGCCGAGTCTCAGGCTCAGCTCGCCAGCCCCTCACGCAGGTCGCAGGCTCCTGTGAGGTCCCTGGGGACTCAGGGCCTCTGTCCCCCACCCCACGGGGCACTGCACTCACCAACGGCCAGTCCTGGCGGGCCCCCGACCAGGCCCCCGACGAAGGCCACGGCACCGGTGACCAGGGCGCCCCGCCCCGCGTGCTTGACGGCCGCCTTCATCTTCCTCGCCTCCGAGAGGGAGCACAGCAATTTCATGGCCTCCTCCACCATCAGGGGCATTGCGTGCCCCGCCGGCCTGCGGAGGGAGGGTCCCACGCGTCAGCTCCCACCCAAAGCTCGCTTGTCCCAGTGTCCAGGGCGGACCCCCTGCTCCAGGACCCCAGCTCTGCCGTGGGCGGGAGGACAGCACCGTCACGTGACAAGTCCTCTGTCACCGAGAAAGCAGGGCTTCCGGTAGTCAATAAGCAAACAGGCCCGGCTGGTGTGGCTCAGTGGTTGAGGAGGTCGGGGTTCGATTCCCGGTCAGGGCACAGGCCCGGTTGCGGGCTCGATCCTCAGTGTGGGGAGTGCAGGAGGCAGCCCATCAATGATTCTCTCATCACTGATCTCTCTCTCTCTCTCCCTCCCTCTCCTTTCCTCCCTGAAATCAAGAAAAAGAAAAATAATAAAAAAATAAAAAGCCACCACCAGGAAAGGCAACCCACCCCCATTTGTGGGCCGGGAGGCGGCAAGAACACGCAACAGCCAGAGAATGAAAGAATCACACAATCCCAGGGACCCTAGGACACGTGGATCGTACGGAGCGGGACTCCACCTTGGGAATAACGTTGCAGCAAGTCTCTGGGGTCAGGAGACTGTTGGCCAAGCTGGCAGGTGGGACATGGCAGGGCGGGGCGGGCTCTGCCCAGGGTCCTGGGGATGGAGTGCCCCCGCCTGGCAGGGCTGGAAAGTAAAGTCAAAGCTGAGCTATTTCCAGCTTGAGCTGCAGCCAAGCCAAGCCCAGCACCTCCCTCCCCCTCCCCTTCCGCGGGGCTGACTCATGCTGGCAGCTGTAAGGAGGCCGAGGACACAGGGCAGCCTCTTGCTCCATGTCTTGGGGTTGATGAGGGTTTTCTGAACCGCGGGCAACCCGGATCTGTCTCCTCTGTGCAACTGTCCTCCCGGCCCCGGGGGAACTGGGAGCTGTCAGATCCAATCGGCGGATCTGCCCCACCCACAGGCAGGGTTTCGGCACTTCTCGCTGTCCCAGGAGACCCTGGGACCCAGTGCCTGGGACCCTTCTTTTATATATTTTATATTTATATGTTTTACATGGACTTCAGAGAGGAAAGGGGAGGGAGAGAGAGAGAGAAACATCCATGATGACAGAGAATCACGGATCTGCTGCCTCCTGCACGCCCCACATGGGATGGAGCCCACAACCCCGGCCTGTGCCCTCACCAGGAATCGAACCCTGACCTCCTGGTTCATGGATCGACCCTCAAGCACTGAACCACGGGTGGCCGGACCCTCTGACATTCCCCAGATCACGGCCCCCAAGGGCACAGGTCACTGAAGGTCACGGTAGCTCCGCAGCCTGGTGGGGGAGCTGCCTTCACAGCGAGCCCAGGGGTCTCCAGCTGCACTGGGAGGCAGGACTGAAGGGCCTGACCCGGGACTCCGGCGTCCATGACTCCGTCCTCGAGTCAAATTGCAAAACAGCATCAGCCAGAGGAGTCAGTCTGCCAAGTGGGGTTTGAGGCAGCGGAGGGCGGGCCCTGGGGCGCTGGCCCAGGCACTGGTGGGTGTGTATGTGCGGGGGTGGGGGGCGCTGGGCCTGCTCCACTCCCAGGAGTCCCGGACCCCCAAACCCCTCCTGACTCCCCTGCGTCCCAAAGAGCTGTGTGCAGAGTTAACAGGGGTGACTCCTGGCGGATGACCAGGGACTGAAAAGGCAAACACGCCGGAGACCAGGTCACGGGGTCAGGTCCTCTCCCGCCTCGGAGACGCCCCTGCCCCGTCCCCTCCTCGCAACACGGTCTGGGGTTCCGCCTGGAGCAGTGCCCCCCACCCCCGATGTCCGTTCTCCTCATCTCGGACAGGCGCTGTGGCCTCTGCCTTCGAACGGCCTTTTCTTTCTAGGGGGGCAGCTGCTGGCATTTCAATCGGGGAGCGCACAGGCACCTGAGCCCGTCTCCGCTGCAAAATCGGAAGGGAGGGCCGGCCGCCCAGGACCCGCCTCCCCGGCAACGGAGGCCGGAGCTGCCCGCTGCGCCCCGCCTGCCTGCGCGCCTCCGGCTCCCCTTTAAAGGCTAAAGCTGCCCCCAGGCCCGACCAAGAGGAACCCCCTCCTACATCGCGGACAGACCCCCCGGGTCCCCCCAACCCCCCGCCCAGAGCCTCCTCCCCCGGGCAGGCCAGGTGCGCCCGTGGGCAGGTGCCGCCCGCCCCGACGCCCCCGGCCCGGCGGCAGGACACCCGCGGCCGGGGACGGGCGGGGACGCGGTCCCTGGGGGGGGCGGGGAGGGCGCGCCGGCACCGGGCCCCGCGGGAGGTCGCGCACCGCTTCCCGGGCCGCGCGGCGAGTGACGGGCCTGGCGCCGGGTCCCCGCGGGGCGCTGGGTGCGGCCGGGGTCAGGCGCCCGGGGCCACCCGCCCTCCGCTTCCGCTTCCTCCGGGCGGACCGCACGCCCCGCGCTCCACGTCTCCCTCCGGAGGATGAATGAGCCGCCGGGGCCGCCGCGGGTGCAGGTCGCTCCGCGGGCCCCGGACACGCGCGCCCCCCCCCCGCTCCCCCCCACCACCGCCCGCGCGACGCTCACCTGCGGGGGCCGCCGCGTCACCGCCGCCCCGGGACTCCGCCCGAGGGTCACCCCGACCGCCAGCTCCGCGCAGGCCCCGCCCTCCCGCCTTCCGGCTCGGGCGCCGGGACCTTCCGGGTCGCCACGGACGCGGAGCCGCCACGGAACACGGAGCCGCCACGGACGCGGAGCCGCCACGGACGCGGAGCCGCCACGGAACACGGAGCCGCCACGGACGCGGAGCCGCGAGACCGGGTCCTGGGGCGCAGCGACCGCGCTCGGGTCCCTGGTCGCGGGCCTCTCGGGAGGACCCCGGGCAGGACGTGCGCCCCTCCGACCCGGCCCCGCCCCCGGTCTGCTGTGTGGCCCCGAGGGCACCCCTGCCCTCACCCCGCCCCACACGGAGCCCCTGTCTGTGGGCCTCGGGCCTAGGGACCCACCTCCTCCCAGCCCCGCGCGCCAGAGCACAGGGCCTGGGAGGTGAGGGGCCGAGTCAGTGTTTGGCGACTCACAGGCCAGAGTCTAACGGCAGGGCCTCCGGGCCTGGGCGCGGGTTTAGGGGAGCGGGGGCGTGGACAGGCCAAGGGCAGCTTTACTACTGGGGCTCCAGGACCAAGCGGATGGGGAGCCGGGAGGATGCAAAGGGCCTGAGGAGTGTGGGTAACAGGGCCCCGCAGATCCCCAAATCCCCCAATCCCCCAGTTAGAGATTGTTTGTAATACAAATACCACTAAGTGCTGAGTGAGTAGCGGTTACATTGTCTTCTTAGGGAATCATGACAGGAAAACCATGTCTGCACCTGTTCAGTTCGAGTTGGTTTAGGCCTAACTACACAGTGACGTCAGCAACAATATAACAACATAACTAACCCCCCAGTAATGTCAGCAACAATGTAACAACATAACTAACCACCCAGCGACGTCAGCAACAATGTAACAACATAACTAACCACCCAGCGACGTCAGCAACAATGTAACAACATAACTAACCACCCAGCGATGTCAGCAACAATGTAACAACATAACTAACCACCCAGCGATGTCAGCAACAATGTAACAACATAACTAACCACCCAGCGATGTCAGCAACAATGTAACAACATAACTAACCACCCAGTGACACCAGCAACAATGTAACAACATAACTAACCACCCAGCGATGTCAGCAACAATGTAACAACATAACTAACCACCCAGCGATGTCAGCAACAATGTAACAACATAACTAACCGCCCAGTGACGCCAGCAACAATGTAACGACATAACCAACCACCCAGCGATGTCAGCAACAATGTAACAACATAACTAACCACCCAGCGATGTCAGCAACAATGTAACAACATAACTAACCACCCAGTGAGGTCAGCAACAATGTAACAACATAACTAACCACCCAGCAATGTCAGCAACAATGTAACAACATAACTAACCACCCAGCGAGGTCAGCAACAATGTAACAACATAACTAACCCAGCGATGTCAGCAACAATGTAACAACATAACTAACCACCCAGCGACGTCAGCAACAATGTAACAACATAACTAACCACCCAGTGACGCCAGCAACAATGTAACAACATAACTAACCACCCAGAGATGTCAGCAACAATGTAACAACATAACTAACCACCCAGTGAGGTCAGCAACAATGTAACAACATAACTAACCACCCAGTGAGGTCAGCAACAATGTAACAACATAACTAACCACCCAGCGATGTCAGCAACAATGTAACAACATAACTAACCACCCAGTGAGGTCAGCAACAATGTAACAACATAACTAACCACCCAGCGATGTCAGCAACAATGTAACAACATAACTAACCACCCAGTGACGCCAGCAACAATGTAACAACATAACTAACCACCCAGCGATGTCAGCAACAATGTAACAACATAACTAACCACCCAGTGAGGTCAGCAACAATGTAACAACATAACTTGCACCCTGGCCCTGCCTTTGGAGCACCTTTTACATCATAGTTTTACTTGACCTGTTCTGTGCACTGGTAGGCGTAGACCCACAAATACTAGTACTCCCACCATGCTACGGTGGCCTGCGGAGGTCAGCACAGTGACACGCTGGGCAGGCGTGTGGGCCGGGAGCGACAGTGCACTCCCAGGCGTGTGCACAACCACAAGACTGCCCAAAACTGTCCTGTCATCACTTATACTTCTGTTCCCCTGTCCTCCCCTCCCCGCCTCCCCTGTCCCCCTACAGGGAGGGCCTGAAGCATGAGCCAGGACTCCCCCGTCTGCAGGGACAAACCCCATGCACCTCTGACCGGGAGCTTTAGCTAGAGTTGGGGTGACTGAGGCTGCGCCCTAGCCCAGGTTAGGGTGAGCCCAGCTCCGGGGTGGGGAGGAGATGGGAGCCCAACCTTGGGCCTGGGAGAGGTTCGGTTTCTCTGCGGACAGCGCCCCCTGGCGGCCCATGAAGTCAGGGCGGCTCCCTCCTTCCCTGGAGACAGGCAGAGGGGACCAGGACGGGGAGGCTTCTGGGCGGCTCTGGGGAAGGAGAGCGGTGAGAATCCTGCGCCCCTTCAGCCCGTCGGGTCTGAGGCCACGAAACGCTGTGACACGCGGCACCGCACCCTCCCGCGGCGGCGGGGCCTCCTGCGTGGGTCCCCAGCGCACAGCGACGCACAGCCCCGACCTGCCCGGTGGCCCTGGGGAGTCATTCCGATCCCCGGCCTCGGTTTCCTCATTGGGGAAAAGGCAGTGAAAATGCTGGTGCCCCTGGGGCTGTGCTGGAGCTCCCAGGAGGCCATGCGTGGGGTCTCAATTGTTCTCGTTGCCCTGTCCAGTGTGGCTCAGTGGGTAGAGCCTCCGCCTGTGGACTGAAGGGCCCCGGGTTGGATTCTGGTCAAGGGCATGTACCTCGGTTGCAGGCTCCATCCCCTGCCCTGGTCAGGGCGTAGGCGGGAGGCAACCAGCCCATGTGTCTCTCTCACATCGATGTTTCTCTCTCTCTGTCTCTCCCCCTCCCTTCCACTCTCTCTAAAATCAACTGAAAAATATCCTCAGGTGAGGATCAACAAAAAATTAAGAATGAATAGAAATAATGGTTCTCGTACACATCGCAGGGTGTGAGCTGACCGGTCAGGGCACAGGCCCGGGTTGCGGGTCCATCCCCAGGAGGCGGCTGATCCATGATTCTCTCTCATCACTAATGTTCCTGTCTCTCCCTCTCCCTTCCTCTCTGAAATCAATAAAAATATATTTTAAAAAACAAAACAAAAAACCGGACGTCTTCTCGGATGACTGAGCCGCCGTGACCAGAGTCTGAAACCTCACCCGCCCACACCGAGCTCAGCCCGCACCGAGGCCACCAGGGCGGTTCATTAGGGGGCGGGTCGGACAGTAACGCTCGATGCACCGAAATCACTAGCGGGGCAGCTGTGCAGGCCTGTGTCCCCACGTCCGACCCCGAGCACCACTCAGCCCCCTGTCTCCCCTGCACACGCCCGTTTGGACACTGGCCTGCCCCCCTCCTTCGCGGCCACCTGTGGGAGTGAGCGCGCCCCATGGGAACCTGAGCTCGGCCTGCTGCCTCTTTTTTTTTTAAATGTATTTTTATCAATTTCAGAGAGGGAGAGAGGAAGAGAGAGATAGAAGCATCAATGATGAGAGCGAATCATGGATCGGCTGCCTCCTGCACGCCCCCAACTGGGGATCGACCCTGCAACCTGGGCCTGTGCCCTGGGAATAGAACCGTGACCTCCTGGCTCCTAGGTCGACGCTCACCACTGAGCCACACTGGCCGGGCTGCCGGCTGCCTCCACAGGCCACACAGAAGCGCCAGGATGATTTGCTGGAGGGAAACCAGGCATAAGACGGGCTGCTTTCTTAAGGTTCATCCTCCGGGATTCAGAGGCCTGGGGGCGGCTCCTGGGAGAAAGGCCTGAGAAAGGCACTAACGGGTTTGCCCCAAGGCACGTCCCAGGCTCTGCTGCTGCTGCGCGGGGACCGGCATGGACGCTGCCGCCAGGGGGCGCCGGAGGCCCGGAGATCAGAGCCACGGCGGCACCGCTCTGTGTTCACACCCAGCATCTGGCTTGGGGGCCCTGCCCCGCGGTCGCCCAGGTCTCCGCGGTCTCTGCTGCGGTGACGTCATGCTGTGGGGGCCCCGTGGGGCATCGGTGTCCCCCGCGGAGACAGGGAACTGCAAGGCCGGCTGCTGCTTCCACCGCCCGGGGCTGCAGGAGGAACACCAGGGTCTCAGCTACGCCGCGTTCTCACCACCTGTGGGCTGACACAGACAGACATCCCTTGGCTTATTGTTTTTAATATATATTTTTATTGATTTCAGAGAGGAAGGGAGAGGGAGAGAGAGAGAGACATCAACGATGAGAGGGATGCATGGAGGGGCTGCCTCCTGCCCGCCCCCCACAGGGATGGAGCCCACCACCCTGGCCTGTGCCCTGACCGGGCATGGAACCGTGGCAGCCAACCACTGAGCCACGCCGGCCGGGCTCCACTTCGGGTTGTTTCCGGGGAAGTCGGAGTTTGGAGACACTGGCATGACCTGGGTCTTTCCCCTAAGCAGAGCCTGAGGAACAACGGGGGCAAAGGGAGCTTACGTGCAAGGTGGTCTCTGGGACCAGGATGGGGAAGCGAGACAGGGTCCCCGGGGCCCAGAAAGTGGGCGAACTGAGGCAACTGCAATGACAACACGTTTTGGAAATGGCTCCCACCCATGCTTAGACCTCAGGGAACACGGCTGTTTTCAGCGTGGCCATCGGAACGGAACACTGTCGGCGGCGACAGGGTGTGGGCGGCCACCGCATCCCGTGCAGGCCCCACGGCCTGGCGCTCGGCTCCCGGTCTCAGCCACGTGCTCAGCAAGGCCCGTCTCTGCAGCGAGTCTTTCCTTCGTTCGCCTTCATTCCTCAGATGCCTACAGAGCTCCTGCCACAGGCACCGGCTCGGCCCCACCACAGATCTGAGCAGGAACCATAGAGACAGGGCCCTGCTGGAGAGAGGCGGCCAGTGAGATAAGGAAGTCATTCAGATAACCTATAGGAATGGGAGAAAGTACAACGGGGTGATATGATAGTAGGATGGTGATACAGATAGTGGGTGGATGGATGCATGGAAGAGGGATGAATGGATGGATGGATGGATGGATGGATGGATGGATGGACAAATAGGTGGGTGGATAGAGGGATGAATGAATGATGGATGGATGATAGATGGATGGGTGGGGGATGGATGGATGGATGATGGATAGATGGATAGGTGACGGATGGATGGATGGGTAGGTGATGGATGGATGGATAAATGGATGGATGATGGATGAATGGATAGATGAATGGATGGTGGATGGATGGATAGTAAATGGATGGATGGGGGATAGATGAATGGATAGGTGATGGATGGATAGATGAATGGATGGTGGATGGATGGATGGATAGTAAATGGATGGATGGGGGATGGATGGATGGATGGATGGATGGATGATGGAGGGCAGCGACTGAGCACGGTTTGAAAGGGTGTGTCACCCCCAAAGCCAGCACAGGGCCCGTCGCATATGTAAATAGCCGTCTTTGGGGATTAGTCAACGTTATGGGGACACTGAGGGTGAGGAGCAGGTCTGCTCTGCTTCACCGGCGCCTGGATGCACAGGGGGTTCCGGGGCAATCGTGGTCTCCGTGGGAATGGACCGGCTGGGTCAGGAGTGGGCCCAGCACATGAGTCCCTCCGACCTCCAGCCTCAGGGCCTCCACTGGGCGGGGCCTCGGAGGAACAGGACCTCGGCCCTCAGAGTCCAGAGAAGCCGAGGCCCTCCCCGCCTTCCTCAGCGAGGCCGGCCCGGCCGTGACCCCTCCCGCCCGCTCTCCACGGCCACACACTCGTCCTCATCCACATCCTCCCACAGACCCCCTCCCAGGTCCCCCAGGCCGGGCCGCTGCCCCTCAAGCGAGGACCGGGAAGGGGCCGCTGCCCCGTCCGCCCCGCCCTCCTCCTCGCGGGGGTCGGGGCCTGGGCTGGGAGGGGGTGCGTGGCACAGCTTGGTCGGGGCCTCAGATTTCTGCTCTGTGTTTTCACTTCTGATGATTTCATGGTCGGCCTTCTGATGGATCCGTTTGCGGGGAAGCTAAAGATACCCCGAGACGCTCAAAATAGACACGAGCTGCTAAAAATTCAGCATCTCTCCCCGCGCCCGCCAGCTGGGCCTGGTGCCGTCGCTCGCACCATCAGGAGCCAAACAGGATTCACAGAAGCGAACAAGTTACGCCGGGCTGGCCAGCCGGCCGGTCCTCTCAACTCGCCCAGACATTTGGGAGTGGGGGTGGGGGTGGGGGTCATTGAGCCTCCCTCCCTCCCTCTTCTAAGCCCTTCAGGTCTGTCTGGGCGTTGAGGGAAAGTTGGTCCAAACGCAGGCTTCCAGCTGTCCTCCTCGGGCGCCGGCATCTGAAGGGATGCGGGGTTTCTGAGAACTGAGAACCGTGCGCCCGCCTGCAGGAGGCGAAGGGGCCCCGCTAACCTCTCCGTCGCCTTCAGCCTCGGTTCCAGGGGAGCCCTTTCCCGTGAATATCTGCCCCAGAAATAAACCCGATAGATTCATCAGACCTCCCTCCCCCCCAGACCAAACTGTGAATAGTAATGGTTATCGGACCAGTCAAAAGAATAAATCTATGAAATTAATAAGCTTGCTCTCTGCCCGGCGTACTTAAGGGGCAGCCTTTGTCACACCAGGATCTGCCCCAGGACACCCACCAGCCTGGCCCCAGCCCCCTCCCGGCCTCCAGGGCACTGCGGATGGCGTCCCCACCTCACCTGCCAGCCCCGGGCTCTGGCTGGGACCCCGCCAGGGTGGCTCCCAGGCCCCGCTGGGTGGGCGGGGACAGGTGTCAGACCCCCAGGAGCCAGGCCGGCTGGGCTGCCACTGGACAGGCGGGGCCTCCGAGGACAGAGACCCCCACACCCCACCGCAGCGGGGAGCCCCCCACAGAGCACGGTGGGGACGCGGGGAGGGGGTTGCTGCGATGCAACATGTGTTGGCGGCTTTTTTTATGTTCAAGCTGTCGAAAGTCTGTTTGCTGAGCTGGGTGTTTGTTTCGGGTTGCTGTTCTCGGAGCAGCATGGAAGGTGGCAGAATAGCTGCTCTGAGCGGCTGGGAGGGCGGGCAGTGAGCGGCGGGGTGGCCGGAGCGCCCCCAGCAGGACCCCCCCACCCCCCCAGCCCTGAGCCTGCCCTGCCGCTGGGCCTCGCGAGCAGGATGTCACCCCCGGGGCAGCTGGGCACCGTCCACTCCCAAACCATTTGCTTGAAGCAGCTAGAGGCGCTGGCCCTCAGGGGGCACGCGAGGGAGGCAGTGGGCACTGTGGGCGGGGGCTCGGGGCGCCAGGGTGAAGCTCTGGGGAGTCCCAGGCTGCCCCCTGTGGGGGCCTTCCCCCACGTGGCCCCCTGCCCCCCTGTGCCCACCGGAGCAGTCTCCCCTTTCCAGCCCAGTGGGTGCGTGGCCAGCATCACCCTGGGGCGAGGGTCCCTGAATCTGAGGCCACACACACAAAGCGGTGATCTCCACGGTCACCAGCGCGCCCACTTCACAGATAAGGCAGCGAGGCTCGGATTTGCATGAGGAACCAAGGGCCCATTTCACAGATAAGACAGTGAGGCTCGGATTTGCATGAGGAACCAAGGGCCCATTTCACAGATAAGACAGCGAGGCTCGGATTTGCATGAGGAGCCAATGCACCCACTTCACAGATAAGACAGCGAGGCTCGGATTTGCATGAGGAACCCAGGGCCCACTTCACAGATAAGACAGCGAGGCTCGGATTTGCATGAGGAACCAAGGGCCCACTTCACAGATAAGACAGCGAGGCTCAGATTTGCATGAGGAACCCAGCTCAGCCTGACCGGCCAGTTCCCTCCCGCCTGCCCGGCGCCCTCCTGCCCGGGCCGGGGTGGGGAGGCCTTCCCTTCCCTGAATACCAGTGTTCTGGAATCTCCGGGGTCTGGTCCCCGCTCAGCCGCTCAGCGTCTGAAAACTGTAAAGGCGTGCCCGGCCGGGCCTGTGTCATGGCCCCCACTGTCTCTAACCCAGAGGGCACCGGGGTGAGCCGGGCAGGGGCTTGGGATAAGGGCAGGTGCCCACCTCTGCCCGGCGGAAGGCCCTTCTTCCCCTGGTGCTGCCCAAGGGCAGAGCCTGGCTGCACTACCGCCGCTGACCATCAGAGGGCGCCCGGACCAGAGGCCGCTGCAGGGGGGGCCTGCCAGGCCTTGGTTCAGGGAGGGTCTCCATCCCCCGGAGCCTGCCTCCAGCATCTTCAAGAAGAAAACAGGGCCTGGTGGGCCTGGCTCAGGGGTTGAGCGTCGACCTAGGAACCAGGAGGTCAGCGTTCAATTCCTGGTCAGGGCACAGGCTGGGGTTGCGGGCTCCATCCCCATGTGGGGCGTGCAGGAGGCAGCCGGTCCATGATTCTCTCTCATCATGGATGTTTCTCCCTCTCCGTCCCCCTCCCTTCCTCTCTGAAATCAATAAAAATATATTTTTAAAAAGAAGAAGGAAACGGGACCTCAGGCCTCTGGGTGGGCCTCTCCCCACTCCCCCACTTTGGGGTGATGGGAGCTGTGGGTGCCGTTGGCCAGACGGTCTGCAGTCACTCCTGTGATGCGCTCACCCTCCCTCACGGGGTCCCCACTTGGTGCCCCATTTTGCAAAAATTGTAGTTAAACCCCTCAGAGCCCATCTCCACCCATGAAGACCCACAGGACCCCTGCTCTGTCCCTGGGCCCAGGCTGGGCCTCCCTCGGGGAAGACACAGGAGAGCATGGGTGCAGGCACCGCACCGGTTCTGGGGGGAGGGGGAAGGGGGAGCTTGTTGGCTGGGAAAAAGGTTGGAGGTTTGCGGGGCGGCTGCGCTTTGCTGTAGGAGCTAGAGACTGACTCTGGACCCCTCTGCCTGGACTCAAACCCCACGGCCCAGCTGTGTGGCCTCAGGCAGGTTGCTTAATATCTCTGTGCCTCAGTTTACCCGCCTGTGAAGTGGGGACAATGGAGTGCCCCTGGGGGGATTCGCCAGGCCACACAGGGAAGTGCTGAGCATGAAGTCGGCACGGGCTGCATAGCATGGCTCTGGTCGCTGTGAGTGGAGATGTATGTGGTTGGGTTTGGGCCGAGCCTTAGTCACAGGTGTCGGGAACCTGCCCCCTGCGGAAGGAGGCACAGCGGCCAGGGCGGGCGGTGGGCTGCGTGTCTGAGCCGGAGCGCTCAGGAGGCCGAGGGTGTGGGAGCCCGAGAGGGGGCTGCATTCCGGGCCCTGGGCCGTCTCAGGCCCCAGGGGGGACAGGAGGAGCCGTGCCAGGCTGCCCAGCGCCCCCGCCCCAGTCCTGGCCCCAAACAGGCCGCTGCTCCTTCTCCTTGATCTTTTTTGGGAGAAACCTCACCCGGCCACAGTCAGCGGGGCCAGGAGAGGCGCGTCCATCTCTAACGTGTTCGCAAAACAGCCTCCGGTTTGAACGCCGCTCCCTCCGCCATCTGTGGCGGCTGCCCGGATCCCTGCAGCGTGGCCGCGTGAGCATGCCAGCCGGCAGCAGGCGCCCCGCCCGCCACGAGCCCCCCACGGCGAGGACCCCCACCCCAGATCTCAGCCCCGCCCCGCCGCTGCGGAGTGTGGGACCCAGCAGAGGGGTTCAGCACCCCCAGCTTTGCACAGTGGCCCCGATCTGTGGGTTTCATAGACGAGTAAAACCACCCCCTCCCCCCAAAAGCCCAACTAGAGAACTTGCGATGTTCCCCAGGAAAGCTAATCTAGAAGAACGCCCTCCCAGCCATGGTCCCTTCAACCGCCAAAGAAAGGAAACATTTATAAATCTATTTTTTATTGATTTCCGAGAGGAAGAGAGAGAGAAACAACGATGATAGAGAATCATGGACCGGCTGCCTCCTGCACGCCCCCCACTGGGGATGGAGCCGGCAACCCGGGCCTGTGCCCTGACCAGGAATCGAACCCTGACCTCCTGGTTCCTAGGTCGATGCCCACCCGCTGAGCCCCGCCGGCCGGGCAAAGGGGATTTTGACATCGAAAAGGGAAGAAAGCCAGAACGAGAGGCCTTTACACGCAGCAGGTGGAGCTTTCTGAAGACCCACCACACCGTGTCTTTTCCTCCATTTTGGGTTAGAAATGCCCCTGACTCACCGCAGGTCTGCCCAGGTGCCCGTGAGCTGGGCGCCTTCGAAGCACCCGCTGGGCCCTGCCCCGGGCCGTGCCGGCTCACCTGCCCCCCGCCTGATGCCCCCTCCCCCCCAGACCCCCCTCGAAAACTGAGCCCTTGGGAGACATACGCTGCTCCCCAGCTTGTCAAGTGGCAAAGAACCCAGGAAGGAAGAAGTAGCAATATTGTCGAGTTTTCAAATGCTATTTTAACACAAATACCAGAGCTCGCAGGCATCAACAGAGCGCCCGCAGCCTGCCTGTGCGAGCGGCGCCGTCAGCTGGTATGAGAAACAGTGTCTCGCGTGCAGATGGCAGCAGAGCCGGCCGGGATGCGTGCTGTTTCCCCAACACGGCGGCGGCCAGCCTGTCGCTACCTGCTGCTCGGGTGGCGAGCGAACCCCACGCCCCGCGCTCCCCGGGAGGGAGAGGGCCTGGGAGGGGCCCGCACCTTCTCTGCTTCGTCTGCTGGTTCTCAGTCGCCCTGGTTCGGGGTTCGGGGGGAATTCGCGTGGGAAAGCACAGCTTTCCTTCCCCCTTTTCTCAAACCCGATGCTCCAGAAACTCAGGAAGGGGGGTGAGGACCAGCAGCTGCGCCCCCTCCGGGTCTCCTGGGTTCCGAACCGGCACCGCGGGAACAGAACCGCCCTAAATGCGCCGGCCGGCCTGGCTCCGTGGGGCTCCGTGGCTGAGCATCGACCCAGGAACCAGGAGGTCACGGTTCCATTTCCCGGTCAGGGCACAGCCTGGGTTTCGGGCTCCATCCCCAGCGTGGGGCCTGCAGGAGGCAGCCTGTCCATGATTCTCTCTCATCATTGATGTTTCTCTCTCCCTCTCCCTTCCTCTCTGAAATCTATATATATATATATATATATATATATATATATATATATATATATATATATATTTTTTTTTTTTTATTTTTTTTTTTTTTTAAAGAGTGGGTGTCCCCACCCCAGTGCTTGACAAGGACCAGCCTCCTGCATCGGGGGACGGCGGGAGGGAGGGTGGCAGCCCCGAGCTGAGAGCCAGCGGGCACTGCCCAGGACCCGCACGGCCTGGCGCCGGCAGCAGGACGCCATCCGTCAGCGGAGGGTCCTGCGGGGACCCCCATCCTGCTCGTGGCCTCCGGCTCCTGCCGCCCGTGGACAGGCCTCGGCTCCCTCCCCCGCCCTGAGGCCGCGGCAGCGCCAAGCACCCATTACGGAGCCAATTAATTCGCACTATTAAGGGGGATATTTTCTTTCCGGCGCAGAACCGACGGGCATAAGGCCCGATGCCGCTCTGTGGCCCGTCCCGCTCGCTGCTCATGTCCTTTCCTGGCTCCTGCCGCAGACCGGCGGGCGGCGGGCACGCGGGAGCTGGCCGTTCCCCACCAACAAGCTGCTGTTTATACTTCCTCTCCCCCCCAGCCTCCCAGAAGTTTCCATAAAAACAGATGTAGGTAATCAAAGACTTCCTGGCCCGAGCAGCGCTGCTCCCGGCGCTTCCAGAGCCTCTGCCGGGCGGGCGGGAGGCTGCCAGAGGCTCCTAACCGGGCCCCAGCCTCCCCTAGGCAGGGGCGCCCTGCGGGCTGCAGATCCACTCGTTTCCCCAGAGCTCTGTCATAGTAACGGGAAGAGCAGCTCGGCCCGCCCCGGCCTCTCCCAGCTCCGCTGGGCACACGTGGCAGCGTGGGGTCGGCCGCAGCCTCGGGGCACCCGGGAGGGAGGGCACTGCCCCATTTTGCAGGTGGGAAGGAGGAGGCAGTAGCTGCAGGGACCGCCTCAGCGCCTTCTGCCCCAGATTCCTGACATTCCAGGAAAGAGGTGGGAGCTGTCGGCCTCCTTCCTTGTGGCAGGCAGGGCTGCTGCCGGCCTTGTCCCCACGCCTGTGTCGCCCGTGTGGGCTTCTGTCCGGTGCCGGGAGGTGCCCCCGCCCTGGCGGGGTGAGGTGGAGGGCCAGGCCCCGGGCTTCCTCACCTGTGCTCCCTGCACCTCTCCACGCGCAGCCCCTGTGAGCTGAGCAGAGCTGCCAAAATGATGTTTAAATCCCTTTTAGTCTCGACGGCGGGGCTCAGTGGGTGAGCATCGACCTATGAGCCAGGAGGTCACGGTTCCATTCCCGGTCAGGGCACAGGCCCGGGTTTTGGGCTCCATCCCCAGTGTGGGGTGAGCAGGAGGCCGCCGGTCCATGATTCTCTCTCATCATTGATGTTTCTCTCTCCCTCCCCCTTCCTCTCTGAAATCAATAAACACATATTTTTACAAAACACCATCCAGTGCCTCCTCGTGCCCTTAGGTTGTCCCAGGCTGGCGCCTTCGTGGCCCAGCTCGGCCCCTGCTCTCGCCCCTCCTCGCTGGGCGCAGCCGCACTGGCCTGTGCTCTTATCTGGAAACAAGCGGCTTGTTCACCCCCAGGCCTCCCACTTAGCTCAGCGGGAATGCACTCCCCCCCAAGGCTGGCCCCTCCCAGCTGCTCCTCTTGGGAGCTGCTCAGCACCCCTTTCACCTCCCCGGGGCCTTCCCATTGCCCCTCCAGACACTGTGATCCCCTCCTTCCCTTCGCCCCTTGTTGATTGACTGCTTCTCCCCACGGGAACAGATTTCAGTGTGGATGTGCCCACAGGGCCACGGGGAGATGGGCCCTTCACATCGAATGAATGAATGCGTGAATGAATGATGGGTGGATAAATGGATGGATGGATGGATGAATGGATGGATGGATGGATGGATGGATGGATGGATGAATAAATGAATGAATGGATGGATGAATGGATGGATGGATGGATGGATGGATGGATGGATGAATAAATGAATGAATGGATGGATGGATGGATGAATGAATGAATGAATGGATGAATGAATGAGGAGCACAGCCTCCAAGGCCTTGCCAACCACCTCCCCCTGCTGGTTACCTGCACCTCACCCTCACCACACACGTCACTGCAGCCACCCCCACCTCCTCCCAGAGAAGATTGGGGTCTTTCCTTGCCCAGAGCCCTCTCACAGTGGCCGCTGGCCCCTGGCCCCCAGGGAGTTAAACGCCTCCTGCTGCGCTGACCTCAGCCCACCAGGCGTCCCCGCGGACGCTCAGGACCCCGCACGGCCTGGGGATCAGTGACCAGGACAGGGTTGCTCTGTGGTGGTTGTTCTCCATATTCAGGATAAATGAGCTTTCCTTCCCCGACAATGATGACAATTTCCAGAAAGCGCTGCTCTGAATTGTCCCTGGAAGGAGGGGAGCGGAGTTCTGCAGCAACCCCTCCCGGCGGACGCCATTGTGCGCGCACCTGCTCTCAGCTGCGAGGCCGGGACTGGATGGGAAGGACGTTTGGATCGCTTCTGACGTTTGCGGCGCGGTTCTCCTCGCTCTCCCCGCACGGTCTTTGTGCTGGGAATGTCCCCCGTGGCCCCCCGGGCACGGCATGCAGGTGGCTCGTGCAGGGCAGCCCACACAGCCCAGCCCTGGCATCGGCGGGCCTCTGATGGGGCCGTGCAGGTGCCGGCGGCGGAGACAGGCGGGGAGGGTGGAATGACGGTCGGCGGCACCTGTGCCCAGCTTGCCGCTTGCCAGAGGAGGAGCTGCGCGTGGCGCACCCACAGGAGTTAGAGGCGATGCCCGATGCCCGGTGCTGGGGGAGCGAGGGCAGAGGACAGGAGGCGCGCAGGGCTGGGGCTGGTGGCGGCTGGGCCATGCGGGGAGGGGGTGGGGAGCTGGCCCCCAGGCTGCCCGGACGCTGGCAGGAGGGCCAGGTGACCATCCACCCTGCTGTGCCTGGTCTCTGTGGTCCTAGAGTTGCTCTAGGCATCCCTCCCCGCTCCGTCCTCACCTGGGACCAGGCCAGCACCTGTGCAAATGCCGGGTGGCCCGGGAGCCCGTGAGCAGGACCAGGCTGCCAGCATTACTCCAGGCCTTGCCGGGGGCCGGGGGCCGGGGGCCTAGTGGGTCCTGGGGAAGCACCCCAGGCTGAGTCCAGGCCTGGGCAGGGGACCCCTCTTCTGGGGAGAGGGTCCTTCGCGCTGATGCCCGCCTGTCCTGGGCAGCCTCCTGGGTCTCCAGGGCCTGCTCCCGGCCTCAGGACATGAGTTGCCCAGGACGGGCGGGTGGTAGTGAGGCAGCAGGGACGCACTTATGATCGGCACCATCACCCCCTCTCTGAGCCGGCAATGACCCGGGGCACAGGAGTGGACACGGAGCACCAGCTCAGGGACAGCGGGGGCATGGCTAGAAGGAGCCCTGCACGTGGGGCCACAGAGCAGCGAGGGAGAGGTGTGGGGGGAGCTCTCGCGTGGGGGCAGCTCCGGGCAACGTTATTCCTGAAAAAGAAAGCAAGTTTAGCCCGGCTGGTATGGCTCAGTGGTTGAGCGTCGACCTATGAACCAGGAGGTTACAGTTCAATTCCCGGTCAGGGCACACACCTGGGTTGTGGGCTCGATCCCCAGGTGGGGGCGTGCAGGAGGCAGCCGGTCCCTGATTCTCTCTCATCACTGATGTCTCTCTCTCTCTCTTCCTTCCTCTCTGACATCAATAAAGATACGTTTGTTGTTGTTTTCTAAAAAGTTAAAATAAGTTAAGGAACAAACAACACACACAATGTTGCATATTCTTAACCTTACGAGACTATGCTGTACACTGTGACCAGGCACACACCGGGGCGCGCGCACACACACACACACCGGGGCGCGCACACACACACACACACCGGGGCGCGCGCGCACACACACACACACACACACACACGTACACACACACGCACACACCGGGGCGCACACACACACACGTACACACACACACACACCGGGGCGCGCGCACACACACACACACACACACACACCGGGGCGCGCGCACACACGCACACACACGCGCGCGCACAAGTATGTGAAATATGCAGAGAAAGCTGTGGACCGGAGCTCTCCACACCGGCAGCCACGTCACCTCTGGAATGAGGGGTCTGGAGCCGAGAGAAGGGGACGTTCGGCTTATCAGTAAGGTCCACATTCTTCTCACCCGCAGGATGCATCACGCATGCGTCTGTAATTAAAAATTAATAATCCTTTTAAAAGACAGGAAAAGCAGCATAAGCTGGTGTTTGCTCCCGCCATCCTGACGGCAGTCCACCCAACCCGACCATGCTGAAGCCCGGCTCCTTTGTCCCTCTCATTCACTCATTCTTTCACTCACTTAATTCATTAATTCATCTACTCACTTATTCACTCACTCACTTTCATTCACCACTCATGCATTGACTCATTCACTTATTCACTCACTCATTGACTCACTCAATGCAATAGGCACCATTCTCCTATCCTTTGTCCACTCAACCAGTATTTACTGAGCTCCCACCCTGGGTGCCAGGCTGCAGTAGTGAACACACAGACGAGACCGATGCCCAGGGTTCCCATTCGTGTGTGTGTGTGTGTGTGTGTGTGCTCACGCGTGCACACGTGTGTCTCCACAGTCCCACTGGGCTCTGGAGAGAGGGGAGAGGAACGGCAGTTGCTGTCCTTTGGCCTTGCGTTGAAGGGTGGGGGGAGGGGGACAGGAAATAAGGCCCCAGAGCATGCGAGCCGCACCATGTGTTGGCTCCATCTCCTTGCCAGGCCCCCTGCCCTGGGCGGTGGGCTTTCCTCCGGCCTCAGGACCCATTCAAATGTCTCCTCTTCTTGGAAGCCCTCCGTAGTGCCCTCCCTCCTGCCCAACCACATGACCTCACTCCCTTGGCTGAGCTTCCTGCTGGCAGCTCCAGGCTGGACGCGCAGACTGGCAGCGGCAGACGGTGAGCAGGCTGAGGAGGTGCGTTGCGATGGCAGCTGAGGGGGTTAAGAGGTTCCATACCTGTGCTGGCACCATGCCTTGCTGTCCTACACTCCGCCCACTTCACTTCCTGCCTGCGCCTGAATCTACAGTCCCCATGTCACACACAGCTGGGCGTCTCGTTCCTCCAGCCACCGCCCTGCCTACTGAGCCACCCATCCAGGGCCAGCCCATGCCCATTCGATGGAAGGATGGATGGATGGAAGGAAGGAATGATGGGTGGGTGGGTGGGTGGCTGGATAGATGGATGGATTGATAGATGGGTGCATGGATGGATGGATGGATGGATGGGTGGGTGGGTGGGTGGATGGATGGATGGATGGATGGATGGATGGATGGATGGATGGATAGATAGATAGATAGATAGATAGATAGATAGATAGATGGGTGGATGGATGAATGAATGGGTGGATGGATGGGTGGATGGATAGATAGATAGATAGATAGATAGATAGATAGATAGATAGATAGATAGATAGATGGGTGGATGGATGAATGAATGGGTGGATGGATGGGTGGATAGACAGACAGACAGGTGGACGAATAGGTGGGTGGGTGGATGAGTGGGTGGACAGATGAAACAAGTGAAGGAGAATGGGCCAGCTGACACTTGGTGCCAAGCTGCTCTGGGCCAGGAACCTTGGGGATGAAGATGTTGGGGAGGTTGGGAGGGGCATCTCCAGCTCTTTTCCAACAAGAGGGAAATGTTATAAATTGAATCAGCCAACAGGTAGCTACTGTGCACCTCCTGTGTGCCACTTGCTGTACAGAGGATGCGGAAGATGATAGGAGAAAGGGGAGGAGATGAGAAAGAGGGCAGAGCAGGGAGGGGGTGGGGAGAAAGAGAAGGTGAGGCCCAAGACCATGCAGGCAGGATGGTGAGGCGGGGGAGCCTGTGGGGAGCCTAGATAGAAGGAAGGAAAGAAGGGAGGGAGGGAGAGAGGGAGGGAGGGAGGGAGGGAGGGAGGGAGGGAGGGAAGGAGGAAGGGAGGGAGGAAGGGAGGAAGGGAAAGATGGATGGATGGATGGATGGAAAGAAGGAAGGAAGGCAAGAAGGAAGGAAGGAAGGAAGGAAGGAAGGAAGGAAGGAAGGAAGGAAGGAAGGAAGGAAGGAAGGAAGGGAGGGTAGGAAGGGGAGATGGATGGATAGATGGATGGAAGGATGGTCAGCTAACAGAGGTCAGGGCCCCAGGAAGTTCAGCTCTGTCGCTGCCATCTGCAGGCTCCCCTGCTTTGGCATCACTGGTGATTCTGCTGAGAACTGGTCTTGAGATGCCTGACCTGGAAGGAGTCATTTCTCTTCTCTCCGGAAAGCTTTGCCACCACAGGCAGGGGTCCCTGGAGGGAGAGTCACCAGCCTAGTGCGACTTCCCCCAGGTGGGTACCAGCCCCCTGAATCCGGGAACCATGATGATTCTTCCCAAAATGGGCCAAACAGGGAGGGTCCTAGAGCCCATCCATCTAATGAACATGTATTGGGCTCCTTTGGTGTGGGTGCGGTGCCAACACGCTCAGGGCAGGTACTGAAATCTGCTCTCCTGCCCAGCGGGCGTGGCTCAGGGGTGGAGCGTCGACCTATGAACCAGGCGGTCACGGTTCAATTCCCAGTCAGGGCACAGGCCCGGGTTGTGGGCTCCATCCCCAGCGGGAGGCGTGCAGGAGGCAGCTGATCCATGATTCTCTCTCATCATTGATGTTTCTCTCTCTCTCTCTCTCCCTCTTCCTCTCTGAAATCAATAAACACATATATTTTTAAGAAAGAAACCTGCTCTCCTGCAGCTGACCAGGTCATGGGTGTGGGGTTGGGAGAGAGAAGTTACAAGCAGGGAGAGGATTAACCATAGAACTGCCATGTGACCCCGCAGATCCACTCCTAAGCAGGGACCTGAGAGAAATGAAAGGATATGTCCCTGACACGTGTACCCACGTGTTCGCAGCAGCATTATCCGTGGTCACCAGACGGTGGAAACACACCGATGCCCCCACTGGACACATGGATAAGCACACCATGGCGCAGGGGACCCTGGAATATCGCTCAGTCGCAGGAAGGAACGCAGCAGCCCGGCTACGTGATCCCAGGCGTCTGATAACCCAGATCAGGACGAGCTGGGGAGACGGGAAGGGAGATTAGTGGTGGCTTCGGGCTGGGGAGGGCGGCTCAGTGGGTGAGAGTTAACAGCTCTCCTTCTGAGGCCACGGGCGTGTTGTGAAGGCATCGGGCCGAGGGTGTGCTTATCTGTGAAGTTACCAAAAGCCATTGAATTGCTACTTTATGAGTATTTTCCTTTTTGTGAATCCTCACCCTGGGTATTCTTTCCATTGATTTTCAGAGAGAGTGCAAGGGAAGGAGAAATGGGAGACAGAGAGAGAGAGAGATCAATTGCCTCCCGCAAGCGCCCCGACCGGGGCCAAGGATTGAACCTGTGACCCAGGTACGTGCCCTTGACCAGGAATCGAACCCGAGACCTTTCATGCATGGGCTGATGCTCTAACCACTGCGCTACTGGCCGGGCTGAATTGCTCACTTTTATTGGGTGAACTAGTATGCATATTGTATCTCAATAAAGCTGTTTTAAAAACAAGAAGAAGAAGAACAGGAGGAGGAAGAGGAGGAGGAGGAGGAGGAGGAGGAGGAGGAGGAGGAGGAGGAGGAGGAGGAGGAGGAAGAAGAAAGCAAAAGAATTGCAACTCCCAGGCAAATCCAGAGCAAAGGATGTCCTGGAGATAACTGGGCGGGACGTGTCCAAAGCCCATGGCGGGGGCGGGGGCGGGGGCCGGGGCGAGGCTGCTGCAGTGAAAGAGGCCAAAAAGCAGGGACTTGATTGGATCCTGTAACAACCGGGGGACAGCGGGGCCACTGGATGTGGGTGAGACAGCAAATGGTGAATGGTCATCGTGAGTACCCTGGCGTGCAAACACATTGTTTATCGAGAACGCCTTTCCTCTTGGGGAGCACACGTAGGAGAATTTGGGGGTGACATGTCCTGATGTCTGCAAGTGCACAGCAAAAAGTGTGTTTGAGAGAGTGTGTATGTGAGTGAATTGTGTGAATGTGAGTGTGAGAGAGTGTGTGTGTGAATGTGAGTGAGTGTGTGTGAGTGTGAAAGTGTGAGAGCATGTGTGTGTGTGAATGTGAGTGTGCGTGAGTGTGAAAGTGTGAGAGCATGTGTGTGTGAATGTGAGTGTGTGTGAGTGAGTCTGAGTGTGAATGTGAGTGTGTGTGTGAGTCTGAGTGTGAATGTGTGTGTGAGTCTGAGTGTGAATGTGAGTGTGTGTGAGTCTGAGTGTGAATGTGAGTGTGTGTGAGTGAGTCTGAGTGTGAATGTGAGTGTGTGTGAGTGAGTCTGAGTGTGAATGTGAGTGTGTGTGTGTGAGTCTGAGTGTGAATGTGAGTGTGTGTGTGAGTCTGAGTGTGAATGTGAGAGCATGTGAGTCTGAGTGTGAATGTGAGTGTGTGTGAGTCTGAGTGTGAATGTGAGTGTGTGTGAGTGAGTCTGAGTGTGAATGTGTGTGTGTGTCTGAGTGTGAATGTGAGTGTGTGTGTGAGTCTGAGTGTGAATGTGTGTGTGAGTCTGAGTGTGAATGTGAGTGTGTGTGAGTCTGAGTGTGAATGTGAGTGTGTGTGAGTGAGTCTGAGTGTGAATGTGAATGTGTGAGTCTGAGTGTGAATGTGAGTGTGAGTCTGAGTGTGAATGTGTGTGTGAGTGAGTCTGAGTGTGAATGTGAGTGTGTGTGAGTCTGAGTGTGAATGTGAGTGTGTGTGAGTCTGAGTGTGAATGTGAGTGTGTGTGAGTGAGTCTGAGTGTGAATGTGAGTGTGTGTGTCTGAGTGTGAATGTGAGTGTGTGTGAGTGAGTCTGAGTGTGAATGTGAGTGTGTGTGAGTGAGTCTGAGTGTGAATGTGAGTGTGTGAGTCTGAGTGTGAATGTGAGTGTGTGAGTCTGAGTGTGAATGTGAGTGTGTGAGTCTGAGTGTGAATGTGAGAGTGTGAGTCTGAGTGTGAATGTGAGAGTGTGTGAGTGGAAAGAGCAGGAAAAGCAAACAGCGGAACCCTAGCAGCGGGTGACGCTGTGTCCGTGAGGCCGTCGGGGTGTCAGTGCACGTGATGGAGGGAGTCGGGGAGAGTGTCCCCCGCGGCAGCACCTGCTCCTTCAGACCCGAGCGCCCAGGACCTCAGCCCCGAGGGGGACAGGAGGGTCGGAAACTGGCCTCTGGGTGCTGCCCAACCTGCTCCCCAAGCCGAGTTCATGTCACTCCCAAGAGCCATCCAGCTCCCACCAGGCCGAGTCCCCCCGGCCCCCCCCCCCCCTCCCCCTCCCCGGCTCCCCTAAGCCGTGCTCCACAGGCCGCAGGAGGCCTCTCTCCCAGGCCACCCTGATGGCCCCTGCACCCCAGCCTGAGCCCTGGCCCAGACCACAGGCCGCCTGGGGGGTGGCTGACACCCCAGGGCTCGGCGCGCTCGGCACAAGGGCCCTCGGGGTCGCGGGGTGGCCTCGGGCTGTGACCGCCCCTCTCCAGCCTGACCGGGAGGTGAGGGGGCAGGAAGCGGCCTGCCCTGGGGGAGAGCGGCCGGCACCTGCCTGCGGGGCGGGGGCTGTGTTGGCACCTCCAGGCCGCAGTGACAGCTCTGCAGTCCCAGTCCTGCTGCGCCCACGTGTCCCGAGGGTGTGGGCCGCGGGCTCCTGGGTCCCCCGGGTGATGGAGGCTGGCGCGGGGGAGGTCGGGATGCCGGGGCATGGAGGAGCGACACCCGCCAGGCAACGCCAAGCCGCCGAGGAGGCTGTTTCTGCTGCGCCCACGGGGCCTGCAGGTCCAAGGTGGAGGGTCGCCCCGCTGTCACTCACTCATGACCCTGTTGGTTGCAGGTCCTGAGAAACCCAGCCCGACAGGCCCGGGACACACGAGGAGACCAGTCACTGGCTCCAGCATCCGGGAACTTCGTCGCAGGACTCCAGTCCTGAGCCTGAGTGGAACCCAACCAATCAGAAGCCGGCTTCCCATCACCCTGAGCGGCAAGATGGCGTCCTGCTACCAGGCCCACTTCTCTGCCGGCTTAGCAGCACCGGAGGATGTTCATTGGCCCAGCTTGGGTCACGTGTCGTCCCCTGAACCAATTGCGAGGTTCAGGAATGTGGTGCTCTGATTGGCCAAGACCCCCTGCCCATCAAGGTGCCTAAAGGGAAGCAGGAGTCCCTGCCCAGCAGGGTGGTGGCGAGGTCTCCTCTCTGAGACCCCCACCCCCTCGCCCCTGCACCTGCATGTCTCCTAGCTGTGCCTGGTTCCAGAAAACCCAGAATAGGGACATTTAAGCGAAAGGGGGGCCCTCTTGCGTCTTAGCCCAGGCTGCAGGGGTACCGTGTTGCTGCAGAGCTGCCCCCCCACCTAGTGACACCCCCCAGCTCCTTGAAGTGTCTTCAATTTAGCCTCTGTTCCCCACAACCCTGAGTTTAGCACCGAATCCATACATGTCAGCCATGGCTCTATCATCTGCTAACTTTAAAGGTCAATTTCAACTTTCACTGGAGTTTTTTTAAATTATATTTTTATTGATTTCAGAGAGGAAGGGAGAGGGAGCGCGAGAGAGAAACATCCATGATGAGAGAGAATCATGGATCGGCTGCCTCCTGCACGCCCCCCACTGGGGGTGGAGCCCACAACCTGGGCCTGTGCCCTGATGGGAATGGAACCCTGACGGCAATGGAACCCTGATGGCAATGGAACCCTGACGGCAATGGAACCCTGACCTCCTGGTTCATAGGTTGATGCTCAACCCCTGAGCCACACCGCCGGGCTTCACTGGAGTTTTTGTTGTTCTTTGTTAATCCTCGCCTGAGGCTGGTTTTACATTGATTTTTAGGGGGAGTGGAAGAGAGAGGGAGAGACAGAGAGAGAAATATGGATGTGAGAGAGACACATCGATGGGTTGTCTCCTGTATGAGCCCAGATCAGGGCCCGGGTCAGGGAGGAGCCTGCAACTGAGGGCCCTTGATGGGAATCAAACCCAGGACCCGTTGGTCCGCAGGCCGACGTTCTATCCACTGAGCCAAACCGGCTAGGGCTTCACTGGAGTTTTCTAAGTTGACCAGAGCCTCTGAAGGAGTATTGGCTGGCCCTGGCTGGTTAGGCTCAGTGGTTAGAGTGGCTAAGTCTGTCTGGTGTCCCTTGTTAAGGAATCCTACCTGGGAAGCATTCTCTGATGAGCTGACTTCTCCTTAAGTCTGGTGTCCTGGCTTCTGTCCTGACCCGTCCACCATCCTCGGGGCCTGAGTCATGTATAAAGCTAAGCAAATGCCCCTGAATTTTATTTATGAATAATTGTTAATACGCATTGAGCACTTACTCTGTGCTAGGTGCTATGGCAAATGCATTATGGGTGCTCCTAGAGCAACCCTGGAGGGTGGATCACCCTATGGGTTTTTGTTTTTTGGTTTTTTTTAAATATATATTTCATTGATTTTTTACAGAGAGGAAGAGAGTGGGATAGAGAGTTAGAGACATCGATGAGAGAGACGCATCGATCAGCTGCCTCCTGCACACCTCCTACTGGGGATGTGCCCACAACCGAGGTACATGCCCTTGACCGGAATCGAACCTGGGACCCTTCAGTCTGCAGGCCGACGTTCTATCCATTGAGCCAAACCGGTCAAGGCGGATCACCCTGTTTTACAGGTGAGAAAATTGGGGCACCAAGAGGTTAAGGAACTTTCCCAACATCTCATGGCCACGGTGCTGCCCTCCCGCCAGCAGCCGGTTTGCCACCTCCAGTCCAGTCCACGTCCCCCTCCACGCTAAGCCAGTGCCTGGGCACTCAGAACCCGCAGGTGAGCTGCCCGGACGAGTGGCCATTGGTAACTTCGGAATACTCCAAGTCTTTTTAAAGATATATATTTTTTAATTGATGTCAGAGAGGAAGGGAGAGGGAAAGAGAGAAACATCAAAGATGGGAGAGAAACATCGATCGGCTGCCTCCTGCACGTCCCCCACCAGGGATCAACCCAGCAACCTGGTCATGTGCTCTGACAAGAAATCGTACCAGTGACCTCTTGGTTCCTGGGTCAATGCTCAAGCACTGAGCTACACTGGCCAGGCTACTCCAAGCCTTTGAGGAGCTGTTTCTGCTGCTTCAGGCATACCTTTTCTTTTGCCTCTACCAAACCGGTTCGTTCTTCCAACCTTCCTTCCTCCAGGCAGACTTCTTGGCACCCAGGAGTAGGTTGGATGCCCAACTCCATGTGAAGTCATGTCCCCAGTATTTTCCCATCTCGGCCCTTATCACTCTGACTGCCAGCTCCCAAGTGGGTAGGGGTTAGTAAAGTCTGGCTTTACTTTGCTTTAATTATATTTTTGGAAAGAAAATGGAGTTGCTTATTGAAGTATAACGTACCCTAAGTGAAGGGCACAAAGCTTGCGTGGATAGCTCAATGAATCTGTATGCATCTACACATCCTTGTCACTACCACTCAGATCAAGAAATAAAGCATGGCCCGGCCAGCGGGGCTCAGTGGTTGAGCATCGATCTATGAACCAGAAGGTCACGGTTCAAATCCAGGTCAGGGCAGATGCCCAGGTTGTGGGCTTGATCCCCAGTGTGGGGCGTGCAGGAGGCAGCCGATCAATGATTCTCTCTCATCATTGATGTTTCTCTCTCTCTCTCTCTCTCCCTTCCTCTCTGAAATCAATAAAAATATATATCTAAAAAAAAACACGCAAGCATGTGCAGTACCCAGAAGTCCCCTGGTCCCTCCCAGTCATTATCCCCACCCAGAGGGAACTACTGTCTGACCACTGTGGCCACAGCTTTGCCTTTTATGAAACTTCAATCGAATGGAACCACACGGTAATGCGCTTTGGTGTCCGGCTTCTCCCTCCACATTATGTCTGCGAGGCTCGTCCCCTTTGCTGCCTGATTCTGCGGTTTTTCTTCTTCTTCTCGCATAGCGTCCCCTTGCATGAATATTCCATGTTCATTTCTCCGTTATCCCAGTGGACGGACACACCGGCTAGGATCTGAAACACCCGGAACTCTCATTCTCTGCTGGCACGAGCGTCAACGGCCGCAACCACCGAGGAAAACTCGTGTCTACCGTTGTTCCAATAACGGTCATCTATTGCGCATCTCCTCGGTGCCGGGCACCGTCCTAAGTGGTGCATCTGCGTTACCTCACTTAATTACCTTGGCTTAATCACCTTCTTGAAATAGGACAATCCTGGTCTCAGCGTTATAGGATTATGTAGGTGAGATAACCCTTTGAAGGATTAGTCCAACGCTGCCATCTTGGAATTCTGATTTATGATGCCTGTTACCGTCATTACTAAAGGGCACAGGGCTAGGAGGCCAGGGGCCTGGGTCCCATGCCTACCTAAGCCAACCTGAGCAGGTCACCTCAGCAGCCTTGACCTCAGAGCCCCTGAAAGGTCAACCACCTGCTAGCAGGGGGCTCCTGGGGGTGGCACAAGTTAGTCTTCAAGACCCAGGCTCAGACTTCCAGGCGACTGCAGGGGGGTGAGCGACACAGGACGGAGACTCTTCAGGAGGGGCTTAGCGGGCTCAGGAGCCTTCTGCTAGCTTCTTCTAGGCCAGTGGTTCTCAATCTTCCTAATGCCGCGACCCTTTAATACTGTTCCTCATACTGTGGTGGCCCCCTACCATAAAATTATTTTCGTTGCTGCTTCATCACTGTAATGTTGCTACTGTTATGAATCGTCCTGTAAATATCGGATATGCAGGATGTATTTTCATTGTTACAAATTGAACATAATGAAAGGATAGTGATTAATCACAAAAACAATATGTAATGATATATGTGTTTTCCGATAGTCTTCGGCGACCCCTGTGAAAGGGTCTTTCGAATCTAGACTTAACTCTCTCCCTAACTTGTAAGCTCCTCGAAAGTTTGACCCGCGTATGTTTTTCCAGGCATTCCCTCACAAATAGGATTTATGCGTTTCCCTTCCTCCAGGCACTATGCCAAGATCTGGGGGACACCACGGTGAACGAGCCAGACAAGGTAGGGAGAGGGACACCCAACAAGGCTACAGCCAAGGGGCAAGAGGCATAGGGAGTGGGGGAACCAGAGCAGGGCCATGAGGGGGGAGACCGCCTGGCGAGCCGGGTGCTGGAGAGTCAATGGTCCCTGAAACCTCCTAGTTCTCCGGAAGGAGGGGGAGCCCCGGGGGCCGGAGCTGGGGCAGCAAGCCCCAGGGCCGAGGGTGGGAAAGCGGAGGGGGGGCGCGGGGGCTGAGGGGCTGTGCCGGCTCCCGGGATTCCTGGAGGCCGGCGGGGAGTGTGCATGGGACCCCGGATCCAGAGGCTGATGGAAGCGCTCGCGATGCTTTCCGCTAGGGCGGGCCACGTGGACGCCCACCGGGCAGCGCGGCCTCCAGCTGCGCAGCTGCTGGGACAGGGGCGCACGTGGAGGTGCGGGACGATCCGTGCAATGAATGGATGGGTGGATGGGCGCGTGCAGGGGTGGGCGGGGGTCTGTCCGGGAAGAAGAGCGGATCCTCAGGGGGTCCCGACCCCGAGGCCTGCGGGAGGCCTTGGCTCCAGGCCCAGCGACCTGGCGCGGTGACCTTGGGCACATCCCCGCCCCAATTCCGGGCCCGGAACCCTGCGTCTCGGGGGCGGGGAGGACGTGCAAGGAGGGACAGTGCGCGCGCAGGGCCGGCGGATGGATGGATGGACGGACGGCGGGTCGTTCGCGGACCGGACCCGGGCCCCAAGCACGGGCCGACCCGGCGGGACTGCGGCCGGGCCCGAACCCCCGCCACCCGCCGTGTTTACATCCCCCCCGCGCCGGCCACGCGGCTTCTGGCCGCGTCCACCCGGCGGGGCTCCGCCCTCCGCCGCGCGCGCCAGCCGGCCTCCCGCGTCCCGCCCCGCGCAGGCCCTGTCACTGGGCCCCGCCCCCCCGGCGCGCAGGCCCTGTCACGAGGCCCCGCCCCTCCGCGCAGGCCCCGCCCCTCCGCGCAGGCCCCTCCGCTTAGCCCCGCCCCCACCGCACTGGCCCCACCTCCGGCCCCGCCTCGCGCCGGCCACGCCCCTCGACGGTCGGGCCTCTCGGCCAGTCGGCGCCGCGGAGGGCGGTGCGGACGGCGGCGCTGGGCCGGCCCGGAGCCGGCGGGGCGGGGCGGAGGGTGGCGGGAGGGCGCGAGGGCGGGCCGGGGGCCGGTTCCGCGCGCAGAGATTTTTAAATGTCCCGCTCTCCGCCGGGCGCAGGAGCAGCCGGCTCGACCGCCAGCGCGGTGTAGGGGGCAGGCGCGGATCCCGCCACCGCCGCGCGCTCGCCCGCCGCCGCCCCGCTGCCGGCCTCCCGCCCGCCCTCCGCCCGCCGCCTGCGGCCTCGGCGCGTGCCGCCGGCCTGTCGCGGACCCGCTTCGGGTGAGGCCCCGCGCGGCGGCGGAGGGCGCGGCGGGCGAGGGCGCCCGGGTCCGGCCGGCCGCACCCGGCGGGGTGGGGTGGGGGTGGGGCGCGGCCGGGTCGCCGGGTCCCGGGGGGCGTCAGCGCGGGGTGCCCGGGCAGGGTGGCTCCGGGAGGGCCGGGGGAGGTGTCCAGGGGGAGACTGAGGCAGCCCGGGCCCCGAGGGCGGCGATGGGCCGGCAGAGCTTTCGGGGGGCGTCGGGCCCCCCCACCCCGAGTTCGGACCCGGTATCCGCGGGCTGTTGGGGGCGCCACGGGTGACAAGCCACCCCGGCCCATCGGCCATTTTCCCGGCCGGCCCGGGAGGCTCCCGCCGCCGTGTCTGCCGCGCGGGAGGGGGAGGGGTGTCCGGGGCACGCCGCCGGCCCTGGCCCCGGCCCCCTCCGCGGGCCGTCCTCACCCCGCTGCCCGCTTCGTGCCCCCCAGGCCTGAGGTCCGCCCGAGCCCCGCCATGCCGAGGGAGAGCCGGGAGAGGTGAGTGGCCCGGCCACTGCGGGAGGGGGGGTGCGGCGGTGGGGGAGGGGGCCGCACTGGGGGCGGCTGGCCCTCACTCTGCCCCCTGGCCGGCCTCGCAGGGATGCCCAGGAGCCGGACACCGTGAAGGAGGAGAGCGGCCCCGACGCCTCGGCGCACTCCAGGAAGAGGAAGGCCAATGTGGCCGTGGTGAGCACAAAGGGGGCAGGTGGGGGCGCCGGCCCCCTCCCACCTGGGGGCCGGTCTGGGCCCTGCCCTGTGTGTGTGGAGAGGGGGGTGCCCCCGGGGGCGGTCGGCGGGTGCAGAAGCTCACAACCTCACCGGCTCCCTTTCCCTTCTCTCTGTGTGTTTTGTCTCCGGGCTGTTCGCCTGTCTCCTTGGGGGTGGGGGTCGCCCCGGTAGTTTCTGCAGGATCCAGACGAAGAAATTGCCAAGATCGACAGGACCGTGCGGGGCCCGTGTGGCGATCAGGTAGGTTCCCACGCTGCCGGGGCCTCCCGGGGGCCGCCTGCGCCGGCCGGGTGCGTGGGTCTCGTGCTGTCCTGCCGCTGGCCGGAGGCTTTCGCGGTGGCCGCCTCCTGGGGCTGAGCAGTGCCTACTGTTGGGGACCCGGGCCTCTGCGGCCTCAGTTTCCGGGAGGGGCTTGTGTTCCTCATGGTGCACATGTGGAAGAACCAGGATGGACATGGAGTGACCCAGTCCGCCCCTTTCTGCCCTGAGGACACTGAGCCTCCCCCAGAGTCCTGTGCAGCAGGGGCGGGTGGGCCTCGGCTGGTCTGTGGGCGCGGGCCCGGGGAGGGCTCCTGACTCCCTCTCTGGGTGGCTGTGATGATGGTCTGCGGGTCCATCAGTGGCTTCTTCCCATTCGCACTGTGCTTGCGCCTCCTGGGGCTTGAGGCCCTCCCGGCCCCTTCTGTCTGTCTGTCTGTCTGTAGGTCAGGTTTAACCTGTGACCTTCCTTCTGGAAGGTCTTCAGCCCATCTAGCAGTTGCCAGCCGTGGTCACTGAGCCCAGGCTCGGCCTGGCCGCGGAGGCCAGAGGGTTAGTGGAACGCCGTGTGGAGTAAGTGTGTCTCAACACACATTTCTTACTGACTGGCCCGTGTCTCTCGCCCCTCCTTCACGGACTTCCCGCCAAATTGCCTGCACTCGCATGATATCACTATAATATCAGAAGTTCCTGGCAGAACAGGCGTGGATTATCTCTCTGCCTCAGAGATGGCTTCGGACTGTAGTTCTGGCTGCAGCCAGGGAGCTGCCTGTCTCCACACTGACCCCCTCCGCAGGTACAAGCTGAGCGGGAACCCCACCTGCGCCGAGGGCAGGGGGCCTGGCCAGGTGAGGCGTGGGCAGCGCATCACTCCTGGGCTGGCAGCTGGGCCTGGGAGAGCGAGGGCCTGCAAAGTCCCCTCACAGTGTCCCTGCACCGGAGGCCCGGGAGTGAGCATTTATGGGCCGACTCCACTGAATAGTGAACCAGGGGTTGAAGACATCCTTCTCTATTAGGAGAAGAAATAGTTCATTTTAGGACAGGAAGTAAAACAGTGCATCCCAAGTTCTTCCCTTTTTCTCCCCTTAAATCTTTAGGCAAGTTGGCATGTGTGTGTGTGTTTTGTTTGTTTGGGTTCTTTTTTGGTTAATCCTCACTGGAGGGTATTTTCCCCATTGATTTTAGAGAGAGCGGAAGGGAGGGGTGAGGAGGAGAGAGAAACATTGATGTGAGAGGGCCACATCCATTGGTTGCCTCTGCGTGGGCCCCGGGAACCTGCAACCCAGGCACGTGCCCTTGACCGGAATGGAGCCCGAGACCCTCCGGTTCCTGCGCCAAACCTCTAAGCACTGAGCACGCCGGCAGGGCGGGCGCGGGGGCCTGTGTGGCTCTGTGACGTGGGTCTCCGCTTGGTGGGCTCAGGATGGCGCTTTGCTCGGATGGGGATTCTCAGCTGAGGCTGCGGCCGGCTGCCTGGAGTTGCAGAGGAGTTCTGCTCTGAAGCCGCCCGGGCGGTGCCTGGGTGCCGAGGCGGAGCGGTGGCCTGCGCCCGCTGCCGAGGGCTGGGAGTTGCGCTCTGTGAATCGCCGCATTATTTCTCACCAGAAGGCGTTTTCGTGCTTGTCCAGAGATGAATGATAACGAGTTTGTGCACACTTTGGAGAGTAGACAGCTTGAAAGTTATCCGGCTACTTAGGAGCAATCGATGTCTCGCTATTTCTCGGGGTGGATTTACGCAACTGGAGTTTTTGGGTAACAGAACCTTTTTGCCCATGAATTACACAGAATCACAGGGTGTCCTAGGTCAGCCCAGGACAACAGCCTCGAGCTACTTGTGCCATCACCTTAAACTCCGGGCAACTGCTTCCTGGGGCCACGGGAACCGCCCACTCCCACCGTGGCCTGATGACAGTGGGCTCTGCCTAAGTCCACTTCACGTGTCCATTCTGATGTTTGATCTTTTGCACGTGAAGCGACTGGTATGGAAGTGGAACCCGGGCTTTCTGGCTGTTCTCAGAACATGACTCTGCACCGGGGAGTTCTGTTCTTAATTGAAAGCGGCCCAAGGAGTCGGGTGCTGGAGCCATCAGGAGCGGCCCGTGTGCTCCCCTTCCTTCCTGCATCAGACTGGGCTGCCTCCTGCGGCCGGGAAGGTGCTGGCGTTTCAGGGCAGACCACTTTCTGCTCCCGGCCCTGCCCCCCGCAGAGGCCACCTTTGGGAGCCGTGTGTCCGCTTGTCACCAGTTTGAGCTGCAGGTCGGAAACTGTTGCCGGTTCATGTCCAAAGGCCCGCTCTCGGCTGCTCCAGCACCGGGGTGGGGGTGGCTCCCAGCTCCTGCCTTCGGACCTCAAATTCATTCCTGGAGGAAGAGCAACCAAACCCTTTCTGAGCGAAGGAAAGACCCCCAGCACCCTGGACCCGGCGGGAGAGGGGTGGCCTCCGGGGCTGTGGCAAGGCCGCGGTGCATCTGCATGCCCGTCTGTGCTCCTGCGGAAGAAGGGCTCGGCCCTGAAAGTGCTCTGGCTTCCTGCCGAAGCAGCCGGCGGGTGGGCTGTGACGGGGAGACCGGGAGCGCACGCTCCATAGGCACCTCGAGTGTCACTCCCTCTGGTCACGTTAACAGTCTCGGCCTTGAACACCAGGAGGGTCAGGCTTCCCGAGGCCTCCGTGCCCACAGCATCGTCACCTGCCGGATCTTCAACAAAATCGCCACCTTATGAGTGAGGAAATCAGTCGTGTACAGACAGCAGAATGGGGGCTACCAGAGGGGGAGGGGTCGGGAGCAGGACAAGTGTGAGGGGCAAACACAGGCCCTGACTGGTGGTGGGAAGATCTAGACCTGTGGTCGGCAAACTGCGGCTCGCGAGCCACATGCGGCTCTTTGGCCCCTTGAGTGTGGCTCTTCCACAAAATACCACGTGCAGGCGCACGTACAGTGCGATTGAAACTTCGTGGCCATGCGCAGAAGCCGGTTTTTGGCCTGGGCGAGTCTGTTTTGAAGAAGTACTGTTGATATTTGGCTCTGTGGACTAGTGAGTTTGCCAACCACGGATCTAGACCTTGGGTAGGGAGTGCGCATGGGCAGGCAGGTGTCAGAACGTTGTACGCCTGAAATTTATGTAAAGTTACTAACCAGTGTTACCCCAAGACATTTAACAAACATTTTTAATCAGCCATAGGCTTTTTGAGAATAGGATGACAGTTTTGAAAAGAAAATTCCCTAAATGGCAAATGACCTGAGTATTTTCCAGATATCGAAAGCTGAGTAAAATTCAGTTCTGGCATCTTTCAAAGCAGCGCCTGTTGTTTGGGGTCTAATGATGGCGTCTTCATTTCCCCTTATTTGGGTCTCACTCCCCAGTGCACGGCCTGGGGCAGGAGTTGGGTCTGCGGGGGTCTCTGGGCCCCACCCACCTCCGCGGGCTTCTCAGTGTAACCTGCGACTGCGGCTCGACTGGGTCTAGCTGGGTAGGTAGCCTTTGTGTTCTGTTTTGAGTTGAGGAAAACAAGGTCCCCGTGACTTAATGTGCGTGGGCCCTGCAGCCCATGGAGATGTCACGTTTGAGGTGACCTTGTGCTTGAAAACGGGGAGACTTTAATTGTAGATGGCGATTTACACTTCCTGTCTATGCTTGTGAAAGGGGTGGGCATGTCAAAATGTTCATCGGAAACTCTCCCTTCCCCTTCCAAGAAGTGTTCGTAGCTGAGTTGTACTTGTTAAAAAAAACAAACCTCTGACTCCTGGCTGAGTGACCACAGTGCCCTGCAGTGGCCGTGCCCAGCGCCTTGCTCGCTGCACGTGGGTCTGTGCTTTCCGTTGGTGAAACGTAAGAGCATCTGTTGTGTCTTACGCCTCCTGCATCATTTCGCTGCTCAGACCTCGTGTGAGAAGGATGGTCGGAGGATAAGATGCTGCTGACCTGCTCGCTTTCCCAGACGCGGACTTCGTGTCCATAGGCTCCCAGGCTGTGCTGGAGGGAACAGAACGCTGGGGCCCTAGCGGGCGTGTCTCCTTCGCCCTGAGCTGCTGTCCCAGGGGGAGACGTGTGGGCTCCTGGTGCGTCCACACTCCCCGCCTGTGGAAGTGGCGGCCCAGCCAGCGCTTACCAACATGCCTTTCCTTCCCAGCCCTGGGCCGGCAGCGCAGCCTGTGAGAACCCGTGCTCCCTGATCCCCACGCCGGACAAGGACGACAATGAACTGGTGTACCCCATCTCCGCACACAAGCCCCCCAGCGCCAGGCCCCCCAGAGCCTCGCCCCTGCCTCTGCTGAAGTGAGTGCCTGCCCTGTGTCCCCCGGCCCGCGTGGCGTGGCGGGTGCCCGCTGACCCTTGTCTGTCCTCACTGTATGTCCTGTAGCTGGGCCAACCGAGAGGAGGTTTGGAGAATCATGTTAAACAAGGAGCAGATGTACCTCCGGGACCAGCACCTGCTGCAGCGGCACCCTCTCCTGCAGCCGAAGATGCGCGCCATCCTCCTGGACTGGCTGATGGAGGTGAGCCGCGGCCGGGCCGGCGGGGCCTCTGTGCTCCCAGCCCGGGCCTTCGTCCACTGGCACAGTCCGAGGCTCCGAGGCTGGGGAGGAGGCGAGGCTGGCACTGTCCCGAGTTTGTAGTTGAGACCATCTGTCCGAGCGGGAGCCTAACTGCAGCCTGGATGGAGTCTTCACTCCGCTGTCCAGAGCTCTGCCTCTTCTGCAGGAGAGCGTGGACATTTGTAGTGTTATTTTTTATTTTTATTTTCTGTCTTTAAATGTATTACTGATTTCAAGAGAGACAGAGGGAGAGACATGGACGTGTTACTCGCTTGCTTATACATCCATTGGTTGGTTCTTGTATGTGCCCTGCCTGGGACCCGCCCTGGTGTGTGGGGATGACGCTCCAACCAGCTGAGCTCCCGGCCGGGGCAGGACGTGTAGACTTTACCCAAACGTGCCCTCGGCTGACCGAGCTGGCCCGCTGTGAGGAAATACCGGTGCTGTCAAGTCGGGATGGCACTCACGGGGCAGCACTTGGAGCAGGTCCCAGCGTTGTGACAGGCTGCTGGCGGCCTGAGCACGCTCCGAGCTTCTTGCCGATGGCAGCTCGCTCCTCTGCGTCCCCTTCCTGCGCCTGCGCCTGCGCCTGAGCTGAGGGGCAAGCGGGGTCCTTTCAGGGAAGCAGACGTCTCCCTCCGTCTGTCCTTCCTGCTCCCTCAGCAGCCGGTGTGAACGCCCTTGTCCCGGCAGGTGTGCGAGGTGTACAAGCTGCACAGGGAGACGTTCTACCTGGCGCAGGACTTCTTCGACCGCTACATGGCCACGCAGCACGACATTGTCAAGACGCTGCTGCAGCTCATCGGCATCTCGTCCTTATTCATCGCCGCCAAGCTGGAGGTGCGTGGTCTGCGGGCGCCGGGGGCAGGGCTCACGCGGCCCCTAGTGCCCCCGAGATTGGGGCGAGGTCCACTGTTTGTCTGCGTGCACACCCCACATTTCCCCACGTGAGGCCTGGTAAAGCTGAGCCCCACACAAACCCAAAAATGAACCAGGAAGGGCGAGAAGCGGTGCGTGCATGACATGCTCAGGGTCACGTAGTCCGATAAGCGGAGGGGTTAGCCCTGACCTAAGAGGATTGCAGTTGGGGTGTGAGGACAGAGTGGACGGGCCCAGCTTCCAAAGATGCTGCTCAAAGTATTGGGTACGATGAAAATTTCAGACTCTTCCCAGCGAGAAGTTTGATGGATTGATTGACTGGTTGGTGAGGGTGGGTGTTTCATTTCTTTCCCGTTAACGCAGTGTGAACCCCCGGAGTGGCTCTGCATTTATCCCAGGAATGCAGCCCCTCCTTCCCTGCCGTGCACCCCCTCCTTCCCTGCCGGCACACTGAGAATGACTTCGGTCGCTCATTAATAGTTGCACCGGCAGAGAGGGGCTTGTTGCTAGTGGCTGCTGCTTCCTTTAGGAAATCTACCCTCCGAAGCTGCACCAGTTCGCGTACGTCACGGACGGGGCCTGCTCAGGAGACGACATCCTCACCATGGAGCTGATCATTATGAAGGTGGGCGCTCCTCCCTCCTCAGCGCTTTGGCACATAGCACCCGCCCCGGCCAGTGCGTCTGCCGGCGCCCCTCCGCGGGACCCAATGGCCGGGGTCGGCCGCATGGTCAGCTCCTCGGAGGACAAACGGGCAGAAATGTCTTCCTTCCTCTTCCCTCAGGCTCTCAAGTGGCAGCTAAGTCCCCTGACCATCGTGTCCTGGCTGAACGTGTACATGCAGGTGGCCTACCTGAACGACATGTACGAGGTGCTCCTGCCTCAGTATCCCCAGCACGTCTTCATCCAGATCGCAGAGGTCGGTGCCGCGGCCTGGGGTGCCTGTCCCCCACCCCCCGGCCCCCGGCTGCCCATGGCCCGCAGAGGCGTGTGGCCGCCTGCTCAGTGCTCTCTCCCCACAGCTCCTGGACCTCTGCGTGCTGGACGTGGGCTGCTTAGAGTTCCCCTACGGCGTCCTGGCCGCGTCCGCCCTGTACCACTTCTCCTCCTCCGAGCTGATGCAGAAGGTCTCAGGTGCGCCTCTCCCTGGGCGCTCGCGGGGCGGACGGGCCAGCCGTGGCCTGGGCGCCTGACGTGCCGCGTGTCCTCCGCAGGGTACCAGTGGTGCGACATCGAGAAGTGCGTCAAGTGGATGGTCCCCTTCGCCATGGTCATCAGGGAGGCAGGGAGCTCGAAGCTGAAGCAGTTCCGGGGCGTGCCCCCCGAGGACGCCCACAACATCCAGACCCACCTGAACAGCCTGGACCTGCTGGTCAGTCGCCTGCCCTTCCCCCTGAGGAGGGAGTCACTCGGCAGGCCCTGCGCTGAGCGCTGCGCCGCACAGGCTTCTAGATGGTTCTTTGCTATTTCCCTCACTCGCCCCCACAGGACACAGTCGTGGCGCCCAGAGACACGTGCTCCTGTGGTAACACTCTGCTCTTGTCTGCAGGACAAAGCACAAGCCAAGAAAGCCATGTTGTCGGAACAGAATAGGGTTTCTCCCCTCCCGTCCGGGCTCCTCACCCCCCCGCCGAGCGGCAAGAAGCAGAGCGGCGAGCCGGAGACGGAGTGACCCACCAGCCTCCTCACCAAAGACAGTGGTGCCCAAGTGCCTGCCCGTCCGCGCCCCGGAGGCCGCCCCAGCTTCAGGCGCGAGCAGGGCTCCTGAGGACGGCACTGGACGGGAGTGTCGTCTCGAGGCCTCGATTGTGTGATAAGTGGGTCAAGTTCACCAGCCACCTCCAGACACGACCGCTCGATGCTGCTAGGAGGGCGCTGCTAGCCTTGACTGACTCTCCCAGACCCCAGGGCCAAGCTGAGGAGCGCGGCCTCCAGTCCTGGGCGCTCGGTGCTGAGGGGCGGGCGGGGCGCGTCGTGATGGGGGCCACGGCCAGCCTCGCGGGGGCCCGCCCTCCACGCTCTCTATCAGTTGACAATGTACAATGCCTTTTATGAACTTGTTCTAAGTGCTGCTACGTCTGCCCGTTTTTAATAAAGGTAACACTGTCTTTGAGACAGCTGGCTCCATGCGCTGTGTCTGCTCATTGGCCTCAGAAGCCAACGCTGAACGCGGCCGCGCCGAGTTCTCGGTTCTGACTTCACGCTTCCGGGAGCTCCAGGCTTTCCGCTGACAGAGCTCCGGGGCGCCCTCGCACACCGCCCCCGGCCCCGAGCGCCTCACAGCCCACTCCCACAGTGCCCGGCTCGCGCCTCCCCCGCCTGAAGGGGCTCTGTCTGGAGATCTTAGCGGCTCACGTCACGCGTGCTGACCGGCTCGACGTGGCGGCCTCAACAACTGTCTTCCTTTCTCACAAGGCTTTGGCGTGTGAATGGGTTCGTAAAAGGGAGGGTGAATGAGCAAATAAATCAACTTGTTTCCAACTTGGTATTTTTATCTCATTTTGTAAAAAATCTGCCCGAGGTAGAAGGAAAAACAGCCATTTCCAATGTGTCATATTTGTAGGAAGTTGGAGACAAGTTTAATACCGTTTCCTGATAAAACTGTCCAAATTTCCAGGCAACGCTGTGTGACTGTGAATGACACCCCGACAGCAATTCTTCCATTTCAGGTGAAAAATTTTTTTAAAATTTTTATTGATTTCAGAGAGGAGAGGGAGAGAGAGAGAAACATTAATAATGAGAGAGAATCATGGACCGGCTGCCTCTTGCACGCCCCCCACTGGGGATGGAGCCCGCAACCCGCGAATGTGCCCAGACCGGGAATTGAAGCCTGACCTCCTGGTTCATAGGTTGAGGCTTAACCACTGAGCCACGCTGGCCAGGCCATTTCAGCTGAAATTTTAGCATGATTGCTTGCAGGTGACTTGCAAAAAATCCTAAAAGTGGTTCATTTCCATTGGACATTTTCTATGCAAAAAGATGGCACCAAAACCATTCCTATTTTCAAAGTTTTCTTACAAGTTTGGGAGCTTGCCATGAGGGAGGTCACAGGGGTCGGAAAGCAGGTTTGGGGTGAAGGTTAATTTCCAGGTCGCCTGGCAGCCTCAGGTTGTGGGTCTCCCTGAGTGCTGAGCTGAGAGCCAGGTGTCTCAAGTGGCTGGAATGCTGCGTTTCTGGAAGTCCGTCTTTTTAAACGACAGCAGTGCTACAGGCGACTCTGAATCTGCTAGTGAAGGGTACGTCCTGGTGGGAAGTGAATTTGGGGGCATCCATATTGCCTGTGGCTCGCCCTGGCTGGTTGCTCAATGGTTAGAGCGTTGGCCCAGGGACTGAAGGGTCGTGGGTTCAATTTTGTCAAGTGCACATACCTCAGTTACAGGCTCCATCCTCGGCCTGGTAGGGGCGCGTGCAAAAGGCAACCAATCCATGTCTCTCTCACATGGACATTTCCCTCTCTCCCCCTCCCTTTCACTCTCTAAAAAACAATAGAAAAATATCCTCGGGTGAGGATTAACAAGAAAGAAAAAGATACTTTCTGTGGCTCGGCCAGAAACCCGAGGGCCACGGTGAGCAGGGTTTCCCTCCCCAAGGAGCTCCCTCCATGGCTCGTGGTCAGTACAAACCGGGGCCCCTTGCCGGTCGGCTCTCTATCCGTCATTTTTGTCTGCGATTCAGCTAGACCCGCTGAGGCCAGGCACCCGGGACAGACACGGTGAAAGGGCAGGTGGGGTCCTCCTGGGCGGACCGGTGCTCCGAGGCCGCAGCCTGAGCGGAAGGACCGCAGGAGGAGGCCCCGTGGCCCCTAGCGTGTCTGCCTTGTGTTAGCGACCGAGAAACAGACAACGGCTGGTCCCGCCATGACGACGCACCGCCCTCAGCGCGGGCCCCAGCGCGGGGCGCCACCTCGACCCACCAGAGCCGCTCTCACGTCTGCCCGTGCCTGCGGAGAGACCTGCCCTCCGGGGGTGGCGTTGACATTGAGGGTTACCGATGGCGTCTTCCCGTGCGGACCCCTCACCGGCCCAGGGGGGTCCTCATACCAGGTGGGCAACGTGCTGCTGAGGTTGGGGACTCGGTCTGGGGCCCTCACCTCCAGCCGGGGGACCCTTTCGGGTCTGGAGCTCCCTCGGTCACGTCTGTGCTCTGACCCACACGCACACCAGGTCGGGGTTTATTCCGGCCAAACTGGGCCTCGGCTCCGGGCGGCCACGGGAAGGGCCAAGCTAATCCGATTGCGTCGAGTCGGACTCACCCGGCCGGCGTTCGCCCACCAGTCTGAAATGCGAGTCACATTCCTACCTTGGACGTTATGGGAAGACCGTTTCCAGCCCCGCCGTGACCCTCTCATTCGCTGATCACGGGTCGAAATTGCCGCCGAGGACTCAGCTTCGGGAAGAATTGTCCCGTTTGATCCCACGCGCCATCCAGGCCACGCGGCCCTCTGTCCCGCGAGGCGGCCTGCCAGTGGGCGGCCAGGAGGAGCAGCCTTAGGAGCCCGCACGGCACCGCGCGGTCGCTGACCCGCCGGTGACAACAGAGTCTTACACGCAGTTCTCTGCGGACAGTCCAGTGCCTGCGCCCACAGCCAGTTGCATCTGTGGGCCGCGAGTGTCCGTTTTCCCTGCCTCGTCCGATTCCAAGTTGGACTCCAGAGCCTCGAAGGTGCTCAGGTTCCCAGCCTCCCGGCTGTTTCCTGGAGCCTCAGACGGGGCAATGGCATCCTTTACTGAATGCACACTCCCTCTGCCCGCTTTTATTTTATTTTACTGGGGGGGGGGGTGTTTTTAAAAAAACTTTATTGTTGAAAGTATTACGTATGTCTCCCTCCTCCCCCATTGGCTCCCTCCAGCTCCCCCGACCCCCCAGGCCTCAGCACCCCACTGTCCGTGCCACGGGCCATGCATAGATGCACGCAAGGTCTTTGGTTGATCACTCCGCCCACCCTCCTTCCCGCCTTCCCTCTGAGGTTCCGCACCCTGTTCCCTGCTTCCCTGGATCCACTCTGAGCATCCGTTTATTCTGTTCCTTAGATTCCACACGTGATTGTGATCATGGGACCCTTGCCTGTCCCCGACGCTGGTTTCACGGAGCCCGAGGCTCTCCCCGGCCTCCCTGCTGCCTCAGAGGGAACCCGATCTCCTTTCTCACGGCTGCATCCTGTTCCAGGGTGTCCACGTTCCATGGCTTTTTATCCACGCGTCTCCTGAGGTCTGTCCGCTTTTAAATCATTTTCCTGATCGACTCCCAAACTTGTGCAGCATCTGACTGCCGTGAGGGTCAAGTCTGAGGTCGGCTTCCCTCCTGCTCACATGCGCGGCCTCCCCGAGGCCTCCACCTGCTCCGCAGGCGGGGGGGGGGGGGGGGGGCGCGAGGAGAGCGCAGGTGGGCCTGGGGCACGGAGCTGGAGGCCGTGAGGGAAGGGCGAGCAGCAGAGCAGCCCGAGGAGGCGGTCACAATGGGCAGGGGAGGGAGGACACCAGGCGGAAGGGGACACAGAGACCCCGTCCCAAAGGGCTTCCACCATCAAGCGGAAGGTGGGTCTGAGGTCCCAGTGGTTGCGGGACGGGAGTGCTGGGTGCATGGCTGCAGGGCACTTTTGAGAAGAGATACAATGTTACAGACCCGGGGGAGCCCCCAGGCTCTCTCCTCCTCAGGGACCCCCCCACCCCCTCCCCCAGGTCAGGGTGCGCCGCCCCCACACGCATTTCTACACTTTTATCAAGCAATCAATTGTCAGAACATTTGAAAAATTCACATAAATGCACTCGAACCTGGCCCATCCTCCCACCACTTCTTCTCTTTCAACATTGTTTTCAAGATTTCCCCTGGTGCCCTGGCTGGTGTGGCTCAGTGGATAGAGCGTCAGCCTGCTATCAGAAGGGTCCTGGGTTCGATTCCGGTCAAGGGCACATGCCCGGGTTTTGGGCTCCATCCCCAGCGGGGGGCATGCAGGAGGCAGCCGATCCCTGATTCTCTCTCATCATTGATGTTTCTCTCTCTCTCCCTCTCCCTTCCTCTCTGAAATCAATGACAATATATTTTAAAAGATATTTCCCCCTGTTGGTGCACTTGGTGGGGAGGGGAGTTGTCCTCGCTGATGGCTGTAGAGCTTTCTCTGGGAGAATGAACCACAATGTATATAATCTCTCCACGCCGGCCCAGGGGCTGCCACGGACACGTGTGCGCAGGTGTGGCTCATTCCCCCGTCAGCGGGCAGCTGCCCCCGCACCTTTGCCACATGTGCTCAGCCACTTCCCCAAATCGTGCAGATTTCCGCTCCCAGCGGGGGAGGGCCGTCCCACCCCACACCTGCTCTGGCGCTTGGCATCGCCACCCCTCTCTCTCCCCAGGAACAGGGCGGCGGTGTAACTTGATTGGCTTTTCTCTGATTATGAAAGCGAAGCACCCGTTTGCTATAAGAAGTTAGACAACGAGGACGAACACAGCACAGAAACTGAGAATCCCCGGAGACGGCTCTCAGCGTTGGTGGGGGAGCAGTGCGGCTGCTCCGCAGTTTTGCTCGCTGCGCTCACGAACGCACGCGCGGATGGACAGAACGCCCGCTGCAGCCATGGCTCCCGCTGCGCTCACGAACGCACGCGCGGATGGACAGAACGCCTGCTGCAGCCATGGCTCCCGCTCGCGTTTCTCCATGCCCACACGGACCCACTCCTGTGGTCGCTTTTTTTTGAGTGCCTGCCGATTGGCTTCCTCGCTCAGCTCAGAATTCGGGGCCTGGCATGTAGCAGGAGCTCGTTAAAGATGGGCTCCGTGAATGGATGGGCGGCTGGATTGGTTCTCACGTGGGAGCCACTCCCATTAAACTTCTTCTTTTTTTAAAAAATATATTTTATTGATTTTTTACAGAGAGGAAAAGAGAAGGATAGAGAGTTAGAAACATCGATGAGAGAGAAACATCGATCAGCTGCCTCCTGCACATCCTCCACTGGGGATGTGCCCGCAACCAAGGTACATGCCCTTGACCGGAATCGAACCTGGGACCCTTGAGTCTGCAGGCCGACGCTCTATCCACTGAGCCAAACCGGTTAGGGCCCCATTAAACTTCTTATTCTTCCAGGAGAATACAGGCTCCTACCTGCCAAAGGCGACAGTAAGATGGAGAACAAGCCACGAACAGGAACGGGCCGGGCCCTCTTTAGAGAGTAAAGTCGCCACCCACCATCGCATTCGGATTCCTAGGAGGATCGCGAGGGGGAGCAGACTTTCAGGAGCCCGGGCTCTAATGCGACACCGGACAGAGCTGGACGAGCAATCCACTCGCCAGGGCGGGTGAGCCCGCCGGCAAGGCCCGCACCGCCTTCGAAGGACAAGCCCCAGAAATCCAGAGTTAACATCTTCCAGCACCCACAGCCGGAGTCTTCCAGAAGGTTCTGTGTCTCTCTGTGTGCGATGATGACCGGGTCTGAGGAGCGTCCCCTGAAGTGTGTCCTCCGTCCCCGTCTGTCGGTCCCCGAGGCTGGCTGGTGTGCGGAGGGGGGTCCCCGTAGGGCGAAGTAAAGGCTGCCCGCGGGGCTGCGGGTTGGCGCTGCCAGGGTTTGGGCTGCACAGCGGTTTTACTGATTTATTTTTAGCACATTTCGTACCGCCCAGGAGTTTCCTCGTGTTTCGCGCGCCATCTGTAAGGACCGCTCACGAGTGTTCTCGTTTTCACGCCCGTGGAAAAAGGAGCGGATCTAGACACTTACATAAATTTTGTTTGGCCCCTCTTCATAGAGGAAAATGTTTACGCAGTACCATCCGTTAAAAAAGTACTAGGAACTTTCATTGTTTGTTTTTGTAAATAAAAATGTTATAATTATTGAAAAACAACACCTAAAGTGCATCATGATGATTTAAATAACGTGCAGTTTGCCCAAAAGCGTGCTTCCGTGGCCTATGCCTTAGAGATTTCTATGCGGTATGCAATCTGTTTAACTTTATTTATTTATTTGTTTGTTTGTTTGTTTTTTAGAGCGAGAGAGGAAGAGAGAAACATCAATGGGAGAGAGAAACATGGATCAGTTGCCTCCAGTACCGGGATCGAACCCTCGACCTGGATCTGTGCCCTGACCAAGAATCGAACCAGCGACCTTTCGGTGCACGGGATGGCGCACAACCAACCGAGCCACACCGGCCAGGCCACGGGGACTTGCACTTGCTCCCACCTTTACCCCGTGGGGGAGCTCACGCAGGGACATGGCTCCCAGCTCGGGCAGCAGGAGGGCAGGGCCCACCCCGGGCAGAGGCCCAGCGTCCCCACCAGGTCCCCGCTCTGTCCAGGGCCCGCGAGGATGGGGCGCAGGTGTGCCCAGCTTCTTCAGAGACGCACGTTCCTGGTCCCTGAAGACACAGGTGAGATCAAGAAAAGGAAGGCGTTGACCGGCGGGCGGGGCTCCGTGGCTGAGCGTCGACCTATGAACCAGGAGGTCACGGTTCAATTCCAGGTCAGGGCACAGGCCTGGGTTGTGGGCTCCATCCCCAGGGGAGGGTGTGCAGGAGGCAGCCGGTCCATGCTCTCTGTCATCACTGATGCTTCTCTCTCTCCCCCTCCCTTCCTCTGTGACATCAGTAACAACATATAAAAGAAGAAGAAGAAGAAGAAGAAAGGAAGGCGTCAAGAGCAGTGGCCGAGGAGCACATTTTCCCGACAGGCAGGGCACCTGATCACGGTTCACACGCCGGGCAAAGCTCCGGCCTGGAGACGTGCCCCCCCTCACCCCCACCCCCACCCCCGGCTCCCACGGGGTCTGTGTATCTGAACTGGGAGGGTCTGTGGGGCTTTCAGCTCAGCAGTTATGACCCTGAGCCTCAGTTTCCCCATCAGTCTGTGGGCAGGATGGCCGCTGGGTGGAGTGAGTCAGCGTGCTCCGGGAGAGCCCAGCTGCCCCCCCGCCCCCGTTACAGGGCTGGTTTCTGTTTCTCTGCAAACCCCCCTCTTCCAGGTGGTGAGGAGACAGGTGCTGGGTGTGCGGGGTGGCAGCCTCACTCTAGGAACGCCCCTGCTTCCTGTCATGAGAAGGTTTCGTTTCTCTAGAAGCCGGAGGGATAGTGCCCATGAGACTGGCAGGCAGGGGGACTGCAAGCCTGGGGGCATCTGACGGCTGCCCACCTCCCCCTGCTCCTCCAGGGACCCCCCGGGGGGTGACCTTTGATCCTCTGCCCGGCTAGGCAAGGCCAGAGGTGGGGCAGATGCGGTTCCAGGATTCTAGGGCTGCTCTGCCCCCCAAATGGTCCCACCCAAAGGCTGCAGCCTGGGCCCCGGTGGCCCTGGCCCTGGCCCTGGCCCTGGGGGAGGGACGCTGGGCTCCCTGGGAGCCTCAGCCTGCGGACGGCCACGTTCTCCCCGGGGTGGCCCCTGCGCTGAGTGGCCAGAACAGTCTCCCCGGTTCTGCCCGTGACCCAGGACCCCGAGGCAGGAGGGAGGCAAGTTGCGGCACAGAAGGGGCTCCCAGGTGGCAGGGCCGATCTGTGCTGCTCCTTAAGTCCGTCTGTCGGGGCACCGGAGCGACGGCTCCTCATGGCTGGATGGATGCCGTCACCAATGACGAATTCATGGGCAGCACAAAGGCGGCAGGAGGGCGGGCATTATTCATGACGTGGCTGTGTCCTAACCCGGGCACCACCGTGGTCGGCACTGAATGTGCCACGGATGCTCTTGATCCCAGCCTTTGTTTCTGTTAAAAATGAAAAAAAAGACAAGGTCTCTGTGCCCGAGCTGCCAGGCCCCGTGGCAGCCTGCAGCCCGCAAGGCCCGGGAGCCCGAGTTTGGGTCGAGGCCTGGCATCTCTGTGCCCTGGCTGCCCGACATGCCAGCAGCAGGCAGTGGCCAGTCGCTGGGTCCCCAGGCCCAGGCCTCAGCCTCCTCCACTCTGCTTTCCAATAATCCCAGCCTCGGTGCTCAGGCATGGCACGTGTCCCGTGGGGTGGAGTCACAGCCGTGTGTGATGTGTGTGGTATGTGTGATGTGCGTGTGGTGTGTGTGCATGTGATGTGTGTGATGTGCGTGTGGTGTGTGTATGTGATGTGTGTGGTGTGTGTGTGTGTGATGTGTGGTGTGTGTGTGTGGTGTGTGATGTGTGGTGTGCGTGCGTGCGTGTGTATGTGATGTGTGGCATGTGTGTGGTAGGTGTGTGTGTGCATGTGTGTGGTGTGTGTGTGCATGTGTGTGGTGTGTGTGTGTATGTGATGTGTGTGGTGTGTGTGGTGTGTGTGTGATGTGTGTGTGATGTGTGTATGCGATGTGTGTGATGCATGCGGTATGTGTGATGTGCGTGTGGTGTGTGTGTGTGTGTGTGTGTCCAGCAGTATTTCAGAGCCAAGGACCCCTCCGGTGCACCTCAAATCACACTCCTCACCTGCGGGTTCTCCTTGAAGAAAGAAAAGAAAAGCAGGCAGGCGACGGGCTCTCCCACACCCGCCATTACTATTGGGTTATTACTTGGCATGAGGTGGACCAGGGTGTGTGTGTCGGGGACACAGCGATGACGGAAACAGTCACGGGCCATTTGCCCACACCTGTCGCCTCCTCCCGCCCCACAACACGGGGCCTTGTCAGGAACGGGTGGGGCGTGAACCTCGCTCTTGGTGGCTTGTGGGGAGGCCCCCCGCTGAGGACAGCCACCAGGACCGCACCTCAGAAAGGGCCTTCGATGACCCTGCTGCCCTATTCACACCAACATGCGCCCCCACCAGCCCGCGGTCTGTGGGAAGATTCTAGAGGGGCCCCCGTGGGGCCATTGCCACTGCAGCCCTCAGAGGGCCGCTCTGGAATTTCCTGCAGCTGGAAGTGGGGGCCACGGGCACATCCTGAGGACGGATCTGCAACTGTGGCGCAGCGGGTGGGCCAGGCCCCTGCTGGCAGCCCTGGTGAGCCGGCCGAGGAGACTTGGCAGAGACCCTGGCCCATGGGAGGCCCTGGGGCTCACTTGTCCGAACAGCTGCTGGACCCTGGCGCACTCGCTGCCAGAAAGACCAGCGCCGCCCCGGCCCCCGGAGAAGCCGCAGCCCCGCCGCCTGCCAGGCAGCCCCGCGTTTGAATTTCATCTGCAAACCCCGGTTTCCTGCAGGCGAGCTGGAACCCGCACAGATGGCCCTCGCACCACAGAGTAAAAATAACAGAGCTGGCGATGCCGGCCTCCCCTTTTCTCTGGGCAGATGTTGCGCTGCGTCTCGGGCGCGTTCGGCCTGCGTGCTCCCCTCCTGAGCGTTCGCACCCCTTCTGTTGTGCTGGTGGGAGCAGCCAGGCCGCTCAGGGTGTGTGCCTGGAAGTGTTTCGGGTGCCATGGCCAAGCCGTCACGCATGCCATGGGGAGGGGTTGGGGCGAGGCCTCGGGGAGCATGACCCACAGGAGTGGGGTGAGAGGCTGCCTGCATGCCCAGGGCAGGGGGCGGGCGGGAGAGAGGGAGCTTGGGGGGCTCCTGAAACCCCCAAACCCCAATCAGCCCCAGGAGCTCCGATAGGCCATTCATTTCTTTTTCTTTCTTTTTAAAAAATGTATTTATTGGTTTCAGAGGGGAAGAGAGAAACATTGATGATGAGAGAGACCGATCGGCTGGCTCCTGCACACCCCACACTGGGGATTGGCCCGCAACTCGGGCCTGTGCCCTGACCGGGAATCGAACCGTGACCGACCTCCTGGTTCCTAGATCGATGCCCAACCATCAGCACCAAGCCATGCTGGTCAGGCTGGCCCATTCATTTCTACCCCCCAAGTTTGCCCAGAGCCTCTATGCCAAGCCCTTGGGAAATGGTTAAAAACAAGTCAGGTCCAGAGAACATGCATCTGGGGGCTGGGCGGCCACGCAGACACCTGAAGGTGGGTCCCCCCCATGAGCACAGGACCTAGAGCCCAAGTGTGGGGTCAGCTCCCCATGAGGTCTGCCTCACCCGTAGCCCCCAAGTTCCCTCTCTGCTGTCTCCCAGGTCTCCCTGGGTGCCAGCTGCCACCCTTCTCTTCCCAAGACGCACACGGGCATCTCCCAGCCTGCTCTGGGTGAGGACAGGACAGGAGGCTCCTCACACACAGAGCCTCTACTTGCCCCCCAGACGACCCCTCTGGGCGGCTTGTCCTTTTTAGGGAACTAGGGTGCTGAGGTTCCCAAAAGGTGTGGCCACTAGTGGGGGGGGGGGGCGGGGGGCTGCGGCTGGCCAGCAGGTAGGTGAGCTGAGAGGCGCTAACAGGAGGCGGGAGCAGCTGGGGGCCACCTCGGGCCTGTGTTCTGCATCAGAGAGGTGGCTTTGGAAGGTACCTGCTGGAAAGTCCATAAAATAGAGCCGGGGGAGCACCTGGGGCCAGGGGTTGGGCTGGGTTCAGGCGGCAGGAAGGGGAGGTCCCCGCCCCGCCCGCGCCCCCAGCTGTGGTGCACACGCCTGGTGTCCAGTCGCAGCCTGGCCATCCAATCCCACACCCCGCTTTCGAGAAGAGGGAGCCGAGGCGCGAGGTGCAGGAACGTGCCCGAGGTCACGAGGGTGGGAAAGGCCCAGGGCGCACTGCACTAGACGCCCAAGTGTGATGAGCCCCTTTAACCAGCTCGTGCGAACCCCCAAGTCCCATGAGGGTCGGGGCTGGGGTACCGCTCTCTGGGGGCTGCGTCTCTAGGGCGGCCTGGCCACCTGGGCCCGGAAAGAGCGATCTTTCCCGGGAGCCGGGCAGCGCCGCTCCGGGCCCAGGGCCCCTCTTCCCTGAGCCTCGCATCGGGCCCCATCCTCCCGGACCGCCCCGCCGCGCCCGCTGCGGCGCCTCCCGGTCACGCGGCGGCCGGAGGAGGAGGAAGAGGAGGAAGTGGAGGAGGGAGGGCGGCCTGGGGAGAAGTCCGCCGGGAGAAGGGGCCTGAGTGCCCCGGGCGCCGCCCCGCTGCTGGGGTCGATGACGAACCCGGGCTCCGGGAAGAGACAGGTGGGTCCCGGAGGAGGGGCCGTCCGCGAGCGGCGACCCTGGGCCTGGGGCCCTCCAGCCCCATGACCGTCACGCCCGGCGGAAGCTGTCGCGACTCCTCGGAGAGCGCCGCCCCTAAGCCTCCGCTGGAGGCGGGCACCCTGTCACCCCTCCGCACGATCCGGTAATGGAGGCCCTTCCTGCGGGTCCCAGGCCAGGCCCAGCCTCAAGGGGCGGGGGCGGGACGCCCGAGCAGGACCCCAGCCCCGCAGGGAGGCGCCAGGCTGCCGGGGTTCGGACCTGGCGCGCGGCCCTTCCTGGCCACGTGGCTCTGGGCGCATTTCCTCGCCGATCCCGCCTCCGCCGTCCGCAACGCGCGCCGCATCGATGGGTCTCAGGTTGATTACCAGCCTTAGGCTCGGCCGCGGGGCTGGGCCCGACCTCACGGAAGGCCTTGCAGGGGTGGCTCAGACAGAGGGGGGCTGAGGCTCCGCCGGCGCACGGGGTCCTCGCCGGGCCGCCGCCTCCCAGCCGCTCTCCCCGGGCCTGCGGGGCGGGCGCGGCCGCGCGGTGCAGCCAGCAACCTCCTCCGCCAGCCCGGCCGGCGCCGCCCTCCCTCCCTCCGCGCTCGGCCTCGGCTCCACGTGCGCGTGTTTACCCACGTGACGCTGCCCGGCCCCGCCCTCCGGCCCCGGCCCCGCCCCGCCGCCGCGTGCGCCCCGCGGAAAGGGCGGGGCCTGGAAGTGGGTGGAGTCGGGCCGTGGGCGGGGCCTTCCCTGCGCACGCGCTGTGGCCGGTCGGCCTCGGGGGCGTGGCCGGCGTGGTCCCGCCTGCCAGTCCCGCGTGCGGTGGAGCCGCCCGAGCCAGGTAGGCGGGCCGCGCTCGTCCGCGTCCCGGAGCCGGAGCCGGACTCCGCTGATGTTCGCGCGAGGGCACGTTCGCGCCCTGGTGCCTGTGCCTTCTGGGCGGGGCCACGCCCTCCCCCGGGCGCGCCCCCGGCTTCCCCGGCCGCTCTTCCTGTCGGGTGTCCTCGGCGTCCCGCCCCCCAGCGCGGGTGTCGCGCACCGTCCGCTCCCTCGTTTCAGCTCCCCCGCCGGTGCGGGTCCCCCACGCAGGCCCGCCGGGAGCGCACCCGCGCGCGCCAGGCCCTTGTCCGAATGGCCGTGACCTGGGCGGGCACCCCTGCGCACTCCTTCCCGCTGATCTGTCCCGGCCGGACCCTCCCCTGCGCTCCCTGACTTCCTGTTTCCTCCAGGTCCATTGAGATGACCGGTGGTATTTCTCCTTTGTTGGGTTATAGTAACGGCGAATTCATTGACTTTTGCATTTTATTTATTTATTTATTTATTTAACAATTTTATTTTATTTTTTAATATTTTATTGATTTTTTACAGAGAGGAAGGGAGAGAGACAGAGAGTCAGAAACATCAATGGGAGAGAAACATCGATCCGCCGCCTCCTGCACATCCCCCACCGGGGATGTGCCCGCAACCCAGGTACATGCCCTTGACCGGAATCGAACCCGGGACCTTTCAGTCCCCAGGCCGACGCTCTATCCACTGAGCCAAACCGGTTTCGGCTGACTTTTGCATTTTAAACGAACCCAGAATTCCCGAGATAACGCCCGCTTTTATATATTTTGGGGTTTGATTTGCTAACATGTTGTGCCGGGTTTTGCGTCGGTGTTCAGGAGGGATGTCGGTTTGAAACTCACCTTCCTTCTGTGGCTCTCTCTCTCTTTGAATCCCCACCGTCACTTTTATTTGCTGTGATTGCCCTGACCCCGGCTTCTTCAAGCAGGAGGACTCTCGTATGCAAAGGTTTCTACCCAAGTGTCAGATGCCCCACGTCAGTTTGTGTGGGAGGGCTGGTCAGATGGGAGTTACTTGGCCGGGACCAGCGCAGAGCCTCAGAGGAATGACCCTGGGCAGCCAAGAACTCTCTCCTGCCAACATCCCCACCAACATGACTCTGTTGGCCCCTGAAACCCGGGTGGAGGAGAGGGTGCAGAGGAAAATCCAAATGGAGAGGTTAAGTCTGACATCACTGAACAGGGCACCACGTGTCGGAGAAAACCTGGCACTGCCCTAGACTCTCCTGTTACTAGGTTTCAGCTCAAGACTAGGTTGGTCCTGTGCTCCAAGCTCCCAGCCCAGCCAGCACTTTGGGAAAGGAGAGCCTCCTTCCCAGTCATGCCAGCAAAAGTCTCAGGGCTGAGCCTCATTGGTCTGTCTTGGGTCATGTGACCACCCCTGAACCAGTCACAAGACCAGTGAGCAGGTGGCCGGGCTCTGATTGGCCAGCCTTGGCCACCGACCACCCCAGAATCACCTGGACAGAGAGACAGAAAGGAGCTTCCCAGGAACAGGTTGGGGCTCTTCCCAAGAGGGGGTGGGGGCCGGGATGCTAGCTAAGGACATAATCCACAGACTCCCACGATAAGTCCTCCAAATCCCAGGTCCAGGACGCCGCAAGGCAGGCGGCCACTCCTTCCCCTCCGCCTGCAGGCCTGACACCCAGGAGACCGTTCTTGTTTCAAAAAAAGGAGAGAGAGAGACTTGGCAATAGCCCTGAGTGCAGACGACTCGCTAAAATATTTCTTGTTTTCTCAAGTTTACATAGACCACGTTTTCACTGTTGCTATGGGGTGGGTTGGCAGAGAGGTGAAATAAATCTGTGTCATTTCTTTTTTCTGCGCATCGAGTATATTTCCGCTTGCTTTTCACACACACACACACACACACACACACACACACACACACGCGCGCGCGCACATAGAGGCTTTAATAAAATACTGCCACCCCTTTAATGCTGTCTGTGGAGGGATAAATATGTACTGTACTTTCAACTTCTGTTCTTTGAAATGCCATATGGCCTGCACTGTGAGCTTAGAATACTTTGCCGAGCGGCTGCTTTCATGAAGTAGGCAGCCAGGTGGAGCCTTCGCCAATCTCACCCGGTTGATTAATCCCTTAATATACAGCGCGCAGGGCCCCCTGCGCGGGCGGGCAGGAGCGGGGCGCTGTCCCAGGAAGGCGGCCCCTTGGCCTGCCCTGGGCGGGGAGAGGGTACAAAGGCACGCAGGCCAGCGAGGTGGGCTGGCCGCTGCCGCTGGCGCCTTTGATGGGCTCTGCCGCTCAGATACTCGGGCTGTGCCCTGCATAATCAGGAATACCAGGCTGATGGTCTGCATGAATAACTAAGTTTGTCATTGTGGTTAATTTTCCTTCAGAAAAGAGGCCCCCCCATCTCTTCGAGGCGATGCATATTTATACAGGGCATGGAGATAAGGCCGGGGAGGCTAGATAGGTAGGTGTGTGTGGGGGGGGTGTGGAGCGGGTGTCTGGACCCTGAAGGGAAGGGGCCTGTCTTGGGCTGGTGGCTGGAGCCTGGACTAGAGCTCCGTGGATCCCAGAGGAAGGAGCTGCTGGGGGAGGGGAGGGCTCTTCCCCGCTCTGGCCACTGGACCCAGGCCTCCAAGGACTGCCATCTCCAAATGCGGAGGGAGAGGTGCTGACGTCCATCCCACACCTGTACTGTTTGTGTTTTAGAGAAATTCTTGAATGTTCTTGTGAAAAGCATCATTGTCCTGTGCTGTATATCAGTATATTTTGGTATTAAAAAGTGTTAGATTGCATTGGCCGGTGTGTTCAGTGGTTAGAGCACCGGCCTGCTCACTGAAGGATCACAGGTTCCATTCCTGTCAAGAGCACAGACCTGGACTGCAGGTTTGATCCCAGCCCCACTCGGGTGCATGCAAAAGGCAATCAATCAATGTGCCTCTCTCACATCGATGTTCCTCTCTTCCACACACCCTCCCTGCTTCCCACTCTCTCTAAAAATCAATGGAACAAATATCCTCTGGTGAGGATTAAAAAAAACCCAAAACAAACAAAACAAAGGCAGTGCCCCGCCCTTTCTCCTGGGTCTCCCCTCCAAGGCACCCCCTCCTTGGAAGGGGAGCCTGGGACCAGGGGTGCAGCCCCCGCTGTGGGGAGCTCTCACTGCCCCCAGGCCCTCGGTCTCCCCATCTCTGGGATCTTGGTGGTCTGTGCCTCCTTTCGGGTCCCTAGAAACCTGGAGGCTGGTACCTGTGCGCCCCGGGGGCACTGCCATCCCCTGGGCGAAGGGTAGACATGGCCCAGGTCCCGCAGAGCTGCCACACCGCCCAGATGCCCGCAGCCCAGCCCCCAGGGCGTGGTGGTGACGGAAAAGCCATTCACGCCCCTCTTGCCGGTGGATGGTAAGCAGACCTTATTCCAGGGGGCCCGGCGACAGGTGTGGGGCCCGGCGCCCTGCCTTACCTGCAGGAGAGAGATGGCCTCCACTCCCAACACAGAGAAGTGGGTGGGAGTCAGGGGAGGGGACAGGGCATCGGGGTGAGGGAGATTCTGGCCGAACCGACCTAACGGGATTCCTGCTGAAGGCAGCAGGCACAGGGACACCGGCGGGTGGTGTGTGTGTGTGTGTGTGTGAGAGAGAGAGAGATGAGGAACCGATTAGATACCGTGTGATCAGATACGGAGGATGGGGTTCTGGTTAAACCGACACAGCTGGATTCTTGCTAAAACTGGACAGTGCGGAGACAAGCTCAAGTCCAGAGGCAACGTCGCCTGAAAAAGAGGCCGTGGGGGGAGGGCCCCGAGTGGAGTTGGGTGGGGGACAGGGTCTCGGCCAACATCCAGGGACCCCCCCAGCCATGCGGAGCCGGGAAACATGGACGGCGAGCCTTCTGGGGAAGCGAGGCGGCCTCAACCACAGCCTGAGCGTTCCTGAGCTGCGCTGGGTGGCCTGGTGGGGAGGGTCTATCAGGAATAAAGAAATAAACCCATTTCTCAATTTAAATAGTCAACCCATCAGGGGACTGCCAGGATCTGGATTCTAGGAGCCCTTCAAAACCTTTCAATTTTTCATGTTTTTAGCGTCTGGATATAAAGATAAAGGACTTTATTTTTTAAAATGTATTTGTATTGATTTCAGAGAGGAAGGGAGAGAGAGATAGAAACATCAGTGATGAGAGAATCATGGATCGGCTGCCCCCTGCAGGCCCCACACTGGGGATGGAGCCCAACCCAGGCCTGTGCCCTGACCGGGACTTGAACCCTGATCTCCTGGTTCATAGGTCAACGCTCAACCACTGAGCCGCGCCGCAGGGCTGCCATCAACACTTGGAACATTGTAATAGCAGTGCGCAGCTAAAAGTACGGAGCAGCTCGCCCTCTGAGGACCTCTGCAGGCATCTGTTGCCTCCCACCCCTCCAGCTGCAAATGCACTCATCCCCTTGAGTTTCTGTCACCCCCGCGGGGCTGTTCTCAGGGACTGTCCTGGTACTTAGACATGTGGAGCGTCTTTGCCCATTTTCCTGTGGATTGTGGCTGTTTTCCTTAGTAACTTGCAGGGGCCTTTTGTTTAGAGGCCTGGGAGGCCTGGGACGGAGGTGGACAGTGAGCAGGGACCCATCACAGAGGCCGGGCGGCTGGGTTCTTCCCGGGGGCTGGCTGGAGGGCGTGCAAGAATGACCCCGCACCCCACACGCTCACAGCCGGATGGCAGGTCCTGAGACAAAGAGTAAAAGCGATGAGATAAGTAAAACGAAATACGATCTAAAGCAGAACACCAGTGAAATGAGAGGAAAGGGGGTCTCAGACCCGTGGCGATGGCCTACCCTCTCCCACCCCTCCTTGCCGTGGGCTGCGCCCCTATTCCCATGGAAAGGTGATGGGAGCCCCCCCGAGAGGCGCAGCCTGGCCCCCAGGGCAGAGACCTGGCCATGGAGCCTGAAACCGGACGTGAAGCTCTTGATCCCACTCCACGTCACTGTCTCTTAAAGGTTTTTTCTCACTTTTCTTCATTTTAGCCTTTCTTCTTCTCAGGACCCCCGAGTACACGTGTGGGTCCCGCTGCGCACAGAGAAGGTCCGAGACGCTCCTGGCCGGTCCCTGCTCTGGAGTGGCTGCTGATGGGGCTGAGCTGGGACGGCTGGAGGCCAGGGCCGCGGGCCCCGCCGTGGGCATCCCTCCTTCCCCCCCACCCCGCGCCGTGGGCATCCCTCCCCGCGCAGCTGGTTGTTCACCCGCGAGGGCGCCTCCCCCGCCAGGCCCGGCGCGCTTCCCATGGCGCGGCCCGAGGAGGCTGCGACCCGGTTTCTAGCTCCTTCAAGGCCCCCGGCTTCCCTGGGCTCCCCCACACCCTCCCGTCCCCGCGCTCGGAGGCTTTAGCTTCAGTCTGCAGCGGGCGGGCTCGGCCACGGGCGCCCCGACGCGTCCCCCTCCCTGGGCGCCGGGATGCTGGCTCCCGGCCCATCCGGTTCCGCTCCAAACGCCCCCTGCAGCTCCCCCCCACCCCCGGCTGGCGTGGGGACCCGCGCCCTCCCTGGTCCTGTGCACCAACCCCCCCCCCCCCCCCCGCCGGCGTGGAAGGTGCCAGGCGCGTCTCGGAGCTGCGCCCACTGAGCCACGCGCATCGCGGCCCGCGCGCCAGCCGACTCTGGGCGTCGTGGAGTGTGGGGCCTGGAGGCGGGGAGAGCCCGCGCGGGGTCCCCTGGGCCCCCCGCCACCCGGACCTGCCCGACAGGGCCACGCGGTCCTTGGAGGTCCCCTGGGGGACAGTCCCCGCTCAGGGTCCGGGCGGCCGCGCAGCCAGAGGTGTGTGCACGGCCGGCCAGAGGGGGCGCTTCTGGGACGACGGTCCGGGCAGCGGGGGTCCCGGGAGCCCGCCCCTCCTCCCGCCCCCGCCGCCCGCGGGTCCATGGCTCTTCGAGCTTCGGGCCTCGGCCCAAGCCCATCAGCGCGCGCCTGGGGCGGAGGACAGGCCCGGGCCCCGGCTGACGCCCCCCCGACCGAGCTACCCGCCGGGCATGGCGCAGGCCGGGCGGAGGAGGCGGCCCGCTCCGGGGGGCGCGCCGCGGGCGGGCTCCCCGCGCCCCGGCTCCGGCCACGTGGTGCCCTCCGTCCCGGCGGAGCGATCGCACAGCGTCTGCTGCCACCTGGCGGCGGCGCGGGGCAGCGGCGGCGCAGTGCGGCCAGGTCCGGCCCGGACGCGGGTGGGGGCGCAGGTCCGCCTCCCTCAGCCCCCCACGTGCGCCCACGCCCACGCTCCGCGCAGCTCCGCATCCCCAGGCAGAGTGGGTCCCGAGTGGGGCAGTGCCGCGCAGTGGTTGGCGCCTGGCTGTTGGGAGACGCGCAGCAGGCCCTCCCTCTCACCCCGATTTCTCCTCTGTTTGTTGGGGGATTGCCCGGGCAGAGGCGTGGGGAGGCCCAGGCCCACGGTAAGAGCTTGAAAAATAGTAGCTGTGAGCTATTGCTCTTGTAAAAAGTCCCTATTTAAGGAGAAGAAACCTTCCGTAAGGAAGAAAGGACTGCCTGGCTGGTGTGGCTCACCATGAGGTCGCTGGTTCGATTCCCGGTCAGGGCAGGTGCCTGCATTGCGGGCTGGATCCCCAGCGCGGGGCGTGCAGGAGGCAGCCCATCCATGATTCTCTCTCATCAATGTTTCTCTCTCCCTCTCCCTTCCTCTCTCAAATCAATAACAATCTTTATAAAGATTGACTTCAGAGAGGAAGGGAGAGAGAGAGGGAAACAGCAGTGATGAGAGAGAATCATGGACCGGCCGCCTCCTGCACGCCCCCCACTGGGGATGGAGCCCGCCACCCGGGCCTGTGCCCTGACCGGGAATCGAACCCTGACCCCCTGGTTCCTAGGTCCACGCTCAACCCCTGAGCCCTGTTGGCCAGGCGACAATATATTTTTGTTTAAAAAAAGGAAAGACTGTTTGGATCCGCTCATGCACCGGGCGCTGTGCGCGCCGTGTCTTACACGCGATTCCGCCGTAATTACTTCTCAGCCAGCAGCCGGGGGCCAGGAGCCACGTGACCGCGGGTACCCCCGCGCGGGAGGGGACTTCGCAGGCAGCCGCCGCCACCACCTCGGGGAACGCGGCTGCAATCCCAGGGAATCAAATATTTGCCGAGCTGTTCAACATTTCTTCAAATAACACGCCCGGCGCCTGGCGGCGAGGCCGGACGTCTTCATCGTCTTCATCGTGCGGCCTCCTCCTGGATCGGCCTCTCGGCTCTTCTGGGAGGAAGGTGCCTGCATGCTCCGCACAGGCCCGGGGGGCGGGGGGCGCCTGGTGGGGGGCCCTCCATCCTCTGGGGACGCCAGGGAGCCAGAGGCACACCTGGGACACAGCCAGGCCCAGGCCCAGCGCGGGCAGGAGGCCGGGTGCCCCTCAGACTTCCTGCTGCTGCTGCTGCCTCCCAGGGCTGCATCCCCGCCCCCCCCCCCCCCCCCCCCCCCGCCCCCAGCCCGGGTCAGCCTCAGCTTCCTCTCCTATTACATAGGCGACAGCCCGACCTCACAGGCCTGTTTTGGGGGTGCTTGTCAAGTGGCAGGGACTTCCGCCCCCTCCCTACCATGAAAGGAAAGAAGGCGGGTCTCCCAGGTGGGGGTCACAGGAGTGGCGGGTGTGGAGCTGGGCCTCCGACCTCGGTCTGTGTTTAAAGGGGATAAAATGCTTCCCAGGACGCCCCCTCTGTGATGGGGGGAGGGCACCCGGAACAGTAACGGAGCTCTCACCCCTGGCCTAACCCTGGGCGATGGAACAGCCAGCAGCACAGAGTGAATTTCCGTGTTGTTTTTGCTTATTCTGAAGCCTGTTGGGTGCCCTGAGGCTGGTCGCTGTTCGGGCATTTTTCTTCCCTCATTAAGGAAGGCGCCCCTGGTGGGTTCCCTGTGCCCGGCCTGGAGCCCAAAGTAAATGTCGCTGGCCTCCACTTCCCTGCTGGCTGGGTGGAATTAAGAATCAGGCATCTGTGGGGAGAGAGGAGCCGGGGAGCCAACAGCTGGGCATTACTCAAGAATGCCCCATCCTTACCCGCCGGGTGTGGCTCAGTGGTTGAGCATCGACCTAGGAACCACGAGGTCACGGTTTGATTCCCGGTCAGGGCACAGGCCCGGGTTGCGGGCTCTGTCCCCAGTGTGGGGCGTGCAGGAGGCAGCCGATTCGTGATTCTCTCTCATCACTGATGTTTCTATCTCTCTCCCTCTCCCTTCCTCTCTGAAATCAATAAAAAATATATTTTTAAAAAAGAACACCCCAGTCTTTATTTTGTTAATCCTCGCCGGAGGATATTTTCCCATTGGTTTTAGAGAGAGCGGACGAGAGCAACATCGATGTGAGAGAAACACAACGACTGGTTGCCTCCTGCACGTGCCCCAACCAGGGCCCGGGAGGGGGAGGAGCCTGCAACCAAGGTACGTGCCCTTGACCCGAATCGAACCCCGGGAACCGTTGGTCCACAGGCCGACACTCTATCCACTGAGCCACACCGACCGGGCAAAGCTTTATTTTTCTTGCCAGTTTGGCTAAGAAGCGAGAAGGAACAATAGATTCAAACCGAAATAATTTGCATTTATGATGAATCCAAGGAATATCTACCTTGCATTTTCCCAAAAAAGAAAAATTAAACCCATTTTTAATTAACTGATAAACTATTAATCAAATTTCTGCAATGTTAGGTGACACATTATTCATTTAGATGGCATGACTGTGAACTTAAACTAATCAAACCTGATTTGCCCTCATAGGCCTGATTGAGAGACATTTCAGCCAGCGTATACAGAGAGCAGACGCGGGCCTCACCTGATCTCCAGCACACACCGCTGCGTTAATAAGGGCAGTTTTTTTAAATAAAAAAAAGAAATGAGACCAGCCTTCCTTCATCTGCATATCAAAATCAAGAAGGACTTAATTGCAAAACACATATTCCTGAAATCTAATCATTCCACGGCTTTAGGGTATTTTATTGAAGCGTGTTAAATTATGGGCAGAATATTAATGGGGGAGGTAATCAAACCCAATTAGTCACTTCTAACAATAGCCCCATAAATATACAGGCCGGGTCCCGCAGCCCCGTGCCCACGCGGTGAAACCGGTGAGATAGGGAACCTGGGGGTATTGACGAAGCCTTCGTGTCGAATTTAAAGCCAAAAATGATTGGTGAGGTCACTTCGACGAAGACCAGTCAGGCAGTGCTCCACGGTGTTTGACAGGAATTCACAAGTTTCACCTGTTTTTCAGGGAAACTCGAATCCAGGACGTTAGCGAGTCTGCAATCAGTCAGTCAGCAGACCCTAACAGGGTGGCTCACCGCATTCACGACTCAGACTGTTTCTCTGGCATCTGAAGCCTTTTTTCCGCCTTTTGTTGGGGGCTTCTTCCAGGCATGGCGGCCATGCCGTCTGAGGGCCAGGCTGGAGGAGCGGAGGGCGGAGTGGGCTCTGTGTGGGTCTGGGGCTTGGTCGTCCACCTGTCTCCTTCCCCGCTCGGGGCAGAGCGGGCAGCGTCCTTGCTACCTGCTGGACTCCCTCTGCCAGATTGAGGCTTTGGGAAAGGGCTGAAAGGCTCCGGGAGACCCAGCCTTCCTGTGAGGGGTCTTTTAAAAATATATGTATATTTTTATTGATTTTAGAGAGGAAGCGGGGCGAGAGAGAGACACACACACATCAATGATGAGAGATGTTTGCACATCCCACACTGGGGATCGAGCCTGCAACCCGGCATGTGGCCTGACCGGGGAATCAAACTGTGACCTCCTGGTTCATAGGTCGACACTCACCTGACCCCTGAGCCACACCGGCCGGGCCTGGGGGGGGTCTTGATGGGAGATTTCGGGCCAGAGGGCCAGGCCAAGGCAGAGGTCCTGGGAGTGCCCCCTGCAGAGACTCCCTCTGCTTCTTTACTTTTCTTTCTAAAAAAATATGTTTTTATTGATTTTAAAGAGAGAGGAAGGCAGGAGAGAGAGAGAGAGAAACATCGATCAGCCGTCTCCTGCACGTGCCCCGACCAGGGATTGAACCACAACCTGGCTATGTGCCCTGACCGGAATCAAACCGGTGACCTTTTGGTTCATGGGTCGATGCTCAACCAACAGAGCCACACCGGCCAGCGCCCTGCTTCTTGTCAGGCCTGGCGGGATGGCCCAGACGCCAGCAGCCACACCTGCTGGACTGTGGCTTCACCACGGAGTGGATCCCAGCCATGCCCCACCCCGCGGTCAGGAGGCTGCAGACCTCACAGTTCCCTCTGCTGCTCGGCCCTCTTCTGGGTCCTGTCCAGACCGCTCCGTCCCTCTCCGGTCCCCGTGGGACAGCTCCACAGCCACAGCGCTCTAATTCTCTCTCTGCCGGCCTCTGGGGGAGGGGGGTGGCCATCCTTCCTGTCTCCCTCCCCCGCCCCTCCCTCCAGTTCCCCCATCACCTCCCAAATAGATGATCCGCATCCAAGTTCAAGTTCTAGGTCTGCTGGACACCCTGCTCCCCGACCCTGCCCACAGAGCCCGCTGGACACTACGGTGCCATTTCGCTGTGTTTGTAATGAAACAGACACAAATACACATTTGAAGAGGGTAAGGTAGAGATAAAATAAGCACATTTAAAATAACTTATTTATTAACAACACAATCTCTCTGCTCTCACCCAAATATTAATCATGATATTCGTGGTGAGCGGCAGCGTGATTAAATGTGCTTCATTATTCCCGAAAACCTTGATTAACACGTTGTGATGCAGTGGTTTAAGAAGCCTGGTCTAGTTTCATTTCATCTTAATACTTGGTTCCATGGTTTTGATAGGAAAAAGGCGTTTCAGAAAGACGCAGGGGTCTGAATGGAGAGCCGGCATCCATCAGTCACGTGCCCACTTCCAGGCCACCCCCAGGTGGGCAAAGGTGCCCGTAAAAGTCTGGCCGGCAAACACCCATCTTCCTCCGGGGCCAGCAGAGCGCTCACTCACTGACCGGAAAGAGTCGCAATGTTCTATTTTCTAGACATTTTATTTCCAGAACAACTGTAGAGTCAAAGGGTTTGTACATGGAAAAGATTTGATGAGCCCTGGCTGGTTTGGCTCAGTGGATAGAGCCTGGGCCTGTGGACTGAAGGGTCCTGGGTTCGATTCCAGTCAAAGGCACGTACCTCGGTTGCGGGCTCGATCCCCAATAGAGGGCGTGCAGGAGGCAGCCCATCAGTGTGTTTGACATCGATGTTTCCCTTTGTCTCCCCTCCCTTCCACTTTGATAATTAATGGAAAAATATCCTCGGGTGAGAAATAACTAACTAACTCGCTATATAACTAACTAACTAACTAACTAACTAACTAACTAAACAAACAAACAAAAGGAGTTTCCCTTAAAATTTGTTGTTGATGATATTCCTAGCTCATGCTCACCAGCGCTGTACCGAGTCACCTTCTACCGCAGTTTAGGCTGGGCTACAAGCATCTGTTTTTCTTCCCAGTTTCCAACACGAGAGGTTAAACTATTTAATGTTCATCGACCCAATAACTAAAACATCCCGTCGGTTCAGGTGCGTCTCCCAGCGTCAGAGGTTTGATGGTTTTCCGTAGACGCACTGGCTTTTCCGACCTCTCCTCTGCACTGCGCCGTCCTAGCCTCGGTGCCCTTTTAGAACAATCCTTCGTCGTCCCCTGATTGTTTGCAGAAGATGCTCATACATTCTACCTGCTAAGCTTTCACCCTTTAAACATATTGCAGGTGTTTTTATTCTGAGGCTTAAAAAACAACGTTGTAGTGTCTGGCGAGAGAAGCTAAGTGCAGTGGAGCCTGCTAATTTGTTTCTTTATGGCTAGATTTGCCCAAGACTGCTCTTCCCATCCCCAAAGCACTTAAGAACTCTATGCGCTTCTGTTGTGTTTATAATACTTTGTATTGTTTTGAGTCTTTTTAAAAATGTTTTTATTGATTACAGAGAGAGGAAGGGAGGGTAAGGCCACCTCCCTTCCCTTTCCCCCCACCCCCCACACACCACACCAGGGATGAAGCCACAACCGGGGCCTGTGCCCTGACCCGGAATCAAACCGTGACCACCTGGTTCATAGGTCCATGCTCAACCCCTGAGCCCCGCCGGCAGACATTAGTTTGGGGTGATTATTTGGAGTTGGGTATATGATTCTGTTTCCCAAAACAATGGGTAATTATTCCAGCGGCGTTTATCAAATAAGCACTCCATCACTACCCCCCCTTTCATTTCAAATGCTATGTCATCTTACTTTACTTTATTATTTCAGGTAGTTTCTCGAGTTCCTGCCCCACCTCGAGGGCCTCTCAGCCTTATGTCAACACCGCGATGTTTGCCAGCTGCGTCCTCAGCGTAGCCGGGATTCGCAGGCAGGGATTCTTTACGCACGTGCTTCGTCCTTGGCATTTACACTTCAGATGGACTTGAGCGCATTAACAGGTTCATCTCCGAGCACGTGGACGTGGCTGGGGGTCGCATCAAGGGCGGGGATTCATCCGTTTGTAGAGAATCACGGTCTGGCAGCCCGAGTCATCGCCTGGGGTTTGCGTGGTGGTTTTCAGAGCTCCTTGCGGGATCGTCGGCGAAAATCGCTGGGCTTTCCTCGCACAGGCTCTCCTTGGCTGCGTTCTAGACTCTGGTTCTGTTGTGCTGAAATGAATCTGTTGACGTGATCCCCCCTCCCCTTGAGATGTTAGGCCGACACCCAGGTATCTAGCATTCATGGTGTGACTGCAGTGGTTGTAAAGAATGGATCTGCGTGCCTGGCACCGTATGTACCGTAAATCTTTGAGTACGATTGCCTGCGTAGTTCCCGGTCTCCACAGGTTGATGTCTTTAGGGCAGGAGCCCTGTGCTGATGACTTTGTATCTAACATCGGGCACATAGTACGTGGAGTATGGATTTCCTTACACTCTGCATTTTAATTAGTTAGTTAATAATTACCAATAAAAAAAATATTTTTTTTTATTTTTGTGAAAATGTATGATCTTGTACTTTAAAAAGAAAAAAGATGATTTTCACTTGGAAAAAGAAGCAAGCCACAAGGAAAGAAAGAGTACTTTAAGGTGCAGCTCATATATTACTTGTCAGTTAAAAAAGGAGGGGAAAAATTGCCCAGCGGGTGTGGCTCAGGGGTTGAGCGTTGACCCATGAGCCAGGAGGTCCAGGGTTCGATTCCCAGTCAGGGCTCAAGCCTGGGTTGTGGGCTTCATCCCCAGTAGGGGGCGTGCAGGAGGCAGCTGCTGGATGTCTTTCTCTCATTGACGTTTCTATTTATCCCTCTCCCTTCCTCTCTCTAAAATCAATAAAATGTATTTTAAAAAGGAGGAACAACTGGTGTTCCTGTCCCCGGCGCGCCCTGTGCTGCCCACCCCACGCCATGTGCGCCGCTCAGCTGGCGGGGGCCGCGCTCCGTGCACGCGTTCTCCGCGCCCGCTGGCCGGCGGGGAGCCCCTGAGCCTGGGCGCCCTGCGGGGCACGGCGTTGCTCATCGAGAAGGTGGCCTCGCTCCTACACCCAGATGCACGAGCTGCAGCGGCGCCTCGGGCCGCGGGGCCTGGCCGTGCTCGGCTTCCCGTGCAACCAGTTCGGGCACCAGGAGAACGCCAAGAACGAGGAGATCCTGAACTCGCTCAAGTACGTCCGGCCCGGCGGCGGGTTCGAGCCCAACTTCACGCTGTTCGAGAGGTGCGAGGTGAACGGCGCGCAGGCGCACCCCCTCTTCGTCTTCCTGCGGGAGGCGCTGCCCGCGCCCAGCGACGACGCCACGGCGCTCATGACCGACCCCAAGCTCGTCACCTGGTCCCCCGTGTGCCGCAACGACGTGTCCTGGAACTTCGAGAAGTTCCTGGTGGGCCCGGACGGCGTGCCCGTGCGCAGGTACAGCCGCCGCCTCCCCACCATCGACATGGAGCCCGACATGGAAGCCCTGCTGGCCCAGGCCCCCGGCAGTGCCTAGGGCGCCCGCTCACCCACCGGCCTCTGGGGGTGTTTATCCATGACGGTGTTGCCTCTAAACCTACGCGGAGGAATGCCTGATGTCCAGCCAAACCCCCCCAGATGCGCCCTGGTCCTGGTCCTGCCCACCCCCGCCTCCCCCTCCCACACATGGCTTTCACAATAAACTGCCCGGTGTCAAAAAAAAAAAAAAAAAAAAAAAAAAAAGGAGGAACAACATATAAAAAAGGGAAAGTTGGGTGGTCCCTAAACATGACCAGGGAGGGCGGTGACTCACCTCTCCGGATGCCTGGGTGTCCCAATGTGGGCGGCTTGGTTGTGCCATCTGTAAAACGGGATTCTTCCCGCCTGGATGTGCGCTCCTGTGAGCCCCAGGCCTCAGCACAGGCCCCGCCCAGGCAGGAGTGGGAGGGCGGCCAGGGGAAGAAATCCCTCAGGCCCCATGGTGGCTGCCGCATCCCGATGATCACCCCCCACCCCCAGGGCGACAGGAGACCCTCAGGGCTGGGAGGGCCCCCGGTCCGTCACACACCCAGCTGGCCAGGCGGACATCGGCCTGGTTTCCTCCAGAGAGCAGATGGCAGTGACCCTGCATCGTGTGTACACGATGCGCCACGGGACCGCTGGCCACTCGTGTCCTTGAGGAGAGCGAAGCAGGAGCGAGAAAGACAAATTAGAGATAATGCCGCTCCCTCCGAAAGGGCATGGGGTGGGTCTGTTTCTATGCCAGAGGTTAAAAAAGGGAGAGATCTTGGTGTGATATGATCAGGTAATGGAAAAAGAATACTACGGTTCTCAAGAGGGGAGACGCGGTCAGCAACGGGGCCCAGCACACCTGGCGCAGCGCTGGGCACTGGCCCCAGGCGGCCTGGCCACACGGATGCTGACCAGGGAGGCCGGGTGCTGTGGGAGTCAGGCCTCTGTGCAGTAGGAAGGCACCTGCTTGCTTCTCCCAGCGACTCCTTAGGGCGCCGTCTCCCCTGCTGCGCTTGGGGCTGGGCCGGGACCACACACGCCATGGGTCCTCCCCCACCCCCCACTGCACATTTATTTTTACTAAGATAACTAGAGGCCCGATGCACGAAATTCGTGCAGGAGTCGGCCTTCCTTCCCCCAGCTGCTGGCACCGGCTTCCCTCTGGCACCCGGGACCCAGGAGTCCCTCACAGCCCCAGGTTCATCGGGAAGGACGTCCAGCCTAATTAGCATATTACACTTTTATTATTATAGATTTTTAGAGCAGGTTTAGGTTCACAGCTATATATATATATATATATATATATATATATATATATATATATATTTTAAATGTTTTTTATTGATTTCAGAGAGGAAGGGAGAGGGAGAGAGAGAGAAACATCCATGATGAGAGAGAACCATGGACCAGCTGCCTCCTGCACGCCCCTCACTGGGGATCGAGCCTGCAACCCCGGCCTGTGCCCTGATCTGGAACGGAACCGTAACCTCCTGCTTCACAGGTTGACACTCAACCCCTGAGCCACGCCGGGCGGGCCTTATGTGAATGTTTTAATAATTCATTTCAGTGGAAAATACATTCAAGTTTTACCTCCACTAAGAGCCCAACAGTTGTGAAGGAAGGCATCCTACCATCACCGCTGTGCCTCATGCAGCCCCATCACTGGCGTGGGGTCCCGCTGAGGCTGCTGGACAGGGCAGGTTCCCCAGCCGGCCGGGGAGCACCGCCCATGAGCTATCGAAATACAGACGTCACCGTTCAGCAGGTGAGGAGGCCGGCCCAGGACTTAAGAAAATTCCACAAAATTTGAAACGTCACTGGATATTGGACGATATTAAGGATTTGTTATTATTATTTGTAACTTCCGCTCCTCTGAGTCTGACTACTTCGGATTCCTCATGGAAGTAGGCTCATGCAGGATCTGTCCTTCTGTGACTCTGCATGTCCTCAAGGTTCACCCAGTGGTCACATATGTCCGGGGCGGTGGGGAGCGGGGAGCTGCTACCCACCAGGTACAACGTTTCAATTACGCTAGTTAAGTTCCGGAGGCCTGTTGTGTAACGTGGTTAACAACATTGTGCCCTTCAGTCTGTCAAAACCATAGGTCTCATGTTAAACATTCTTACCGCACTATACCAGAGGAATCATTGTAGCGGTTTTTCTTAGGTTTGCTAATGAGACTCCGGTTATATTTTTCCAAAACAAGTATTTACCTTTAGAGACGTATGCTGACGTAGCTACAAGCGGAATGATACAAAGTAGAGCATTTGCTTCAAAATAGCTAGACGGGGAGGCTGCATGCAGGAGGTTGGTGATGAGTGAATGTTGCTGAAGCTGGGCGGTGGACATGCCAGTCCTTACTGCGCTGTCCTACCGCGAAGAACACGGAGAAAGACCGGCGCTGGTGGTGCCGGAGGAGAGGGGAGGGGCTTCTATGGATAGAGAGCAGGGAAGCCTGGTTATTTACTTATTAACATATTTTTATTGATTTCAGAGCGAGGAAGGGAGAGAGTAACATCAATGATGAGAATCATGGGTTGCACGCCCCCTGCTGGGGATGGAGCCTTGCAACCCGGGCACGTGCCCCGACCGTGACCTCCCGGTTCCCAGGTGGCTTCTCCACCACCGAGCCCGCCGGCGGGCAGAGCCTGGTTACTGAAACGGAGGCCCGAGCGGGGCAGAGGCGTTGGCCGCGGGACGGCCTGGAGGAGGACTGCCGTCCCCGGTGCACACGCAACGGTGATCGCGACCCCGCATTCCTGCCACGGGCACAGGCACGATCTGGACTTGCTGCCATGAATGGCTGGCTGCTCGCGCGCCTGGGCTCAGCTCCGGCCGCCGGATGCAGCCCCGAACGCCCGGGCCCGGGGAGCGACGTGGGCCCGAGGCCAGGCCTGTGCGGCGGCCGGGAACCCGCCCCGGGCGCGGAGAGGGACGAGCACCGAGAGCTTCCCAAGGATCCGCGCAGCCCCGGCCGCAGCCAGCGCACCACGTGACCGAGGGGCGGGGCGGGGCCGGCGCGCTTCCCGGCATGCCGCGCGGGGCGGGGGCGGGGCCCGCGGGAGTCGCCGCCTCTGGACGTCCGCTCGCTCGCTCGCTCGCTCGGCGCGGCCCGGACAGCCCCGCGCGTGCCTCCCCGGCGGCCTGCAGCTCCGGGCGGCGGCATGCGCGTGTGAGATGCGGCGGCGGGCAGCCGGGGTGCGGGCGGCGGAGCAGCGGGCGGGCGCGGCCTCCTCAGCGCGGGGCGCGCGGTGCATGCGGCCGAGCACGCGGGCGCCGGGCAGCCGCCGGCCACGCCGCCTCCATAAACACTTGTTTAGGACTCGTTCGCCTCGCTGAGGCCCCGGGCGCCGCCATGGAGGCCCCGCCGGACCCCGCGCTCCTCGCCGCCGCCTCGGCCCCGGCCCCGGCCCCGCTGCGGGCCCCGGAGGTAGCGCGGCTCCGCCAGGAGCAGGAAAAGGTAACAGGCCGCGGCCCGGCCCGCGCGTCCGCCGGGCTGTGGGGGCGCCCGCTCCCCTCCCTCCGGTCCCCGACCCCTGACCCCCGAACCCCGACCCCCGGCCCAGCCCCGCCGTCCGGGCCCGGCTCGCCCCGACCCCGCGTCCGGGACGCGCGCGGCCTCCGGGCCCCGAGGGAGACGGAAAGTGACGGAGAAACTTTTGTCACGTGCTCTTGTTGTCTTTTGTCCGCCGCCCTTTGACCCCCGAGGGAGGGGGCGCGGCCAGCGGAAGTGGGTGCCGGGCTGTGCCCGCGGCTCTAACGGGGACCAGCTGCGCGCCGGTGCCACGCGCACGGGGTGCGGGGCCGGTCGGAGTGGAGGCTCCGTTCTCCCCGCGGCCGCCACGGAAGGAGCGGTGCCCGGCGAAGCGGGACGGAAGCCCTGCATCTCCGAACGGGACTGACGGAAGACCTGCACCCGCTGAAGACGGACAGCCTGACTTTTTGTTGTCTTATTTAAATAATTATGCGTTTTTTAAACATTGCATTGTAGGGAGAGTAAGGGAGCGAGAGAGAGACATCAGTGATGAGAGAGCATCACCCGTCGCTGCCTCCTGCGCGCCCCCCGCGGGGGATGGAGCCGGGGCCCCGATGGGGACTCGGACCGGGACCTGGTTCGCAGGTCGGATCCCCACCCCTGAGCCCCACGGGCGGCGCCAGCGTCCCCGTGTCCAGCTCAGGGTGCGCCCTTTGAATTCTGTGCCGCGTGCTCTCCCGAAAGCCTGAGCCTCCGACGTGGAAAAGCGGCGTGTAATTTGCTGACCAGTCCCGGTCCGGTTGGGGGAGAGCATCCGGTTCAGAGGGAGAGGAAGTTGTTGCAAACACACCGAGGGGGCCGCTCACCCTCCTGCATAAACCCCGCTCGGACACAGGTCTGCAAAGATGCACGGGTGCGCACAGGGCCTAGGGTAGCCCTGCTTCGCCTGGCCCCCAGCGGCCTGCGCTCTTCCCCGCCCGGTGCTGGCTGCCCGGTATCCGTGCACCTGTCTTGAATGCCGCAGACCAGCGGTTTGCAAAGGGTGTGCGGCGAGGATTTTAAAAACGTGCAATACCTGGCTAGTCAGTCAGGGGCACTTGGATTGCCAAGTAATAAAGTGACAGCAGCCAGCACGGCGGCAGCGTCTAGAACGAATGAAGCAAGATCGTACCTGATCTTGGGCCAGGTCGGCACACAGCGCACTGTATTTTCTGGGGTGCCGCAGAATTTCGGCCGTCAGTGTATATGAGGTGAAAAAGGCCGAAAATCGCTGCTGTACACAACCGCCAGGTTTTAAGCTGGGCTTTTTTCGAGATGGGGGTTTAAACATGCAGCAGGTTTGGCATGTTCACGTTACAGGTCCATGGATCTTAATTTTTTTTTTGAAGAGAAAAATCAAAGAAGAAAGAAGAGACGGCTCTTTTTGAAACCCATTTGTTCATTTTTGGCAAAACTGTTTACATTTTTTGTTCTTTTAGCAAATGCGAGGCAGACCTCGGAAGGTGGTGCTCCCAGAATCCCTTTGTCCTCGGTCATAGAGGTGTCCCCTTCCCTGGGACATGCTGGTCTTACTCTGATGCCAGTGTGGCTGAAACACGGGGGATGCAGGGGGTGCTCGGAACAGCCCTCCGGGTGGTGTGCAGTTGCCTTTGGAAACTGCCTTTCGGGCCCCGTCCTGGGACTGACTGTCCTCAGTGGACATCACTCGCCCCGGCTCCTCTCCTGTGTCTTGTTGATAAATAAGCGCCTACAGTAAGCATGTGCGTGTCGGTCACGGTAGGTTCAGTCACTCCCAGGCCGTGATAAGGTCTCTCTGTAAATAGGCTAGACCAGTGGTCAGCAAACTGCGGCTCGTGAGCCACATGTGGCTCTTTGGCCCCTTGAGTGTGGCCACAAAGTTTCAGTCGCACTGTATGTGCACGCCCACATGTGGTATTTTGTGGAAGAGGCACACTCAAGGGGCCGCAGTTTGCCGACCTCGGACCAAGCATGTCAAACTCAAAGGCTAACGGCCAAACAAGGTTTAAGTTCATGTGGGCCGCAAAAACACAAAAGCTTCAATTTTCATAGAAACGTGGGTTTATTTTGATAGAGATATGCTGAATACAAAGGGCTGAAATAAATGAGTCATCGTTAACAAAATAATAGAACATTTTAATGAAAATTAATATTTTTTCTTGAAACTTACCAGACACTGAATAACTGCAAATTAGTAAGCATAATGCAAGTAAACCTATTTTTCTTTTTTAATTTTTTAAAATACATTTTTATTGATTTCAGAGAGAAAGGGAGAGGAAGAGATAGAAACATCAATGATGAGAGAGAATCATTGATCAGCTGCCTCCTGTATGCCCCCTACTGTGGTTCGAGCCCACAACCTGGGCATGTTGACTGGAATCGAACCCGAGACCCTTCAGTGCCTAGGCCAACGCTCTATCCGCTGAGCCAAACCGATCAGGGCAAGTTATGAAATTTTTATTAAAACGTTTCTTACAGACTTATGTTGGCTGGACTGCAAAAATATTCATTGTGGGCCCCGAGTTTGACATGCTTGGGCTAGACTGTATTTGAAAGGGTCTGCTTCAGGACAGGAGACCCGAAATATAGCTACCCTTTTTTTCATAGCTTTTTTAAAAAAATTAAAAAAATCCTCACCCAAGGATATGCATTTATTGATTTTACCACCATCCATCTCCAGAACTTTTTTTTTTATCTTGGGAAACTGAAACTACACACGAATCAATTCCCCCTCCCCCTCCCCCCCCCTGCCCCTCCCCCCCCCCCCCCCCCCCCCTTCAGCAGCTGCCAATTTACTTTCTGTCTCTGTGAGTCTGACTGTCTAGACGTCTCACATAAGTGGCGTCATACAGCATTTGTCCTTTTGAGACTGGCTTATTTCACTTAGCATAACGTCTTTAATGTTTATTCATATCACAGACTACGTATATCAGGGTTCCCTTTTGTAGACTGAATAATACTCCGTTGTATGGATATGCCACATGTGGCTGTTCATTCATCCATCGATGGACGAGGGTTGCTTTCATGTTTTGACTGTTATGAATAATGCTGCCGTGACCTTGACCTGCAGCTCTCGCAGTTCCTGCTTTGACTTCTTGGGGAAGATTACCCAGAAGTGGGGTGGCTGGCTCACCTGTCACCTGTGTCTGATTTTGTAGGAACCACCGATCTGTTTCCCACAGCGGCCCCGCCGTGTTGCACTGACGTGGTTGTCACTCTCATCGCTGTCCCCGTGGCTGTGGCTGTTGCACCTCCTGGGATGTTCTTTCTCTGCCTCTTTAGGGGTTTCCTTTGATTTATTCAAACACACCTTGTTGGTGTGTTTCCTCCGCTGATAACTTGTTCCTGGTACGTTCTTTTCTACTGTGGCACGTTAGCACTATTCTTCATATCTGTTTGTTAGCGCTGAACGTGCTGTATGTTTATACCATCCGTTGCCTACTATTCTTCTTTCTCACGAGGGCCTTTTCCCAGAGGTCGCACATGCGCTCATTCACCCACCCCAGCGCGTGCATCATCGCTCCATGCACTTGAATTCTGTGTGCTTTAAGCACTATGGTGGTTTTTTTTTTTTTTTAATATATTTTATTGATTTTTTACAGAGAGGAAGGGAGAGAGATAGAGAGTTAGAAACATCGATGAGAGAGAAACATCGATCAGCTGCCTCCTGCACATCTCTCACTGGGGATGTGCCAGCAACCCAGGTACATGCCCTTGACCGGAATCGAACCTGGGACCTTTCAGTCCGCAGGCCGACGCTCTATCCACTGAGCCAAACCGGTTTCGGCTAAGCACTATGGTGTTTTATTATTTTATGGGACCCACATTGATTTATCGTGACCTTTTTAAAAATACCTGTACAGTGGCTCTTTCGTTCCTCCTGCACTTATATTGCTCTGAACAGTCCCTGTGGCATTTCTTTTCTCGCCCGGGTTATTGAGATGTGGCTGACCCGTGCCCTTGTGTGAGTTTCAGTGGTTACACCTTAGTGAGCGAACATTTGCTGTGCACATCATCATGGATGTCCAGGTACTTTCTCCCACTTTAAGATTTCACTCTGTTTTCATTTTTGCTTATTTTTGTTGGCGTCAGCTACAGCTCTAACTCTGTTGCTCCTTGGAGGGCAGTGTCTGTCCTCCCTGCGCCTGCCCCGGCTGCTGGGAAATTGTGTCTTTTCTTTGGTTTTTATCAGGTGACGGTGCCCGGCCTTGGTGCGTCCTCCTGCTTGTGTTTAGTCTGCAAGGAGCTGTTTCTTCAGGGAGTGGCAGGCATGTCAGACACAGTCCGGCCTTGCTAAAGGGACCCGCGTGAATACCAGGAACGTGTGGGCAGCCTGCGTAGGAAATCGGCTCAGTGTCCAGGGGCGGTGAGGAGGGTCGTGTTGATTCCATCCTGGCTATATTTTTTGAATAAGAACCTCCAAGTGTTTCAGCGAGTGGCTCTATATAATTGGAGTTAACTTTTGGTAGCAGCTTTGGTATCTTTGCCTTTTAGGATATTTAGAAAGTGAAGTTGTTTACAAGCGTTACACAGAAACCCCAGTGCATTGCAGTTTAGTGCTCGTGTTGAGTTTTTTTTCTGGTAGGAACCTGTAGTCAGTTCCTCCTTCTTTACAGAGAAGGCTGGCTCCCTAGAGACCTGCAGTGTTTTACTGATTTGTTGGCGCGCACTTCGTTGCTGTGTGAGGACATGTGCACCTACTTTCTTAATCAACAGAACGTCCTTTACTAACGGTCAGCTCAGCCGTTAAGGAGCTGTCAGCTCAGCCAGCGTAGCCTCCAGGTCCTTTTGGCGGCACTGAAACCCAGCAGGCAGCCGTGGCCGATGGCAGCTAGCAGGAGAGGCCCCCCCCTCGGAGCTGTGCCTGGGCAGTCCTCGGGCTCTCACCACGGCCGTTGCAGGAGGGATCCGGAAGTGCAGTGTAGGGAGACCTTCGGAGTGAAGGGCGCGGTTCTGAGCCACTGAGGCACAGTGCCCCGTCCTCCGGCTTCTACTCCAGGCCACTTGGAATGTGGCTCGGATTTCCCAAGGGGACGCACGGCTGATGCCCCTGGCGGACTGTTACCAGCGCCAGGAGCCAAGGGGAGTGAGTGGAGACTGACACACGGGAGACCAGGCCGGCCTGCCTTCCGAAGGTGAGAGCAAAGGCGTTCTTACTCCTGCGCCCCCCCCCCCCCCCCCCCCCCCGTAGGCTTTGTTGACTTTAAACCGATCACATGTCACTTAGCCCTTCGTAGCAGAATGTGCCTCTATGTCAGCGGGACCCCGACGTAAAGCAAAACCAGTTTGTTGGCTGGGCCGTGTGTCGTTGTCATCCTGGACGTGTAACTCGGTTAGTGCCCCCAACATACGATGCGATGTGACGGTGACTACAGGCCGGCCCTGCTCCCCTAGCCCGCACGCACACACACGCACGCGCACGCACGCACTGCGCCTGGGACGTGTGCCGTTCATACTTAGTTGCTTGACCTGAGGGCCATGAGCTGAGTGAAGCATTGGAAGAAGGAAGGACTGTTACTGGTGGGTTTAAGCTTTCTTGCTTTTACTGCGTTACTGTGACTGTGGGCTGATGGAGGGAGGGCAGGAGCAGCAGCCGAGTCAGAGAGAGAGAGAGAGAGAGGATGCACACAGCTGCTTTCCTGTGGAAGCCGCCCCACGCAGTGAGTGTGGGCTTTGGGACGTGGGAGACCCGGTTTAAAACCGTTTCCCTCTTAGTGGTTCTCGGCAGCTGTAACTGGGCGCGTGACTTCACTGCTGAACACAGGTGCCCGCTCTTCGGGGGAGGACGAAGCCCTCCTGGCAACTGCTCGCAGCTGGTTTATGAGGGGACGTCTTGGCGAAACTCTGTTAGTCTTACTCTTGGGGTAGGTTGGGCAGGTGCCATGTGACTGACGCCTGGGGTGTCGGCAAAGACTCTTAGAGCGAGCGCGTCGTAAAGAGCGGTAGGCCGGCTCCTAGCGACCCCTGTACTGACTTAGTGCTCTGCTGCCACTGCGGACGTATTTTATTTACAATTCCTGGCTGTAAGTGCCATTATATTACAGAATTGACTGGGTCAGTTATTTTAATTGTTGAAGCCTGCTGACCAATTCTTTTTCTAAAAATGGTTCCATAAGATTTTCTTTCTTCAGGAGCAACAGTTCCATGTTTTGGCAGGTTTAACTGAGAAAGCTGGGATTGGCTCAGTTCCTCGTTCCTCGATAGCCATCTTACTTTTTAAAAAAAGCTTGTGTGAAGGACCACAAAGTAACGAAATGCTTCTTGTTGTTTTTCCCCAAGGGCTGTTTATAGAACCAGGCTCACCTTCTTCTGGTCACTTTATTAATAGTTAAAGGAATTAATCAGTTCATTTTCAGAGGGAATAAGATTATTTGGAATTATTTAACTTCACAGAAAAGCGAGACAAGGTTTTTTAACCCAGATAGACTCGTTTGAATCATAAGATTTTCTTCCTTCTAAAATTTTCCTTCACATTTACATTGTAGAAATTTACTAAATAAAAAAAAAAACAGCAACTTGCTGTGACGAGGAAAACTACAGATATCTCACAATGTAAGCAAACTGCCTGGGTCAGGTGTCTGTCGGAAGCCGTGGACTGAGTCCTGTAGCAAAGAGAACCGTGGACATGCCATGGGAGCTGTCTCCGTGCGGGCCTCCTTCACCTTTTCCTTTATTTCTTTGGTTCTCAAAATATCTGGCCTGTATTTGGATGGCGCCCAGCTGCAGCCTCTGTTCTGAACCCTACCCATAGCCAGTAGACACTTCAGTGTAAGACAGTCTTTTTGGCAGTGAAAGTTTCCCTTGTAAATGACGAAATAGATTTTTTGTTGTTGTATCCTTGAAATCTGTTCCTGGGAAACTATTTTTAGGAAAGAGAAGGTACCAGGGGAGGGGCGGGCTGCGGCAGGATAGCTGGAACCTGGTGGGGAGCAGAGTGGGGGGGACGGCAAGAAGACAGGCCATCCTACCGCGGACTTGTTTTTTAAGCATAAAAAGCGTATGTGCCAAATTTACATATTTACTAATTAAAAAGCCTTCCTGGAAGCCTTCTGTAGACTATCTTCTGTGACCTTTCACACCGTCACTAATGGATATTGCAGAGAACATTTCATCGAAGGCCCTTTAAATAATGTAGGTGATTATGAATATGTAACTAGTTAATATGCAGCCGCGGCAGGTTCCGCGTGGAGGTTAATGAAGCCCTGCTCGGGTGCTGCTGGCTCACCTCATGCGTGGAGACCAGCGTCGGCGGCAGCGGGTCTCATCTTTTCACAGGGCTGTTCAGTAGGAACTTCATCAGAAGGGTTCCATGCAGAGGTGTTCTCTTCAATTGACACGGAGTTCTGTTTGTGTCTTTCACAGCGACGGCCAGATCAGAGACAGCAGGGTGGACTGGTGTCGCTTCGGCCGGCCCGTCTAGTGCCCGGTTGGCGATGTCAGCGCCGCTGTTCGGTGTGGCTCAGGGAGTGATGCTCCGAGGTCCTCCTCGCACAGCGGACCCCCGGTGCTGAGTGAATGTGGGTGTGGCTGGGGATCTGATCGCAGCATCGTTCTGTGCCGGATTCCTGCCCTCGTATTTAACATGTCTCAAAGGAGGACAGTTATTTCAGGAATTACTAGTAATGTTAGAGAGATTTAGAGTCAGCCCACACCCCCTTGTGATTTCTGGGTAAAACATTAAGCAGACAGACAGACAGACAATTATGGGTGTTCAGAACAGTGAGCCAGAGCAGCGGGTGTCAAACCAGATATAGTGTCCTGGCCGGTGCTTGGTTGGTTGGAGCATTGTCCCATACACCAAGGTTGTGGCTTCTTACCAGTCGGGGCACATACTTAGCTTCCGGGTGCAATCCTGGTTGGGGTGCATGTAGGAGGTAACTGATGGATGTTTCCCTCCCTCCTTCCCTCCCTCCCTCCCCCCTTCCCCTTCCTTCCTTTCACTAAAAAAAAAATAAAAAAAATCAATAATAAAAACAACTAATCATATCCTTAGGTGAGGATTCAAAAAAACAACAAAACAAAACCCCAGATAATTCTGCTATTTTTTTTTTTCATGTGGCTTTGTATTGAGCCTTTTGGCTTTTATTCCTTAGTTTCTTTGTCTCTAAAATGGTGCTACAGCATTTGAAATTATTATTTAAGATGTTTATTAATGGGCCATGTAAAAGCAAGTGATTAATAATGTTTGGAAACAGTGTTGCTTTTCAATTGCCATGTAAGTGTCTTCCCCTTTATTGGCTAGTGTTCTTACTGGTGTTCTGAGCATGGTGGGAATCTGCTGAAATACCGCGGAGGGGAACAAACAACTTTTGTCATTAATTTTACTGTTTTCCTATTATAGGCTCAACTGGCTATGAGGTGCTTACACTTTTATCATAATTCACAGGGGGAACAAATGGGCTGTTCAGAGCATCTCTTTATCCCAAGTATTTCCCTTTGAAAATGTAGTAGAAAGATATCACTGAACTCATTTTTAATGCGTCAGAATAAAAATCACAGGTGAGAACATTCAGAGATATACTGACAAAATAAAATATTTTCACTACTGTCATTTTTTTTAACTGATGAAACGTGGATGTTACATTAGCTTTTTTGTTATTTGTAACATTTGTGTATCCTACAAAATATGTAACACTGAAAGCAGGTCTGTAGATTGTACAAAATACTAGTTATCTTATATCATGTGTCATCTCACTGCTGTGCAGCGGGTTTTGCACCGAGCCCGAGCCGGGAGCTGTAATTTGTTCTGCGGTTATCAGCCCGCATTAGAGGGTGTGATAGAGTGTGCTGCTTAGGAACGGCGCTCCCCTCTCGGTGCGGGTGACGCGTACAGATGGGGCCGGAGGCCCGTGGAATCTGTAAGGCCCGCTCGCGGCGACGCGGGGTGAGCTGTGCCATGCCCTGTTTCTCATGAGGAGTTCTCTGTCTCCATGACAGGTGGTCACCGGCTGCCGAGAGCGGATCCAGCACTGGTGAGTGAAAGACGCTTTTATCACTTTTCTGAAGCCCTGTCGGCCGCCGTCTGCATTGAAGTAGCGTGTGCTGCTTCTGGGGAGCCCGTGATTGAATTCCGCTAGTGCTGTCCGTGTTGAGTGCCTTGGCCACTCATTTATATCGTCTGCCACAGTTTGCTGACTTGCGTGTTCCCTGATTTCCTGAAGTTGTGTCACCATTTGTGCTTATTCTAAGGGCTTCTTTTCTCCTTTCTTTTCTGTAGTGTTAGAATAACGTTAATGTTATGAAGTAGAGACAGACATTTTTGTAGACTAATCATAGCCCTACCTGGGAATATTTCTTATGTTTCTGCTGGGATAATAATTGGGTCGGCTGTTGGAAAATCAGGGCGGAAAGGTGCACGTGTCTGAAGTTTGAGCCTCTGAGCAACTGCAGTGGCGGGCGTCCTGTCGGCTCAGCGCTGATCCTGAGCTCATAGCGCGCTCGGTGCACAGCCCTCCCCTGTCTCTGAGGACGCCCAGCTGGCAGCCTGCGGTCCAGCTGCTGACTCAGGTGTGAAGTCACAGTGCGGCCTGTGCCCTGTGCCCTCTGGCCCTGTGCCCTCTGCCCTCTGCTCGGAGGTGACTGGGAGACCGCAGGCCGCCTGCTTCCTGCCTGCAGGCTGAATGAGGAGCGCTGACTGTCCTTGGGGCTGGGACTGAATCCTTGCTCAGACACCATCAAGCACAGAATATTTTAAATTTATTTTAAGAGGCTTTTTCTTCATGCCTGAGAGACCTCTGAGGAAATGGCCCTAGTTAGTATATCAGGTGCTGTTTGGCTCCGGCACACTAGGCTGCAGGCAGGTGTCTGCGCTCTGCCCCTCCCGCGCTGCGCTGCACTCCGACTGCTGCTCCCGGGTCCCGGCCACGCTGCGTGGATCCACCTGTGAATAAACCAGCGCTTCTTCATGTCCAGTAAACGCCTGTCGTGCAGCGCCGTGCAGCCTGTCATCACACATCCGTCAGGTTAAAGCTCGGAATGCAGGTCCCCGGCCAGAGAGTTCATCCCTGCCCCCCTGCTAATTTGGTCAAAGTGAACCATTTGCCGTTTTATAAGTGATTCCTAGAGGAAATCTTATTAGTGTTGGCTTCTCTCTCTGTTGGTTTTAATCAGGAAATTAGCGAAGGGTTGGATTCAGTGAGAACAGACACTGATTTGCACCCTCGCGTCACTCTCCACCTGCGCTGGTGCTTGTGGAGGTGGAGGCGCCTTCAGGGCGAGGGCACGCCCTCCTGTCCGTGGCCCCCGTGCCGCACCCACAGGACAGGTGCCTGAGTGGACGGCGGCCACGTGCTCGGCTAGTTGTGTGCAGCACCGTAGTTGCCGGCACTACAGGCCTGGCGAGCGAGGACGGACGGACATGGCATTTAGTTCGGGGCAGGTCCATGGGACTCAGACTCAGTCTCCAGCTCCACAGAGCTCCCCACCCCGAGAGGCCTGGCTAGGGGACCTCCAGGTCTCTCTGCCAGCGAGAGGGAACCTTGTCTGTGCATGAAAAGCCCCAGAACTGCTTTCCCGTTAAATGTGCCTCTTCCTCTGAATCAGTTCTGATACGGCTCAGGAAGCAGACTTCCTTCTGGTTTAAATGAGGACCTGCTATTGCTAGGATCTAAATGGCCAGTGAAGTTGCTAACTTATTATATGAAAAGCCGGGAACCGGTGTCTTCCCCCGGAAGCGGGGTGCTGTCTGGGAGCACGGTGGCATTCTCGGGTGTGGCCTTCCCTTCGTGCCGCAGCCGTGATCCAGGGGCGATCGGAGGCTGCTGTCGTCTGAGCGGCCGCCCTGAAGGCCCGCCCAGTTGGTCACTCAGCAGGAATCGCAGTAGACGTGCACTGTGTGTGGAGGCAGGAGGCCCAGGGAGGCCGGGCTGCTCCTCAGGGTGCCCCCCGCCTGCCTTCAGACGCCTGCTGCCCCTCGCGCTGCTGAACCGGGCGTTAGCCTCGTGTACGGCACAGTCCGTGCAGCCGAGCCCCTTCTCGGTGTGACCCCGATGCAGTGAAGGAGCAGAGAGGGTGACGTTTAAAATGCACGTGATGTCTACTGACCATGCTGGTCTTGCACTTTCAAAGGATTTGTTCATGCAAGGGGCAGAGTGGTGTGTAGCTTCCCTCCTCTCCTTTACCCCCAATTCTTGTAAACAACTGTTTTTCACCAGCTTCTTGCCAAGCTGCCCAAGAATCGTTTGCATCTAAGCTAATGTTAGTGTGTGAGCATTTGCAAAATCACTCTTCTAAAACATAACTGCCAGCATGCAGTAGGTTTAACAAGCGCCTGTGGCGCGCAGGCGTTGCACCAGGTCGGCCTCATGGACACGCGCTGTCCCATTTCCTGCCCACACAGCCCTGTCTCCGGAGCCCCGCACGCACAGCTGGCTGTGCAGTCTGTCAGCAAGGCCTGTTCCAGGAGGACCTCTGACAGGAGAGGCTGGGTTCTCTCGCGTGTGTGGCTCCTCATCTTCCTCCCTCCTCTTTCGTGAGGGGAGCACGCCGAAGAGCGACACTGACCGCAGGAGCGTCCCAGGGCGAGCAGCGTGCGCGTGGAGCCCTCGTGTCCTGCGGGCCAGCTGGGGCAGTGGCCTTGGCTGTGCCCGGGGACTCGGAGCCGAGGAGTCACCTGAAAGCAGGCCTGACGCTGTCGAAGTCATTTTTATGATCTGGAGAGCGATGGTCTCGTGGCAGTTTATCCCAATTTCAGTTTGACAACATCTACGTGTTCTTTTTAAATTGCTTGCTGAATTGGTGAGGTTTGTTACTTTAAAACGTTGACAGAACCTTCTGCTTTAAAACACATCAGTGCCCTGGTTTTGCCTGCAGCCGGCGCCCTAGCGGGGACCTCAGGAACCCTCATCTCCAGGGAAGGGCTGTGCTTGCAGGGGGCGGAGGCCCCGAGGGGCTCCCAGGTGGAGGCGGCGGCCATCTCTGCTCCTGCAAAGTCCCATCTTTGTTGTTGACATGAACTGCCAGGCAGCTCTGTTTGGATGGAGCGTGAAGCAGATGCAGAGCTGGCGGGCTGCCTGTGCTGACCTCTGCCTGATTTCTTCCCGCCCCTGTGGGTTCTCCCCCCTCCTCCCAGGAGCGGCCTGGATGAGGGGCATGGCTCCCCACTTCCCAGCCCCCAGCTTTCTGAGGACGGAAGCCCCGATCAGATTTTATTGGTGGTTTCTACTCTGCAGCCAGTGTCCACTCACCCAGGAGCTTCCCTAGCCCCCTCCTTCCCCTCAGTTTCCGTTTCCCTCCAGCGTCACTGTCTGCCTTAGCTGCCAGGTTCTACTCAGGTCAGACACCTTCCTCCAGAGGAGACACGAGTCTCCAGACGGGAGTGCTCCTCTTCTGCAGCCAGAGCCCTGGCGGCTCCCTCCCCGGGAAGTGTGTCACGGCGTCATGCCATCGGGAAACTTTGTGAAAACTGGATGTGTAAATGAAAAAAACATGTCCGTCTTCAAATGGCTAAAACGAGGTTTCTGACTGGCCGCGCGCTGGCCCAGAGCCTGCGGAGGAGCCGACGGGTGTGTTGATGGAGGGTTTGGTGTTTTGTCAACAGGCAGCAGGTGGAGGACGACTACAGCGCCCTGCAGGAGCGGCTCGGCACCCTGCCCGACAAGCTGTCCTACAGCGTCATGGTGGGTCGCGCGTCCCTACGGGGCCCGTGTTTCTTGTGCAGACACTGCCCTGGGAGGGATAGTGCTCCTGTGCCTCCGGCGCCGGGTCGCAGATGACCACGCCGAGGCCCTGCGTGAGAGGCAGCAGCCATAGGGCTCGTCTGTTCCGCTTCACACTCACACACCAGTCGTCGTCATAGTGGGTCTTTTCTTCTCCCCCCCCCCCCCCCCAGACTTCCATGAAATGATCACATCATGGTGACGTAACGTACATGGCAGAAATGCTAGCACACAATTTGACATCTTTGGTGTGCAGGTTTACTATGTCAGAAAACTGTAATTATGACAGAAACATCACACTTAGTCGCTTCCTGTTAGCCAAAGCAGGAACAGACCATACTGTTGTGTAATTCACAGAATTAAACCTTAGAACATTGATTTTATATAAAAAGGTCCTGCTAGTTTCTGTTTAAATGATCTTCATATTGACATAGTCATCTGTTCGAGAGCCCTGGATTAGATTCCTTCATTGCATGAATGTTCTTCATGAACACTGTTCTTAATTATACCAACCCAGGCACTTTGTGTGTTGTTGTCCATTCTACCGGCCTAAACATTTTACACATTTTGTAGATTTGTTAAAGCTACTTATTTATTCATTCCTGCTTTGCAAAAATAAATGGCTATTTTATTGGAAATAATTTTGTTTTTTTAATCAAAGGTATTAATTAACATTTCATTACAAGTTTGTTTCATTTAGATTTATGAATGAACAAAAAGTATAAATGAACAAAAAACAGGTGGATGACGACTTCGAGACAATGCTGATTTCTCTGAGAGGTGTATGTAAATGTGCCGTCTTCCCCTGTTGATTTATTAACATAAAACAAACTCCTGGAGGTTTTCCTGGTGAAACTTAAATAGAGTGTTACATTTCTGTGACGTTGACATTTTATTTTTCTTAGTGTACAGATAAAAAGACCCCAACGCAGAGCTTTTAATGCTTAATGTTTCATAAAATATGTTTTCCAGTGTTCTTAATGCTGTTATTTTATTTTTTAAATAGGTACCATTTGGCCCTTTTGCCTTCATGCCAGGAAAACTCGTCCATACTAATGAAGTCACTGTGTTACTGGGGGACAATTGGTTTGCCAAGTGTTCCGCAAAGCAGGCCGTGGGCTTAGTCGAGCACCGGAAAGGACGTATGTACCGATTCTAAATGATGCTCCTTTGCTAGATGGGTCACCGGGTGCCAAGCGGACAGGCTGTGTGTTACTGAAAGGACCTTCCGTGACCTCCCCGCCCCAGCTCTGGGTGGGGCTGTCCATCAGAGGCAGTCGGAGAAGAACCAGCCTGTAGGAGTGAGCAGGACGACGGCACTTCTGGGTGGATTAGCACCCACATTCGTGTGTCTTTAGAAACTGCATCATGTAAATGTCATTACATGTGGCTTTGTAGGTAGAAGTTGGGAAGACATAAGAGTTGGGGGCATTTTACAGTTTATTAGTGACCCGGTGCATGGATTCATGCACATTGAAAGGAAATTAATTAGAAGGTGGCTGGCAGGGCAGGATTGGGCAAGACGGGCCGGACATGCCCTGGAGCCAACCTCCTGCAGTCCCTCCCCGCCGGCCGTACCTGGGATGGCACAGCGGCTCAAGGCTGTCTGCGGAGTGAGTGGGGTCCCTCTGTCAGGTGGGGTCCCTTGGCCTGGCCTGCCGGGATTCAGCCGAAACCGGCTCTCCGACATCCTGAGGGGTCCTGGAGTGCAAGAGGGCACTCTGCAAAGTTGCTGTCGAACAGGGTGTGGAACGCAAACGCAAGTGTGCAGGAAACCAGATTTGGGGCCAGCAGTGCCCAAGCAACAACACAACACATGGCTGAAGGTGGAATTGCGTGGCCCCACGAGGAATTGGGCTCCCTCCTCTCTGGTTTCGGGGTGCGTCACCTGAGAACCGCTACTGCCGAGTCACTGCAGCTCGGCAGCTCCTGCGTTGAGCGCCTGCCTCCTGGTGGTCAGTGCGTGTCATAGTGACTGGTCTGACAGACACTTAGCATATTAGCCTTTTATATATATAGATAATTGGTTTGTGGTAGGCTCTCTCATTGACTTATGTTTGCTTTTAATAGTTGCCTACACAGAAGGAGTTAACTTTCTACTTACTGAACTGAGAGAAATACCTGTTTTCAAAGTAGAAACAATTCTTAAACATGTGTTTTTTGGTTTACAGAAGAGGCCAGGTGTGGAGAGTACCTAAAATGCACCCTCGTCTTCGTTAAGTGGTTTGAGGTTTCTGCATCATTTTATTGAGCTAGTTCTCTAGTTTTGTTATCTGTGATGTTATTTGTTGACACCAAATAGTAAGTGTGTTGTTGATAAACACACACACATAGACACACACACACACACACATTTTAGAGTTGGGTGGGTTGAATTAAGTCCTAGCTTAGTTGCATTTTAGAATTAGGTTTATTAATCTATGTTCTTATTTCTAAAATAGTATACTTAAATTGGTAGCATAATATCACCCCTACCTGCTTTTAAAAATATATATATATATATATAATTTTTTTACAGAGAGGAAGGGAGAGGGATAGAGAGTTAGAAACATCGATGAAAGAGAAACATCGATCAGCTGCCTCCTGCACAGTCCCTACTAGGGATGTGCCCGCAGCCAAGGTACATGCCCTTGACTGGAATCGAACCTGGGACCCTTCAGTCCGCAGGCCGACGCTCTATCCACTGAGCCACACCGGTCAGGGCACCCCTACCTGCTTTTAACCTTCTAGGTAAATGTGCATTTGAGAATATGTTTTTGAGGGTCCTTCTACATAAATGAGGTCATATAGATAGAAAACAGCTGAGTTTTTCAACGATGAAATGACTTCACTTACACATGAGCGGGTACTAGTTAGAGAACTCATTTACTCATTGGGATTCTGGGGTTTATATTTGGAGACTCTTAATTGCAGATCAACTTGTATAAGTATATAATCGATACATATTTTGGTCTTTTGTGACACTAATCAGAATCTTATTGTTAGGCCTGTGTAAATTTTTGGCAGTGGTACTTGTGGCATTGCTGCATTCAAACAGTCATGTGCGTGCGCTAGAGGAGAGAGAATGGGCGTGGTCCCTCCCAAAGGCCTTTCTTGATGGAGAAGCGTTCACTTACTGCTTATGGGAAGTCAGCTCACAGTCTGTTCAAGTTTTTTCATTTTGATTTTAATATGGATATTTCAGCAAAGAAATCTTTAGAATCAAGATGACTTAATATATTAATGGGAGAATACTTTTAATAGAATAGAGCTCTAGAATACAGAAATATTTCTTGGTAAATCACTTTTCAATTTAAATATGGTCTTGAAAATGACCAAACATGATGACTTTTGGGATCAATATTTATCTAAGATAATTTTCAAATATATGCATATAAATTATGTTTGAGAACTTATTATGAGAAATTAATTATAAAAAAGTTGTTTTATTCACAGTTTTATTTTATAATACTGAAGAAAATGTTTAGGCATATTGTTGAACTTGACATTTGCTAAGAAAAGATACTTTATGTTTCTTAAGGCAGAAAAATATAACAAGTTAAACATACTTCTTCATGTTGACAGGCATTTGGGGAAGGTGGAGGTCATTGATGTTAAAAAAAAATGGGCAAAATGAGCAAAATGGATTTAACACAAAAACAGCAAAAGGATTCAGAGGAGGGGCTCTGAGGAAGATGGTTTCTGCGAGTGTCCTACCCTCTGTGCTCACATCTTGCAATTTTGCCATTTACCTCAACATGACCAGCTTTTTCAAGTTCTTTTAATTTTTAAAATTATGAGCATGACATTGACTTTTCATTTGGTTACTGTTCGGTGAGTCAGAACACGTGTAAAGATTTGTTTAACCAGCACCACGGTCAGGACACAGAATAGAATACAGGATCCACCGCAGGACCCAGGATCACGTAAAACCCCCTCGCCTTCCTCTCCGTGGCTGCAGCCACTTCACCCCTCAGGCCTGAGAAATGGCTTACACCCTCACGCGATCCTTCCAGGGGGGAGTCCTGCTGCTGCTTCAGGAGTCCCCCTGGCTTTGCCTTTCAGAAGTTGGAGTGTGTGCGTTGGTGTGCGTCTCTTTGGGTTTATTCTACTTGGAGTTAATTGAGCCTTTTGGATTTGTAGATTCACGTCTTTAGTCCAAGTTGGGTATTTGTTTGCTCCAACCGACTGAGCCACCCAGCCAGGGCTGTTTGCTGTTGTTGAGTGGGGGATGGGGCAAAGTCAGTGTGAAGTGCATGGTTTCAGTGTCTGCTAAGTGGCAGCACAGCCCTTTGAACTGGTCCTGTGCAGAGGGTGGGCCTCTCCACCAGGGGGCAGCGCCCGTGGCACTGCTGGGAGAATCCGAAACATGCCAGCACCCAGCACCCAGCACCCAGCAAGCAGGAGGCGGAGAGGGGAGGCACATGGGAGCCAGAGGCCTTGTCCTGATCGGCCAGTCCTGTTCAGCACTCACGGGTGCACAGCTGGGGGGAAGGGTGCGTTCATGGAGGGAGTTTGTAGCTCTTATGAAGGCTTTGCAATAATTATGACGTCCCTAACTTTATTCCTTTACATGCATGTAACTCCACAAGCTGCTCGCTACGTATTTCTAAGGGTTTGGTCCTGCCATTGATCTTCAGGTGGAGATGATGACTTTGCCTGAGTCCTCAGGGCTTCTAGGTTTCCGGGTGTACCCGGGTCCTTAGAGTTTGCATCTTTCATTTGCCTTCAGTTTCCCTCCTTCCCCTGGTGCAGTGTGTTAGCAAGTTCTAGGCAAATTGTACTCGAGTCTGAACTAGTGAAGAGTTTACAATGCTGGCCTATGCTGGCTGCAGAAATCACA
>NW_023416343.1:2031526-2076526 GCF_014108235.1 Myotis myotis | reverse complement strand
TTTGTTTTTCAAATGAAGAGCAGGTAGGTTTGAGTTCAGATTTTTTCTATCTCCTGCCCTCACAGAGGATTACAAATAAGAGACGGCAATTTAGAAAGCAGCCGTGTTCATATATAAATTGTAGTACAGCTTTCAGGGTGCACTCCGTGGGTTCCCCGAGGGCATCAGGCTGTCCGTGCCTCGCGTGGAGGTGCCTGCGATGCTGGAACGTGGTGCTTTAGTAACTGCGGCCTCTGCCGTGGGACGGAGGCAGGTCGCACTGGTGTTGAATTTCGTGCGATAAGGAGGGCGGGCTGTGAGTCATGGAGCAGCTCTTCCCCACCTGAACGTGCCAGTCCCTGGGCTCTTGCTAAGCCGCTTCTGAGGCAGCGGGTCCGGGCAGCCCACGCTGCCCTCCTGACACCCTCTCCGGGGGCGGTGCTGTGGCCCCTGGGCCCCGTGTGAGCACGCCCTCCATCTCAGCGTCCCCTCCTGACATCCTCTCCGGGGGCGGTGCTGTGGCCCCTGGGCCCCGTGTGAGCACGCCCTCCATCTCAGCGTCCCCTCCTGACATCCTCTCCGGGGGCGGTGCTGTGGCCCCTGGGCCCCGTGTGAGCGCGCCCTCCATCTCAGCATCCCCTCCTGACACCCTCTCCGGGGGCGGTGCTGTGGCCCCTGGGCCCCGTGTGAGCACGCCCCCCGTCTCAGCGTCCCCTCCTGACACCCTCTCCGGGGGCGGTGCTGTGGCCCGTGGGCCCCGTGTGAGCACACCCCCCGTCTCAGCGTCCCCTTGCCTCCTGGGAAAGCCCCACCAAGTCCAGGTTTGGGCCTTTGTGACGTTGGTGTTAACAGCCTTGTCTTTCCTTTTTCGAAAAATAGCAAAACACCGAATTGCTCATAAACCTCACTCCAAGCCCAAAACTTCAAATAGTTTTGAAGCGGATTTTGCAAATGTTGAATCCAAGGATGTGCTCGCGGACCGGGAGCTGTGGGCTCGGCTGGAAGAACTGGAGCGACAGGAGGAGCTGCTGGGCGAACTTGAGAGGTACTGACCGCGCCTCCCCCAGAGCTTCCTCCACTCAGCCCTCGCCACCCTCCTCCTGGGTGAGAGAGCATGTGCTCCTCGGGGACACAGGACGCGCACGGAAGTATGGATGTCTCATATATTACATTTAAAAAAATACATATATTTTATTGATTTTTTACAGAGAGGAAGGGAGAGGGATAGAGAGTTAGAAACATCGATGAGAGAGAAACATCGATCAGCTGCCTCCTGCACACTCCCTACTGGGGATGTGCCCGCAACCCAGGTACATCCCCTTGACTGGAATCGAACCTGGGACCCTTCAGTCCGCAGGCCGACGCTCTAGCCACTGAGCCAAACCGGTCAGGGCTCATACGTTACATTTTGAATGAAGTGTTTTTATGTTGAATAACTTGTTAAAGAGGAAACGCGCTGAGTGTGTGTGTTGCTGGGACGGGTCTCTGCTTTTTTGCGCACTTCTGTTGTTGCGGGCAGTTTGTGACCGGGCAGGAGTCAGCTCCATGCGCATCCCCTGCGGGGAGAAGGCATGGCACCGGCTGCCGGGCTCCTGGGAGTCTCCCCACGCAGGCTCCCGGCTGCTGTGCTTCGGTGATGTGCCATAGGCAGTGCCTCGTCTCCGTGTAAAATGGCGCAGAAAGGATAGATTTCCTCCCCCTCCTCTGCACTCCAGGCATTTTTGATTAACTGATATTGTTTCATTTTTAAATCCGTTTAGTGGTGTTCTTGGTCATGATCTCTCTTTTTTGCATCATGGCATTTCAGTCCCATTGCACTTTGGGTTTTGTTATTTTTATAAGGTCCTCCAATCCTGTGCAGAATGAAGCATGAAAAATGTGCATGCATGTATGTATATGAATAAAGGTGTGTGCACATGTACACATTATTTTTAAAAATCATAACATGCTTGTCGGTGTAGAAACAGAAGGTAAGCGTGTTCATGTTCTGTGGCTTCAGTTTCTGATCTTGGAACAGACACAGAGCCCTTTGACTTTCTGACAAATTTCTGGTCGCGTTGTTTATGTTGTGCTTGTATTTTGTATGGCCAGCGTCCTCTGCAAATATTAGAGAAATCATGTACTCTGTTGTACTTTTGTTTGAATAACCACAGTACACAGAAGCAGCAGAGGAACTGATGTGTTTTTGTTTATTTCAGAAAATTTTTGTTGACCTAGAATTCTAGTTAAAAAGTATCCTATTCGAAATCTTAAATTTGACCCATCGACGTGAACTGGAAATGAGAAAACGTAAGACACTAGTGTGTGTTCCCTGTGGCTCTTCTCCCCTTTTCTCTACTAGTCAGCCTCCCACAGTGATTGCAAACGGAGAAGACACAGCGTCTTCCGAAGAGGAGAAGGAAGATGCCAGCACACGTGTGAACGGACGTGTGAACGGACACGTGAACGGGACGCATCCAGCGGCCGAGGCCACGGCTCCCAGCTGTCGGCCCGCAGACGACACCGTTGCGGAGCTGCTCCACGGGCCGAGCTGCGCTGTGAACGGCTCTCGTTGCCCCCTCAGTGATGAGGATGAGGATGGTGACGATGACGATGCTCTTGGGCCAGAGGCCAGCTCTGTACCAACCATATACTTTTCTCACACCGTCGAACCCAAGCGGGTGGGTATGCTGCTACCTTTACTCCTGTCGGGTCTCCTAAGACATGGTCTTCGCAGCGCCTGATGTTCATGGTGCCAAACAAGACGTCCCTTGTCCCTGGTTCTGATCAATTCATTGAAAAAGAAAAAGGGGGAAAGTCTGAGTCGTTAGCACGCATCGGGCCACGGGTCTCTGCAGTGGATTGGATGGGGGGGGCCGGGAGGGGTCGGTTCCAGGCGACTGCTGCCGCCCCCCCGTCCCTCATCACGGCTCCCTTGGGAATCCCAGAGTGAGTTGTATGGTGGGTGTTTGGTGTGGCGGGTGTTTGAAAGTGACTGCATTAGTTAAGTTTTTAATTACACCAGGTTGTCGTTTCTATGCGGCTGGCATAAAATGAATAGGAACATCATGAGCAAGAAGGAAAAATGTAGGAGGAAGTAAAAATTAGTCTCTTTTCTGACAAATAAATATAAACATCTGTGGGCAATCATGACTCCAGAATCTTGGCATTTAGAGCTGGGGTTAGAGCTTCTCTTCAGCAGCCACAGACGGCTGTGCAGCCACCCTGCCCTGGGGAAGTTCGGTCGGGGAGGCTGGGCTCCGGGAGAAGGACAGGCCACCTTGCGCCACCCCTGCCCTCCCGCTCCGCACCTTTGTGAGAAGCCCCGCGACTCCTTTCTCATTGTCTTTCTCAAGGACACGGCCTGGAGACCACGGCTGCTCTCGGCGTAGCGCTCCTTCCCCTCGTGTCCCCGCAGGGCCTGCTTTCCGTCCCAAGTGCCTGTGATGATTATTTAATGAAACATGTTTAAAACATATTTGATATTTCTCAGGTCCCTTAAGTTATCCCTGCTCTAATGTGAAGGGAAATAATTATCTGCTTTTTAATGCTCTAATACTGCAGACTGAAGGGAGCGCTTACTGAATTCCGTGGGAAAAAGGGCTGATTCGTCAGAAAGAAAGTTCGCTTTGTGATTCCTTGGGCCTTGCATTTCTCGTACTTGCAGCCGGACGGCGCGGGAGGAGCGAGGGGCCTGTGCAGGGTGTTGGGGGTGTTGTTCACGGGACAGTGCAGGGTGCCGAGCAGGGCACTGGAAGGACAGAGCCCTGAGCAGGTCCGTCTTGGTTTTCAGTGTATTTACCGAAAGCATCATGGACAAGTGGCCCTGCCCGCTCAGACCCGTGTTGTTCAAGGGTCTGTCTTTTGCTTTTGATATGAAAGCGGAGGCCCTGGGGCCTGGAGTGGTCGCTGGTGAGGTAGCTCAGTGCTGTGGGCCTGCGGGGGGGGGGGGGGTGGGGGGTGGAGGGGGCGTCTGACCGTGTCTCACGCTGCACCTCGCTTCCGTGCGGGAAGCACAGGCGGCCCCGCTGCTGTCAGTGCTGAGGGCGTTGGTTTTGTTTGGCTTAGACTTAATTGCTTGGGAGGATTGTCATTTTTTGCTGTGAACGTTTTAGGTTCGAATCAACACTGGGAAAAACACCACCTTAAAGTTCAGTGAGAAGAAGGAAGAAGCCAAACGGAAGCGAAGGAACAGCTGTGGTGGCCACCCGGCCCCGGAGCTGCCCACGATCAGGACCCCTGCGGACATCTACAGGTGGGTGGGCCCCGCCTGCACCAGCCTCTGCAGGCCCCGAGGCGTCCCCGGGCAGCTGCCCGGCCACCACCGTCCAGTCCAAGCCTGGGCGTGCGCTCGCTTCCCCTCCCCCTCCCCTCCTGGCCAGCACTTTAAAACGTTCCCGATGGGTCTAGAACCACGCGTCTGGAACTTTAGAAATGGAGGTGTGTCCGGTGGGCTGGGCGGGGGCCTTGGCACGGCCGCTGCAGCCTTGGCTGGGCCTGGTGCCTGCACTGCCTGACGGCCGGCACGGCCCACGTTCTGGAAATGGCAAAGGCTGCTGCCTGCCTCCCAGGTAGGCCTCAGTTATGGGTGGGGTTTCGGCAAATGAAGCCGTTGTCGCCCAGAACGTGTTCATAGTGAAGGGCTCTGCTCCGTTAGCCCAGGTTACAGTTTCAAAAGCAGGAAATACATCCTTGGAGGCTACACAGTTATTTTGATGGTGAAAATGTTAGGTCCACATTTGAATAAAACACGTCAGGCTGATTTCTGGAGCAGGTTTCACACACGCGGGTCCGCGTGTCGGCGTGCGGCCTCAGCGGGGTGTGCTGTGGCTGCAGGGTCTTCGTGGACCTGGTGAACGGGGCGTACGTCCCCCGGAAGTCCATCCTGAAGTCGCGCAGCCGGGAGAACAGCGTGTGCAGCGACACCAGCGAGGGCAGCGCCGAGTGCGAGGAGCGCCGCGGGCTCCTGCGGAGCGTCAGCTGCGAGGACGCCCTGGGCAGCGACGCCGGCGAGAGCATCTTGGAGGAGGAGCAGGAGCAGGAGCCGCTTCCAGAGGCGCTCTCGCCCGCGCCCGGGACGCTCGAGGTGTGTGTGTGTCACTCGTGTCACGCGGTGTCCTTGGCTGATTCCTGGGGGGTGGGTGGTGGCCGCGGCCTTCAGGGCCCTCGCTCCCTGTCCCTGTCCCACGTTCTTGTGGGCGGAAGGTGTTTCTCTAAGCGGCCTTGCTCTTGTGCTGTCTCCCAGGTCTGGTCCACCAGTCGTTCGTTTCATTGCCTTTAAATGACTGTTTTATGTATTTATTATTGAAGTTAAACTGGGTAACGGCATTGTTCACCGTGTAGCTTAGCTTTATGTGTTTACTCACACTCACAGGACCTAGTCAATTCCAGGCTTTACTTGTTTGGTGAATAGTGTTTTTACAAATTATTATTTAAGTGCTACGTGGTCTTCACTAACTTGGACCCTGGTTTACGAGGTAAGCAAACTACATGAAAGTTTGTCCGATTCAGTGTGCACAGGAGTTCTTAGGAGATGCCAGGGGGAGGCTCCAAACACCAGAAATCTTTAAAAAAAGTCGAAACAACTTGGTCTTTATCGATCTCCCTGTAAAGCGGTCAGGTGGCCGCTGAAGACGGGCTGGTGTGTGCCCGCGTTTGGGCTCAGTCCTGTGGCTCCAGTGGAGCTCGCGTGCCAGGCGGCCCAGCAGACGCCGTGGCCTTCGTGTCTGCCGCACGGTCAGTCGTAGCGAATGCTGAGGCCAGCGCTCATCCCACTGGTGTCAGTGTTGTGACTAAAAATAGATAAATTTTTATTGATTTCAGAGAGGAAGGGAGAGGGAGAGAGAGACATCAGTGATGAGAGACCCCCTGGCTCATAGGTCGATGCTCAACCTCTGAGCCACGCTGGCCGGGCAGCGGTGTTACTTTTCAGGTTCCACTCTTACATAAAGTTGAGTGCGATACCCATAAGTGCACGAGTGGACGCCACGTCGAGCCATCGCTGCTGCCAGACGGAGTGCCTGTGGGCCGGGCCCCGCACCGTGTGAGCTGTCAGAGTGGACTTCCACTTGGTGGTGTGATTAAGATGTTGTAATGGCATTTGATTTCTCTGAGCAATTTGTATTTTGATGTTTTTAATCCAGAAATCTTGTGAATTTACTTTTAATGAAAAGAAATGTGTCATTGACTAATACAGGATAAAGGATTGCGTGGCAGCTTTCTTGCGTTTTGTTACCACACTCCGGCGTTTGTCTTGTAGGCTTTTTCTGGAACTGTAATAGAGAAAGAGTTGTCACCCTGCCTCGCCCCGCACCCGGCCACGGTGCACCCTGTGCTGCCCACGATCCCTGAGCGGAGAGAAGTCCCGTCAGAAGGGTCGGAGGTCACCAAGCGGGTGTCCAAGTTCAAAGCCGCCAGGCTGCAGCAGAGGACCTAGGCTGCCAGGCGGTGGGCGCTTGTGCCCTGCAACCTCGTGCTGCATCGTCTGGCGTTCGTACCGCTGATGGCTCCTCGGAGAGCGGAAGGAGGTGCCCTCAGTTCATCTGGAAGCAGATTCTCCTGTTCGTCGGTGGAGACGAGGGTCCGAGTGAGCCAGGACTTCCCAGTCCGCTTGCTCGTCGTGTCCGGCACCGGCGACACCGCTGCCGCCTCTGATGCCGCGGCTCTGGGATCGCTCCTCAGAGGATGTTCCTGGGCGTGGTTGGTTTCGAACTAAACGCAGGCGGTTCCGTGCCAGCTGCGATGTGCACCGCGTGGACCATGTGGCAGAAACGTAAGATTCAGACCCAGCAGCCTTTCCTGCTTCAGCCTTTGAAAGGCCCTTTAAGAAACCTTCCGGTGGGTTCTGCAGCGAGGTGCCCTTTAACTCGGGGAATGCCGCTGTCCTCGCAGAAGCTCCCGTGGCCTGTGGGCAGGTTTCTTGGTCGGAAGAATGGGATTTTGTAAAACTTTTTTTTTTTTAAGTAAAAATTTTATGAAACTTGGTCTCGAAAATGCTGTGGACTTTATGACTCAGAGCCGCGTGTGGAAATGGCTGATTTATGCACGCGCTGCGAGCACCGCCAGCCGCCCTCGCGCCCCGGGCAGCCTCCGCGTGTGCAGTGTAACGGGTGCTGTATTTGGGGGAGAAAGAGCATGTCTTCATGATCAAAAAGATTTTAAAATAAGAAATTTTAGGTCCTGGTCTTCCCAACCCTTCATTCTCTAAGGATGAATCGAAATGTCATATTTACTTTTAGCAAAACTTAAAATGCAGAAATGTACTCTAATAGAAAATTGTGTCGCACGTGTAAATCCTCAGCTTGATGCCAACATGTGGCTTTTAAAAGCATCCTGCTCTCCTAAAACAAGCCATCAATGCCCGTCCCCTATTCACGGCTGTGTCTGAAGGCTATTTATAGCTCCTTTAATGAATTCTTGCTTAAACAAAGTGAAGTTATGTCCTAGAAAAGAGGAGTGTTTGTAACTGGAGCAGCGGCACTAAGAGCTCCTGAAGATGCGCTTTAACGGGCTGAGCCGAGTCCCACACGCTGAGGGGTAGCGCAGGGGCTGTGTTCTTTACTAAATCCCGAGGGACTTGGCCGCCGCCCATCCCCCACAAAACCCGAAACCAAACCAGAGGACAGCGGTGCCCCCGGAGGCGCCTGGCGGAGCCCTGGCAGCTGCTGGGGGCCGGGCGGCTGGGCGGCCCGTGGGAGTCAGCGGGGCCGTGAACCAGCCTCCGTGCCCCTGCCTTGTCTCCAGCCTCCTGGCCTCGCGGTCTGTCACTTTCGCAGATGGGGTCCCTCCCAGGGGACGGCAGGGAGCAGGCCGGGCCGGCAGTGCTCTCACCGAGTCAGTGCGCGAAGGGCTCCGCCGGGCCCTCAGCCACCGCGACAGCAGCAGACCCGCGGCCTGTGCACCGACCCAGCGTTAGACCCAAGAAAAGCTGCAAAACCAGTGCCACCCCCGCCCCTGCCTCCTCACCAGCGCCTCCTACATTCCCACGTCTCGCAGGACCCAGTCCCTTCCCCGGCCGGGTCCCCCGTGCCTGCTGCTCACTGCGCTGCCGTCTGCTCCGCGGCTCGCCCACCGCCTTCCCTGCTCCGGCCTGGCCGGGCCCCGCGTGTGCGGTCCTGCTCCTGTCCCCACCAGGGTCTCCGCCAGGCCCCACGGCGCCACCCGTTTCCTCGTCACCCTCGACCCCGATGCGTTTACCGAGTTCTAGGCGTCTGTGGGCAGTTCCTCATTTTTGTCTGCCACCGAGCGCGGCTGCGCTTTTGGGAAGAATACCCCAGAAGCTCATCCTGCAGCGAACTCACTCCTAAACTGTAGCGCACACACAGGTGCGGGTTCATGGTGCCTCTCTGCCCGGCAGAAATCCATTTATTATTCTACTTCATTTTTAAAAAATATGTCTTTATTTCAGAGAGGAAAAGAGAGGGGACAAGGAGATGGAAACATCAGTGATGAGAGAGAATCGTGGATCGGCTGCCTCCTGCACACACTGGGGACCGAACCTGCAACCTGGACATGTTTCCTGGACTGGAATCACCCAGGACCCTTCAGTCCACAGGCTGATGCTCTACCCACTGAACCAAACCGGCCGGGGCAGAAATCCATTTACTAACAACACTACACTGGATGGGGCACCCGAGAGCCTTTTCCAAGCGACTTAGGTTCGTTCCTTCCTTTCCCAGCCTTTCCTGTGATTGTGAGTCATTTGTTTTTTTGTTTTAAAAAATTTTTTTTAAATCTTCACCCGAGGATATTTTTCCTGTTGATTTCTAGAGTAGAAGGGGAGGGGGGGGGGAGTAGAGAGAGAAACATCGATGTGAGAGAGACATCGACTGCCTCCTGCAGGTGCCCTGAGCAGGGCCCTGACCAGGAACTGAGCCCACCAGCCCTTGGTCTGAATGCCGACACTAACCACTGAGCACACTGGCCAGGGCGATGGTGAGTCATTTGTCATTTGGGTTTGCTCCACACCTTGGTTCTGTTTTCATGGTTTATTTGGGGGAGACTGTGGTTCTAGGAGTCAACAGCTCCATGAAAAGATGATGAGAGAAGCCTCCTCCCTGCCACCCACTCCCATCTCCGTCCACGTCTCTGTCCCACCCTGGGGCCCTTTCTCAGGTCTTCCTTCCCGTGGCCCCGAGGGATTTCATAGACTGTCTCTCACTCTGGGTTTGCCCAGTGCGTCCTGACGGTTCGCCTGGGTGTGCGTTGTGGGGAGACTGTCCCAGAGCCAGTGCCTCTCCCCGTCACGCCCCGGGGTCCGAATGGAGGGCTTTCCACTGTAGCCGGTCTCCCCGAGCTGGGTTCCTTCTCGTGCCGAGGTTCGCAGCGCTGTCTCGGGAGAGGCCGGGGCTTCAGGACCCTCTCACCGCGCCCTTTGACCTGGGTGTCCGTCCTGCCCTGAGTGTTCTCTGAAAACGCTCGCGTCTCATTCTGCGCAGCCTCCCGCGGCTCGGGGCCGGGGCCAGTCCTGGAGCCCGTGGCCTGACAGGCCGCGACCTTGTCTCATGTCCGCTCCCAGCTGGGCCTGGCCTGCCCTTACCCGGCCCGGGGGCCTCCACCCGCCCTCCTGGTCCCCCCGCAGGTAGAAGCACGTTTCCCGCCGTGTTCCTGACCATGGGCAGTGCTGTGCCCGTCCTTCTCCTGGCACCGTCCTCATGGTCCTGCCTCGTTCCTTGGTCTTCATGGAGCCCAAGGCTGGACCCTGTTGCCCGAGCTTTTAGGGCTGAACCTCTCGGTTGACTCCCGGGACACCCCTAACCCAGGGGTGCTGGTGCCCCGTCTGCTCCTCACACCCTTGGTCTCGGGGATCCCAGTCTACAGCTTCAGCAATGCTTGGGCATTTTCCTTTTTCTTAGCCCCTGAATGGCCAGTTTAAAATGCCCAGACTGCCCGGCCGGCGGGGCCCAGGGGTTCAGTGTCAACCTATGAACCAGGAGGTCACGGTTGGATTCCCGGTCAGGGCACAGGCCCGGGGTGCGGGCTCCATCCCCAGTGTGGGTTGTGCAGGAGGCAGCCGATCCATGATTCTCTCTCCTCATTGATGTTTCTTTCTCTCCCTCTCCCTTCCTCTCTGAGATCAATAACAATATATTTAAAAAATAGAAGTAAAAATAAAATGCCTGGACTGGACAGAACCTGGATGTTGTGGGGCCCGAGTGTCCGGGGCCAGACTCCTTCCGGGAAACACCCATCCTGCCTCCATCAGCCGGGTGGACGCCCTGCCCATGCAGCTCAGCCCGGCGCAGGCACCGGCAACGGGCCCGCCCTGCTGGTGGCGAAGGCCGCTGCCCCTGCTGTTCATGGCAGCCGGGCGGGCGCAGGGCCGGAGAGCCGGCTGCGTGTCCTCGGATGCGATTTTTTGTGTTACAAATCGCTGCTTCCCAGCCCACATTAACCCCGTGATACGTGCATTCTGCCAACTCCCGCTGTGCCTTTTAAGTCCAACCCAGGAAACAACGCCATGTTCTCATTTCTGCACAAACTCGTCTTCCAGGGGCAGAACTTCAGCTGCGCGCCGCGGCCGGACGACACGGCCCCAGACAAACGGACCGTCTGCTAATCACGCCGTTTAATTGATCAGAACCCCGGGGTGGGGGGTTGTTTGTAGCCGTTGAGCTCGGGAGCCAGCCCTGCCGGTGGGGTCGTGGGGGCTCGCACGGGGTGGGGGGGCCGTCACCCACGCACGCTCCCAGCCTCTGCCAACCGTCCTAAGTGCCTTGTTTGGACCCGCTCATGTCACAAGATGAAATGGCTTTTAATTGAGATGACCGACGGCCATTAGGTGGCTCCACCCCCACCGTCTAGCGGGCACGGAGCACTTTTCATTTTTGCTCTATTGATCGGGCAGCAATTTGCGTGAACGGCACTCAGGACCTGGAGGAGGAAGCCGAGGCGGGAGGGGGCGCGGTGGGGGTGGGGGTGCTGCTCTGCGGGTTTCTCTCGGGGAGGCCCCGGCTTGCCTGTCACTCGCCTCGCGCGCCGGTAGGGGGCAGTGGCGAGCAGGGCGGCGGAGGCCTGCCAGTCACTGGTGAGCATTATTATTCATTTCGGTTATAGGTGGGGTGTGCAGTCCGTTACAGTCATAATTACCAGGACTGGAGGGTTTCCTAGGCAACCGGCTCCCCCCGCGCTCACGCTGTAGCGAGAGAGCGCGCGTGCGGCGCGGCAGGCTGGGTGCTGGGGCGGGCGTCCCGCCGGGTCTGGGTTAGTCACCGTGTCCATGGGGCGCTCAAGCGTGTGGCCCCCTCGCCGGCCAGGAACAAGGGCTCTAAACACGCAGGTTCCCCGTCCTGCGTGGTAACACTGGTCCCATCTCTGTACGTGACAGGACGTCTTATTTTCAATCTCGTTTGGAAAGAGTGGGTCCTTTCGTTTATTAATAAATATTTTTATTGATTTCAGCGAGGAAGGGAGAGGGAGAGAGGGGTGGAAACATCCATGATGAGAGAGAATCAGTGATCGGCTGCCTTTGACATGCCCCCTTCTGGGGGTTGAGCCCACAGCCCCAGGCATGTGCTCTTGACCGGAATCAAAACGGGGACCCCTCAGTCTGCAGGTCCATGCTCTGTCCACTGAGCCAAAACGGCGAGGGCAGCCCTTTCATTCAAAAAATACTTTTTAAAATTGATTTCAGAGAGGAAGGGAGAGGGAGAGAGAGAGATAGAAACATCAATGATGAGACAGAACATCAGTGATCAGCTGCCTCCTGCACGCCCCCCACTGGGGATGGAGCTCTCAACCCGGGCCTGTGCCCTGACCGGGAACCGAACCCTGACCTCCTGGGCCATAGGTCGTCGCTCAGCCCGAGTTCCGCCGGGCGGGCGGGCCCTTTCATGGAGAAGCTTTCTGATCGACTAGAATGTGCAGAGACAGGCCCGCAGGACCTCTGTTCATGATCGGAGTCTAAATCAATGGGGCCCCGTCCCAGCTCGTCACGGGCATGTCTGCTGTGAACATGGGCCACAGCCTTCCCCACGGAGCAGGCGGTGCTGGGGGGGTGCGCAGGGGCGGGGGGCGCGTCTGCCGGCGGGCGGGGTCACACCGCAGCTGGGCCCCTGCAGACCCCGCAGGGCACTGAACGTACCCCGTGCCTGTGGCGATGGGGGGTCGGGAGGGGCCTCTGTGTCTGCCGTGAGGAACGATCGGGCCGCGTGTCCCAGGCGGAGACGTGGCGACGAGGTTTATCCGTGGACCAGGAGTCGCAGACCCAGGTCTCCGGAGACGAGTGCGTCTGGGACGTCGCCTGGGCCCTGGCCGTTCCCGGGGAGATGGAGGCGTGCATGGCGCGTGGGGGACGGCAGCGGAGTGTGGGCCCGACGGCTTCTGAGTCTGTGGGCCACGGCCAGGCGCCCGCGTTTGGGGAGCTCGTTACCTGCTGTTCCCCTGTCCCCAGCACGCCCTCCCCTGCCCTCAGCGGCTGCCTGCTGGTGACCGGCACGCCACCGCCCCTGCTTCCCCAAGGAGGGACCTCAGCACCACCTGCCCGGCCCTCAGCTCTGCGCGGAGCGTGGCCGGGGCTGGCTTTCCCCACGAGGCCACAGCCCACAGCTCGGGGCCCTCAGCGCCCCGGGTGTCTGGGAAATGGCCCAGCTCCGTCCTGCTCCAGAACATGGGCACCGGGCCGAGGGCGGGTAGGCCAGCAGGTGCCCCGAGTTCCCCCCTTCCCCCCTGACGGATCCGGAGGCCCCGTTTCTTGAAAACACCTCAAAGATACTAAACGTTAGCGTTTCGCCCCCCTGCGGGGTGTGGGGTGATGAGCGATTTGATATTACAGGCACCGTAAGCATAACTGGCTGCCGGATCCATCAAATAGACTCCTCCGAAGTTCCCATTTTATTATTTTTAAATATATTTTTATTGATTTCAGAGAGGGAGAGAGAGCTAGAAACATCAGTGATGAGAGAGAATCATTGATCAGCTGCCTCCTGCACACCCCCCACTAGGGATTGAGCCCACAACCCAGGCCTGTTCCCTGACCGGGAATCGAACCCAGGACCCTTCAGTCCATAGCCTGATGCTCTATCCACTGAGCCAAACCAGCTAGGGCTCCATTTACTTTAAACATTTTAATAATCTTTTCAAAAGGATAAGCCACAGCTCCACGGCCAGCACCTGCTAGCCCAGTGCTTCCCAGCGTGGGGCACATGCCCACAGGGGGGCAGTTTGATCTTTAAGGGGGGCAATTGGAGAATGAGTTATTAACAGCGAATTTTTTTGCATTTCCTATGGTTCTAGGGGCCTCCTAGACAGTCTATAAATATATGTTGTGACATGTTTACACATTTCAGTTCTCGATTACGTTTTGAAACTTTATTTGCTATTTTTTCCTACCACTTCATATCATCATTATTATTATTTGAAGAATTTCTTAGTGATTTCCTCCTCAGTCCTTCCACTGTCCTTCTCTTCTTTTATTTTTTTCTCTTTCATGGCTGCCATGTGCTTTGGAAGCTTGTTTAGACCAATTCATGGCCTTTTAGGCTTCCTCCACGTGACTAGGAGGTCACTTTGTGAAAAATAAGAATTCCATGGGGCGGGGGCATCAGGATGTCAGAGAGGCTTAGGTGGGGCAGTCCTCTCACCAGGTAGCCGCGCTGTCCCCTGAGCCGAGGGCGGGAGGACGCCCCCCAGGGCAGCTGGGCAAGCCGCGGTTCATCTCCTGTCGCCCCTCTCCGCGGTGTCAGTGACCGGCTCGCCCGGCCCGGCCGGACTCCGCCACAGACCAGGTCACGGGCTGGTCACAGGTCCCACAGCAAATGAAGGACCCGCGATGAGGTCGTTATTCACGCACGACGTCAGAGGAAGCAGGCGCTGCCCAGTGAGGCCCTCTGACCCCCGATTTCAGCGTAACCCCTGTTCCAGCACCTTCCGCGCCCCCGGACTCGGCGAGAGGCCTGCCCCCGTCGCAGGAGGCGAGTCCGTTTGTGAACGACGGTGGCACAGGTCGGGCAGCTCCTCCATCTGACCCTTGTTCTTTTTTTTCCCTTTTCTCTTTTCCTTTTTAAAATAACCGAACTGTTTCAGGAAACACGGTTAACATCTTAAGGTTAAAGCATTCTTTCTTTCTTTCTTTTTTTTGGCCTGAAGATTACTCTGTACCCGAGACAAAGGAAATATTGAAACTGTTCAATTTTGAACAAAGATCCCGCCTGCCTATGACTTCTCCGAAGCGCTATAAAAATTCTCTAAAATTGCCTATTCACTCAAATTTACTGAGTGTAGCAAAAATGTCAAAGGCATAAAGTCAGAGGAGATTGAATGAAATAATGCAGGAGACAGATTAGTCACGCACAGGCCCACGCGGCCTCGCGGCGCACAAAGCGCCCTTATTCCCGCGCCGCCCGCGATGCTGCCCGCGGCCGTCCCGCCGTCGGTGCCAGGGCGCGGTGGCCGGGCCTTGCCCAGCGTCCGGGGCGTTGCTGTACTCACCACGCGGAACGGCCGGCCCTGGAGAACGGCAGCGAGTACGGCACCCGGAGCACAGGACGCAGGTCCTGGGGCAGAGTTTGGTCCGACAGCAAGGGAGGCTCGGGGACACGTCCCGGCCTCGGCTGTCTGTCCCCAGCAGTGTCTGTGCCCCCATCCCGGGGCCCCCCGAGATCTGTGTGCTGATAACTGTTGACATTATTGAGAAAAGGTGTGGGGCCAAATCCAGGGTGCCCTGTGCTGCTCACAGCCTTTGGCAGTGACGTTTTTTGTTGAAATGTACAATTTATTTTTTTTTTAAATATATTTTATTGATTTCAGAGAGAGGAAGGGAGAGGGAGAGAGAGAGAGAAACATCAGTGATGAGAACCATGGATCGGCTGCCTCCCGCAGGCCCCACACTGGGGATCGAGCCTGCAACCTGGGCCTGTGCCCTGACCCGGAGTCGCACGTGACCTCCTGGTTCCTAGGTTGACGCTCAGCCCCTGAGCCACGCAGGCCGGGCGTACGACGTGTTTTAATTGTGTTGGAGTTGTGGCCGTGATCTCTGCATTTGCGGAGGGGGAGGAGATTGTTTTTCAGTCGGTTTGTTATCTTGCAGATTTCAGAAGAGCAGCCCTGAGGATAGAGCAGCGGTTCTCACCCTTCCTGACGCCGCGGCCCTTTAACACCGCTCCTCACGTTGTGGGGACCCCCAATTTCATTGTTACAGATTGAACGTAATTACAGCACAGTGATTCATCACAAAAACAATATGTAATTATACATGTGTTTTCAGATGGTCTTAGGCGGCCCCTGTGAAAGGGTCGTTTGATCCCCAAAGGGGTCGCGACCCACAGGTTGAGAACCGCTGCGATAGACAGTCCTAAGTCCCTACCATTGGTGAAGGTCAGTTAGTGTTGAAATGTCACAGCAAACCTCGCCAGGCGTTGCCACCTACCCGGATGGGTGTGGGGTGGGCGGGGCGCAGAGCTCCGGTGTCAGCCTCACCCCCATGGTAGCATGCGGTGGGCGGGGGTGGGGGAGCGGGGCTGCGGCTGGGACCCTGCGTCAGGGTAAAGGGGGTGCAGACGTCAGCCCTGCAGCACCTCTGCCCGCCCGCCCTCCGCCCACCCACCTGCACGCCCGGGGGCGCGAGCCCAGCAGGCCCGGCTCTGCTTCTGCTTCCGGACTCAGGCCGACGTCTCTGTCCCTCCGCCCGGGGTCTCCTCGTCCATGTGGGGCAGGTACAGGGAACCTTTTCCTGCCCAGGGCCATGTGGACATTGACAACGTCATTCGAGGGCCAAACAAAATCATCCACTTAAACATGAGCCGCTAGCCCGGGGGCGTGGCTCCGTGGTTGACCGTTGACCTAGGAACCAGGAGGTCAGGGTTCGATACCCAGTCAGGGCACAGGCCCAGGTTGTGGGCTCGATCCCCAGTGGGGGGCGTGCAGGAGGCAGCTGGTCCATGACTCATCATGGATGTTTCTCTCTCCCTCTCCCTTCCTCTCTGAAGTCAATAAAAATATTTAAAATATGTGTATATATTTAAAAAGTAGCCTGGTGTATTCGGTCAAGCATTTAATTAACTTTCCCCCAATGCTTGGGGGGGCATCATGTGGCCCCTGGGCCGGCCGTTCCCCACCTGCTCTAGATGCTCTCCTGGGCTGTGAGGGCTGCGGGGATTTCAGCCCCAGGTGCTCATGCGGCCCGTCACACGGAGGCACGGGCGGTGGAGAAAGATGCTGTGGCCCCTCCTTGTGTTTGGAGTCAACGGTGACGGAGGCCACGGGGTGGAGGGGGAGGGGATGAGGAAGGGAGGAGGCCGGAGGGGTGGTGGTGGAGGCTGGGCCTGGCAGAGGGAGAGGAGCGGGGCAGGGGCGGGTGCTGAGGGGGCACGTACGGCCTGGCTGCCACCACGGACAGGACACGGAGCAGCTGGAGAGGCCCCGCGGCCTCCAGGACCCGGCCCTGCCCGCCAAACCCTGCGTCTGTCTGTTCACCTTCATCTCAGGAACCAGGGAATCAGAGACGGAAGGTCACTCCCCGGCCGCCCCAGCTCACACCCAGCCGCCAGCTCACACCCAGCCCCCAGCTCACACACAGCCCCAGCTCACACACAGCCCCAGCTCACACCCAGCCCCCAGCCCCCAGCTCACACACAGCCCCCAGCTCACACCCAGCCCCAGCCCCCAGCTCACACACAGCCCCAGCTCACACCCAGCCCCAGCTCACACCCAGCTCCCAGCTCACACCTAGCCCCAGCTCACACCCAGCCCCAGCTCACACCCAGCCGCCAGCTCACACACAGCCCCAGCTCACACCCAGCCCCCAGCTCACACACAGCCCCCAGCTCACACCCAGCCCCCAGCTCACACACAGCCCCCAGCTCACACCCAGCCCCAGGTCACACCCAGCCCCAGCTCACACACAGCCCCAGCTCACACCCAGCCCCCAGCTCACACACAGCCCCCAGCTCACACCCAGCCCCAGGTCACACCCAGCCCCAGCTCACACACAGCCCCAGCTCACACCCAGCCCCCAGCTCACACCCAGCCCCCAGCTCACACAGCCCCCAGCTCACACCCAGCCCCAGCTCACACAGCCCCCAGCTCACACCCAGCCCCCAGCTCACACACAGCCCCAGGTCACACCCAGCCCCCAGCTCACACCCAGCCCCCAGCTCACACACAGCCCCAGGTCACACCCAGCCCCAGCTCACACAGCGGTGCAGGTGCCGACTGGAACGGTGTTTAACGACTTGGACTTCTGTGTCCTCCCCTGAGGGCACGCCTGCTGATTCCTTAGGGAGAAAGGAAGGGAGAGCGAGGAGAGAGAAACATCGCTCTCGCAGGCCTGGGCTCCGTGTCCGTCCAGGTCACTTAACAGGTTTCTTGAACTCGGGGCGTCGCACGGATGACCCCGAGGCAGCAGGTCACTGGGGGGCCGGGCTGGGGTGTGGACCTCCCTGGCCGTGAACGTGGCCTGTCGGCTGGGAGGCTTCGTTCTCCAGGAGCCCGACCTGAGCCTGCACGTCTCCCGTGGAGGCTGTAGACGTGGCTCCTCAGACTCCTCCGTGAGCTCGTATCTCCACCCTCGGACCCTTTGCCAGTAGCTCTCGGAGCTGTCTCCCCCCACCCCTGGGGGAGAGACGAGAGGGGGTGGGGTGGGGAGGGGGGGTGGAGGGAGGAAGGAGCTGGGCTGTGGGCTGGCTGGCCGCCCACCTGCCACCAGAGGGCGCTAGTGAGGAGCTCTGCCCCGGCCCCTCTGGAGGAGTGTGGGCGCCCTGGGCGATCAGGGGGAGCTGGCTCAGGGAGAAGCCCCCCCTCACCCCCGCCCCCGCCTGGGGCCCGTGGGGAGACGGGAAGGGCTCCCGGGGTCCAGGCCCAAGGGCAGCCTTCTTTAAGTAAAAAAAAAAAAAAGACTCCGCCTGTTTCTTTGCTGTTGTCAATCCTCACCCGAGGACATCTTTCCATTAATTTTTCAGAGAGAGCGGGAGGGAGGGGGAGAGACCGAGAGAGAAACCTCGATGTGAGCGAGACGCCTGGATGGGTTGCCTCCCGCACCAGGACTGGGGCTCGAGCCTGCAGCCAAGGTACGTGCCTTCGACTGGAATCGAACCCGGGGCCCTTCCGTCCGCAGGCTGACGCCTACCCAGTGAGCCACACCGGCCAGGGCGTCCCCTCTGTCTCTTATCAGCACAGGTGCTCAGGGAGCTCCATGGAGGGGGTCTGCGTGGAGTGTGGGAGGCACAAGGGAGTTTTCCATCTGCGGACCTGCCAACGTCCGAGTATTCCCAACAGACACGCAGGGCAGGGCAGGGCAGTGCTGGGCCGGGGACCAGTGCGGAGCAGGTGTCCCAGCTGCAGAGACAGAGCTGGGGTCCCTGGGCCTCCAGGGCGACGTTCAGGCTGGGGTGGAGGGTCAGGGGTGCGGGCAGTGCCCCCGCTGGGCTGTGAGACCAGCCGGGAGCACCGTTCCCTGCTACCCAGACGCCTCCCTGGACGAGGCGTGGCCCCTGCTCATCGGAAGCCTCTGGGGTTTGCACTGCAGGGACCCCCAGCTCCATCTGGGAGGCCCTGTGACCCCCCAACATCCTCAGCCTTGTCCCCGGTTTCTCTCCTACCCCCAACAACTGGGCCTCGCCCTGATGTCACGGGGAAAGTCCCTGTGGGCCCCGTCCAGCCTTCCCCGCACGCCCGGGCCACGGCCTGTCTCGCTGTGCCCGTCTCCTGGGTCCTGGCAGACTCCCGGGAGCCCCCTCTCTCTCTTTTTTAAAAAATATAATTTTTATTGATTTCAGAGAGGAAGGGCGAGGAGAGATAGAAACATCAATGATGAGAGAGAATCATGGACCGGCTGCCTCCTGCACGCCCCCCACTGGGGATGGAGCCCGCAACCCGGGCCTGTGCCCAGACTGGGGATCGACGGTGATCTCCTAGTTCGTAGGTCGGCGCTCACCCACTGAGCCATGCCCGGGCGCCCCTCTCTGATGCGGAGTCTTCAGACAGCACCTGGGCCCACGTGCGAGACGCCTCCCCAACCAGGGCCGAGGGGGCCCATCCGCACCTGATCCCGTCCCCCCACAGGGGCTGCGGGAGGCGATAAGTCGCATCCGGAGGTGCTGACAGTCGCCTGTGTCCACTGATGAATGGAAACAGGGCTCGTTGGGCACAGAATAGATGGTTATGAATGGTGCTGTCGAAGGCATAATTACTGTATTAATAAGGGACCCGCGCCCAGCGGCTCTGCGAGCCACCGCCACTCCGTGTGCCCGTGGGCGGGGGCGCTGGGGCCACTTCTGCTGTCCTCAGCCCCCGATCCCCCCGGCCCCCGACATCTCCAGCCTCCAGCCCCGAGAATGCGGTGGACACGGCTGAGGCCGAACCGCTGGCCCCCGCGCCGGGCGGCCCCCGGAGCCACTTCCCGCGGGAGAGGGAGCCGCCAGCGCCGCCTTGTACCTGGGCCTGGGATCCGCACTAAATATTATGACTGCTCGGGCCCGGCAGTAATTGATTCACCCACACAGCCATTTAGGCGGCGGGCTGTTCGTTTTACAAATTCCACATCTTTCAGAGATCCTTTCAGCGCCGCGATTGCCGCCCGGCCCCGATTCATTACGGTGATTGAATCCTCTTCAATGGAGAGCGGCTTAGGGCGAGCGCACGGCCGCCGCCCGCCGCCGAGGCGCGCAGGTTAAAAGCCTGTCTGGGTGGCATAATTCACGGCCGCCGTGCCAGGCGGGCCCGTCTGCGTGTGACCTTCACGAGATGCGAAGAGGCAACCGGACGGAGCTCTGCGTTCCCCACACCCGCTCGCGGACGCGGCTTCCCCGCATCCGAGCTCCGAGAATTCCTAATTAAACAACCAATTAATACCGGAGCCCAGAAAAGGCGATCTTTTTTTTTCTTCCTTCCTTCTCCTCCTGAAATGCGAAATCATAATGAATCAGAGCACAAGAAGCTGTCTGTCTTCATATCGGGAGAACGGAGACCCGGTTTGTAAAAAGCCCCCCACACCTGAGCCCTCGCCATCCGTCATTGTTATGACTTAAAACATCCCGGACTAAATTGGGTTTTGTTTGTTCGGAGCAGGGAAAGTCAGATGGCTGAATGACAAAATTAGAACACGCTGGCATCGCCGAGACAAAACCACATACAGAGAGCGTGCAGGGGAGGGAGGCTGCCGGCAGCCACGAAAACACAGCCGCCACCTTCCCCTCCTGAGCCCGGCCCAGACCCGCCCGACCCCCGCAGACACGCCAGGGGAAAACTGCCCCTGCCACCTGTTAATTGCCCCCAATAGCCCTCCTGCCTCTGGAGATGTCAGCCCTCCTTCCACCGCCCCCGGGGGGGGGGGCATTGACCGAGTGTCCCCCCCGAACCCCCAGGAATGGTCAGTAAGAGGGGCTGCGGGCACCTGAGCCCCCACAGCCTCACACACCCTGCACCTGCCACACATTCTGTTTGTTTATTTTTTAAAAATGTTTTTATTGATTTCAGAGAGGAAGACACACACACACACACACACACACACACACACACAGAGAAACATCCATGATGAGAGAGAATCAGGGACCGGCTGCCCCCTGCTCGCCCCACTGGGGATGGAGCCTGCAACCCGGGCCTGTGCCCTGACCGGGAATTGAACCCTGGCCTCCTGGTTCCTAGGTGGACGCTCAGCCCCTGAGCCATGAACCCTGGCCTCCTGGTTCCTAGGTGGACGCTCAGCCCCTGAGCCATGAACCCTGGCCTCCTGGTTCCTAGGTGGACGCTCAGCCCCTGAGCCATGAACCCTGGCCTCCTGGTTCCTAGGTGGACGCTCAGCCCCTGAGCCATGAACCCTGGCCTCCTGGTTCCTAGGTGGACGCTCAGCCCCTGAGCCATGAACCCTGGCCTCCTGGTTCCTAGGTGGACGCTCAGCCCCTGAGCCAGGCCGGCCGGGCCCCGCACTCGGTTTTGAAGGGGAAGCTGCTTGTATAATGGGCGCCACCTGCACAGGACACGCTTCGCCCGAGCACGACCAGAACCGGGAGCAAATGCTCCGAGGAGGAGACGTAGAGGCCCCGTCGCTGATGGACGGGCCCCCAGCCGCCCCGAGGGTGGGCCCTCGTCCACACGCTGACCTGCTGCCCCGTCGGCCCTGCTTCCTGGACCTGGCGCATTGTCTCGCCTTCCGGCCTCTGCTCAGGCCACTTCCTTCTCCTGGAAGCGAACGCCCGACACACCTGGCCTCCGGGCGGCCCACCTGCTCAGATCAGTCCCCTCCTGCCTGGCCGCACGCTGCCCCCCCCCTCCGGGGGGGCATCTGTCCAGGCCTTCGCCTCCCCCGGGCCCCGGTCTTCGGGCCCTGAGTCCTGGAGGGGAGGGTGTGGTCAGTGATGGTGAGACGTGCCCAGCGGCCTCCTGATGGCGGTTTCAGGGGCCTGGCCCAGCCCCAGATGCCACCAGCCTTGGGCCAGACCTGGGCTGTGTCCTGGGGTCACCGGGGTGCCTGCTCTCACCCTGTTCATGTCGGGCAGGGGTGGGGGCAGCCGGTACTAGGGGACCCCAGAGCACCCCAGGATGGGCAGCAGGGGCTCTGACCTCACGGGCGAGGCTTCCTGCAGAAGTGACATCTGAGCTTCGAGGAGGGCGGGCAGCCGGCCAGGACGGCCGCGAGGGAGCGTGTCCTGGCGGGCGGGCAGCCTGGAGGGAGCCCAGGGCATTCGAGGAGCCAGAGGAAGCCATGAGGGGAGCCGGGCAGGACGGGGCGTAGAGGGAGCGGGTGGGAGCGTTGGGCCCTGGGCCACAGCGGGGAGCCGAGGGCACTGCAGGCGGCAGGAGCCATCCTGATAGGATGCCCAGTCCATCCCTGGCCGGCGGGGCTCAGTGGGTGAGCGTCGACCTAGGAACCAGGAGGTCACAGTTCCATTCCCGGTCAGGGCCCAGGCCCGGGTTGTGGGCTCGATCCCCAGTGGGGGGCGTGCAGGAGGCAGCCGGTCCATGATTCTCTCTCATCATTGATGTCTCTCTCTCTCTCTCTCTCTCTCTCCCTTCCTCCTTGAAATCAATTAAAAAAAAAAAAAGAAAGAAAAGGAAAAGCTGTTATTGCGAGGCCCACAGGCCAGGAGACGGGAAGCCAGGCTCAGGTCTGCCCCCTGTCCGGGTTCTGCCCGATTTGAGGGGTTCTGCACGGACGTGGCTTCCAAAAGGGTGGCTGCTTCCGGCTCGATCCAGTTCGGTCCGGCCCGGTGGTTCCGGACGGGGGGAGGAGCAGTTAAGGGCTCACAAGTGTTGCTTGTAACTGGTTCCGGGTCTTGTTAGAAATGGGAGAGCACGGGTCGGAGCTGGTTCTGGATGCCCATCCTCCTGGGACGGAGCTGCCACGGGTCCTCCCAGGCCCTGGGGTCCCCATCTCAGAAGAGGGGGCGTCCCCCTCAGCACAGGCTTCTCGGTAAGACTTGGGGGTCCTGGGGGGGTTCTAAGCTTTGGGTCAGCCTGTCGGAGGGAGGGAAGGGCTGTGGACGGGGCGGCCATAGATGCGTGTCTTTAGGGCCAGCGTGAGGCCGAGGGTGGGGAGGGGTGACTGTCTGCCCCCCGCAGATCCACTCCCTGCCCCCTCAGTCCCTCGGTGCCCAGCTCGGCGTGCTGAGGGTGTCTGGGTGCCCACCTGTGCCCCTGGTATGATGAGGGAAACGGAGCCCACGCAGGCCTGGAGGTCGGAGCGGGGGGCCCCTGGAGGGCAGGGAAGAGCCTCGTGTCCCCCAACCCTGGGGCCCCTCCATGTGCCAGCAGATGGGGGGAGCCCCAGCCAGCACGCGCCCCCCCGCCCTCCACCAGCCAGGCCGCCTCTCACCAGCCCCAGCCCTGCTGAGCCCCCTTGGGAGCCACCTGGGGGCCCTCCCGGCTCCGACAGGGCCTGCTCAGTGGTGGCCGTGTCTGCGGGCTACGTCTCTCCACGCTGACCCACTCTCCCCGGAGCAGGGCCCAGGGGCTTCCTCCCGGGAGAAGGAGGGGCCGTCTCGGGGCGCAGCTGGCGGAAGGGGACTTGAGTGGCATCTGGGTGGTGCATGAACAGAGTGCCAGGTGCGCCCTGCCAGGCCCTCCCCCTGCCCCTTTCATTTATTTATTTTTATTGGTTTCAGAGAGGAAGGGAGAGGGAGAGAGAGAAACATCAATGAGAGAAGTATTGATCGGCTGCCTCCTGCAGCTCCCTACTGGGGATCGAGCCTGCAACCTGGGCATGTGCCCTGACCGGACTGGAACTGTGACCTCCTGGTTCCTAGGTCGATGCTCAACCCCTGAGCCACGCCGGCCGGGCCCACCTGCCCCCTGGATGCCCCTGGAGTCTGTGTGTCCCAGACCCGAGGGCGGGAGCTCAGCCAGCCCCCCAGCAGTCCTGCCCTGTCAGTCACCCCTCTCTGTCCCGGCTCCTGCCAGGGTCTCGACCCCTGAGCTGGCCAGGAAGCAGGGTCTCCCTTTAAGGTGGTTCCTGCAGCTGCCTGGGCTGTCCTGCCCCACCCCTGCCAGCTGCATCTGCCACCTGGCCCCTGCCCAAGGCGCCCGCACCGGGGCCGCCCTCCTCGAGGCCGGCTGCTCGCAGAGCCTGGGCGCAGGCAGGTGTCCACCTGCTTGGGGAGAAGAGAGAGCATTTGGCTTCTAGATCAGATCTCAGCACCGAGGCCAGACCTGGGAAGGGGCACCTGCCATGCACATGGGGGGCAGGGGAAGGATTGGGGAAGGATGGCCTGGCCCCGGCCCCGTAGCTGGCCCTGGGAGCCGGGGCCCTGACAGGCCATGTGGACATTAGGGTTCTGCCGGCCGCGGGCCCCGGCCGCACACAGCCTCTCATTAAGACCCGCCTGACCTTTCTCTGCTCAGAAATCTCGGGGACATGCCAGACGCTTGCTATTTGCCATCACATCCACCCGGGAGGCCGCGGCCGCCAAGTCCATTCTGCTGAAATGCCCTCCAGGAGGCAGCGGCCGGCTGTGCAGGTGCTGGTGGGGGTGCGGGCCGGGCTGCGGGGGGGGGGGGGGAGAAGGGGTGAGGGGGCTCCCCGAGAGCCGTGCTGGGCATACAGGCTCCTCTTGGCTCTGCCCCACGGGGCTGAGCTCACTTCTGAGGGCAGGGAGGTGCCAGGGCTGGGGGCCGTGGGCGTGAGGAACGGCGGGCGGAGGTCATTGATATTGGCATTGACCCGGCGTCTCCGAGGGAGGGCCTGTCATTTGTCCAGCGTGCCAGGTGTCCATGTGCCCGAAAGGTCACCGTGGCCATGGAATGTGTGCAGTGGAGGCACATGCATCCCAGGAGGCCGGGCCCTGGCTGTGGGTCAGGGGGTGCGCCACACGGCAGCTCTGAAGCCGTGTGTCCTGGCGGGTGGGGGCGGACCACACGCCCGGGTGGATGTGTGGGGCTGCCATGGATAAGCGTGGGGTGGCAGGAGGCGTGTGGAGGGATGGGGCTGTGCAGGGGCCGAGGGGGCCGGCCAGGCTGGCATTGCAGCCTGGACTGAGGAAGGCTGTGGCCTCCGGGGCGGGGGGTGCATATCCTGGACGAGGGGCGTCAGACGGGCTCTGGGGTGTGTCCTGGTGCCAGCAGCCAGGTAGTCAGGGGCAGGCACCCAAGGGGACTGTAGAGAGTCGCAGAACGTGTTGCCTTCAGGTCCGGCTGGATCAAGGCTCTTAAACCATGAAATGAAGGTTCTGCTTCTTCCAAACGTTCCCAGCTCTGCTTTCCTCCGTTGGCTTCCTCCTCCCCCAAAGCAGCTCCTGTCGCCTTAGCAACCAAGGACAACTGCCCCCACCAGTCCCGTGCGGCCTCCCCTGGGCCAGGCGCTGGCCTGGCCGGGCGATGTGGGGCTCTGATTGGCTAATCCCGAGCTGTCGCCTGAAGGAGAGGAGTGATGGGGCTGCAGGCGGCACATGTGCCAGCCCCCGTGCTCCCCACGCGTCCCGGGGACCTTCCCCTCTCGGGGCCTCCAGCCTCAGGCAGCCAAGCCCATGAAGCCTCAGTGGTCGCCACGGAGCCTGGGGATCTCAGTGAAGGAGCCGGCAGAGCAGTAGGGACCCCAGGACACGGTGGGGAGACAGCTGAGGGCAGGAATGCGGCTGCATCAGCGGCTCCATTCCCTGGTCCTCTGGCTCCTGGCCCCTCTGAGCGGTGGCCGGCTCTGGGAGGGGATGGGAGGATCACCCCCTGCAGGGGTCAGAGGGAGCACAGACACAGTCCTGGGCGGGGCCCTGCACCTGCCCCAGAGGCCCTGGGGTGCGCCTCCCTGAGGGGGCTGGTGGCCCCGGGGGCTGTGGGTGTAGCTCGTGTGCACAGAGGGGTTTGGGGGGGTGTGGCTCTGAGGGAGGTGAGGGTTCGGGTGCCCTGTGTCTACTTGCTGAGGAGGCCCTGCACTTTGACCTCTGGCCATCTGGGCTCGACACCCACCCCAGACCCAGCCTCCCACCCCCACCTCCAGAGCACAGGCCCGTGAGGCCCCCAGCAGCGGAGGGGCCAGCCTGCTGTTGGCCAGCGCTCACACAACCCGGGGCTCACACCACTTAGGGTCACCAGGGGCGTGTCCCTGGGGAGGGGGTTTGGAGAGTGGGGGGCAGCGTGGAGGACAGACGGGGGCCGCTCAGGTGGCCCAGGCTCCTGCACGTCCCAGCCCAGAGGCGCTGCTCTCGGGGAGGGGGGTTCTAGGCAGGGGGAGCAGGCCCGGCACCCCCTTTCAGAAAGCAGCACCCTGCTCCCCATCGGGTAAGGGACCCCGCCCCCTCGCCCAGCCCGGGCCCCCAGAGCTGCAGGAAAGCGGCTGGGTCTTGTTTATTTTTGGAGAGTTTTAACTGGCTGGGCGAGGGGAGGCCTGTTAAAAGGGATTTAACTGGGGGTCACTGGGAGTTTGAGGGGCTTAGGAGGAAAGAAAGCGAATTCCCCTTCATCTCCCAGAGCCGCCCTCAAAGCGGCCGAGCTGGAGGGGAGAATAGGGACGAGCTTAAGTCGTCTGGGAACCTGGAGGGGTCTTAGCAGAAAGAAAGGCTCCGGCCGCCAGGGGCGGGGCGGCGGCTCTCCCTGCGGCTTTCTCACCAGCCCCTGGGTGAGTGGGTGTGGGGGGGGGGGGGGCTTTGCCCTTGGGACCTGCACACAGCCTGGGCCAGGCCTCCCCCCCGCTCCCCCAGTGCCCGCTAACCCGGGGAACAGGTCAGGCCCGGGCTGCCCATGGCCTGTGGGTCTTTGTTTTTTAAAAATATATTTGTATTGACTTCAGAGAGGAAGGGAGAGGGAGAGAGAGAGGAACATCAACGAGGAGAGAGAACCATGGACCGGCCGCCTCCTGCACGGCCCACACTGGGATGGAGCCCACAACCCGGGACCCTGACCTCCTGGTTCATGGGCCGACGCTCACCCCTGAGCCCCGCCGGCCGGGCCACCTCTGGGTCTTTGACCTGAGCACAGGCTGTGAGTGGACTGGCCAGTGTCCCAGGGCCAGACCGGCTGCTGGGGCACCAGGTCCACTTCCTCGGTGACCCAGGGGGGCTCTGCCCATTGGCACCTGGGAGGGGGGCCCGGAGTGCGAGGAGCCATCGCTGAAGGAGGAGGTGCCCTGGGGCTCCCCATGGGGGGGGTGCCCACCACCTGCTCCCTCTTAGTAGTTCCCCAGCCTCCCCTCTAGGGGGGCCCTGCTGGGGCTCCTGCCCGGCCCGTGGGAATGTCTATTTTTATGGGAAACAGCAGTGGGAGGAGGGGTCCGTCCTCGGCTAAAACGGGAACCGCTAAGTGAGGCGCCTGCCGCTCCCGGGAAACGCTGCTGTCAATTATGATTTACGAGCGAGCGGTCGCCCACCGGGAGCTGCCCGCCCGTGTTGGAGGCCCGCGTCCGCCTCTCCCGCTGGGTGGGCAAGGCCTCCGGGGCCTGGCGGCTCAGGGAGAGGGTGGGTCCGGGGGGCCACTGGCCATTAACCCCTCGTGGCCTGCGTTTCGGTGCCGAGCAGCTGCATGGCAGGGAGGGGGCCGCTCGCCCCCAACTTGGCACCGAGGTGGGGAGGGCATATGGACAGCGGCCCCTGGCGAGGTGCCCATGCCAGGCCCTGGCTCCCGGCCCAGGTGAGCGCGGGTGGCCCGGGAAGCTCTCCATCCCTCCTGCCCTGCGAGGTCCCCGCAGGGCCACCCCGGGCTCCCCGGAAGCCAGCGATTCGTCCTCACCGAGACCCCTGGGGCCAGATGGCGGCTTCCAGGTCACCGCGCCCTCTGACCCCTGGGCGGTGGCAGGGCCTTGCGGTCGGTGGAAGGGCCGCGTGAATCCGTACAAATGAGATGTTATATTTCCATACATTTTATTCGCAGCCTCATCTGCGAATCTAATATTGACCCGGAGTTATCTGTGACGGGGAAGTTATTAATTCTGACAGATATAAGGGAGAAGCTAATATTCGCCTTTACAAACACCTAATATTAATCTCGCGCCGTAAACCGCAGCCCCACGCCGGCGGGGGGGGGGGGGGGGGGGCGGGGGGGAGGCTTGCTGACACCCGCTCGGAATTTGATAATGAAAAATGGGGACGTTCCGTCTCAGGGAGAGGATGGAAGCTGCGGGGTGAGCATCGCGGGCGGCCAGGCGGGGTTCCCGGGGGCCAGGGGCCCGCAGGGCAGGGCGGGGAGCCTTGGGGGGGGGCTGGGCGGGCCAGGGGCACCTGCAGCTCAGTGTCTGGGGAGCACGAAGGCCCCCGCTCGCCCCACGTTGCAGACAGGCCCCTGTTGCCCCGTTGGAGGCCCCGACAGCCCAGGGAGCTGCCTGACTGGCCCCCCCGCCCCCCGCTGGTGGGTAGGGGACCTGGGGAGCAGACTGAGGAGGGGCCACGGGGTCCTCGGTCACGTGGGGCGCTCAGGGCCCCAGGCCCCAAGCAGATGCCGCCTCACGCATGCCCTTTGCCCCCGGGCCCTGCCTGCCCTGCGGTCCATCCCCTCACTGCACCCCAGGAACCCCTTTGGGCACGGGCCCAGCCCAGGTCTCTCACTCTGAGCTCCCTGGGGAGCCCCTTCCTTTCTTTTTCTGTTTAAATTTATTTATTGTTTGGTTAATTCTCACCTGGGATATTTTCCCATTGATTTTTAGAGAGAGAGGGAGGGAGAGGGAGGGACAGAGAGAAACATCGATGTGAGAGGGACACGGACTGGTGGCCCCCTGCACGCGCCCCCCCAAGGCCGACATCGAGCCTGCGGCTGAGGTACGTCCCGTCCCGGGTCCCGTCCCGGCCCTGGAGGGAACCTCTCTGTGGCCGGCCCCGTGGTGCTTCGCGGTGGCAGCCGCCACGCTGGGCACCTGCCTTCCCTTATCGCTGTGCACAGTCACAGTCTCGGGCGGGACCCCTGTGCCCCCTGCCGTCCGCGCTGGGCACAGGGCAGGTGCCCACGGGGAACCGGGAGCCGATGGCCGGGCACCTCGGGGGAAACCCAGCGGGAGGCGTGGCCCAGACCCCTGCTGGCTCCCCCAGAGCCGAGGGCCAGGCCGGGTGTGTGCACGGGCGCACCCCAGCAGCAGCGGCTTTCTCACCCCTCCTCTCTCCCGCCCTCCTCCTCGCCAGCACCTGCTCAGGGGCCACCCCTGGGGCACACAGGCCGTTCGCTGTCCCCTCTGCCCCATGTTCCAAGCTGACCCCAGGACAAAGGGGCAGGGCTGTGGGGCTCTGCTAGCCCAGGAAGGTGGGATCCTGACTGCCTCTCACGGCTGCAAATCACTAGGGGCCTTTAAGGACCTGCAGGAAGCACGTGGGGTCTGTGTGTGTGAGAGTGTGTGTGTGTGAGAGTGAGTGTGTGTGTGTATGTGAGAGATTGTGTGTGAGAGATTGTGTGTGAGAGTGTGTGTGTGTGAGTGTGTGTGTGTGAGTGTGTGAGAGTGTGTGTGAGTGTGTGTATGAGAATGTGTGTGAGTGTGAATGTGTGTGTGGGAGGGTATGAGTATAGGTTTGTGCAAGTGTGTGTATAAAATTGTGTGTGAGTGTGAATATGAGAGTGTGAGAGTGTGTGAGTGTGAGTGTATGAGTGGGAGAGTGTGTGTGAGTGTGAGTGTGAGTGTGGGTGTGAGTGTGTGCTCTTGCACGCTGTCCCATCCCGTCTTCCGTGAGGCTGGTGATGAAGGTGACGTGGGGGACGACGAGTGTCCATCCAGGGTGGCCTCTCCCTCCTCATACACACTCTCACACACTCTCACACTCTCACACACTGTCTCACACTCTCACACACTCTCACACACTGTCACACACTCTCACACACTCTCACACACTGTCTCACACACTGTCTCACACTCTCACACACTCTCACACACTGTCACACACTCTCACACACTCTCACACACTGTCTCACACTCTCACACACTCTCACACACTGTCACACACTCTCACACACTCTCACACACACACACTCTCACACACTCTCACACACTCTCACACACTCTCACACACTCTCACACACTGTCACACACTCTCACACACTGTCACACACTCTCACACACTGTCACACACTCTCACACACTGTCACACACTCTCACACACTGTCACACACTCTCACACACTGTCACACACTCTCACACCCCCTCTCACACACTCTCACACACTCTCACACACTCTCACACACTCTACACACTCTCACACACTGTCTCACACACTGTCTCACACTCTCACACACTCTCTCACACACTCTCACACACTCTCACACACTGTCTCACACTCTCACACACTCTCTCACACACTCTCACACACTCTCACACACTGTCACACACTCTCACACACTCTCACACACTCTCACACACTGTCTCACACACTGTCTCACACTCTCACACACTCTCACACCACTGTCACACACTCTCACACACTCTCACACACTGTCACACACTCTCACACACTCTCACACAACTGTCACACTCTAACACACTCTCACAACTCGCACACCCTCTCACACATCTCACACACTCAAACTGTCTCACACACTCTCACACACTCTCCACACTCTCACACACTGTCACACACTCTCACACACTCTCACACACTGTCTCACACTCTCACACACTCTCACACACTGTCACACACTCTCACACACTCTCACACACTGTCACACACTCTCACACACTGTCACACACTCTCACACACTCTCACACACTGTCACACACTCTCACACACTGTCACACACTCTCACACACTGTCACACACTCTCACACACTGTCACACACTCTCACACACTCTCACACACTCTCACACACTGTCACACACTCTCACACACTGTCACACACTCTCACACACTGTCACACACTCTCACACACTGTCACACACTCTCACACACTCTCACACACTCTCACACACTCTCACACACTCTCACACACTCTCACACACTGTCTCACACACTGTCTCACACTCTCACACACTCTCACACACTGTCACACACTCACACCCTGGCTCTCCAGGGCCCGCACTCTGGGGCTGGGCTGGGCTCTGGGCCAGAGCTTCCAACAGGTCCCCCCGGGGAGCTGGCCCGACGGGAGGCCAGGCCTGTGGGTGGGCGACGGTCACTGTCCCCTTCCGGTGGCACCCCAGGGGCCCCTGGGGCAGCAGGGAGCACCGACGGGCCAGCGGCGGCCCCCGCCCCACGGCTGCGCCCGAGCCGCCCATTGTCAGAGCTGCCGGAGCGAGCCGGCCAGCGTGCCATCCGCACTGTGATCGGAGAAACAACACCTACAAAATCTATTATTCATTAAGTGTAACCAATGTATAATTTAAAACAGTGGGTTTTGTCAAATATAATGTTAGGTCAGCATAATTTTCTGCCTATTACTAATATCTATACCATCTTTGCCTTAGTCAGCTCTATTTAAATATGCAATCATTTACAGCTTTTGAGAATATTTCTGTGCAGTCCCGATTTCCAATATTCAACGACGACAAATTTTATGCTGACATCAATAGCAAACTATTAAAGACAGTATTTCATTATTGGTTTTTCATCCCCAAAGTTATTTACAATTATATACTAAGCACCGATATTAAAGGAAACCTTTTAAATGAGGTGCTATCTACTTTAACAATATGTCTGTCGCCCGAAGAGACTGTGTTTAAAGATTTTATCAAGAAATGGTTGTTTGCTGAGGTTATGTTTTGTCCATGAAATATGCATTTCATATCTCTTTCATTTCATTAACATAATTTAATTTGTGCTTTGCATTTTGTGCATAATACATATTTGATTTACAAAACAAATATTTCCATTAGAAAATGAATTTCATGCAGGCAAAAAAGCAGAACCAAATGATGTATTGAAGGAAAATAAGAAGAAATGAAATGCATTTTCTCAGTCTATTAAAAAATCTATGGCATTGACAGAGAGTGCACTTAGCGCTACATTTAAAAAATAGCGCACATGTCAATGTATTAACAAATAGAATTGGAAATACAAATATTTCCCCATATCAAGCCAAGAATCTCTTTATTTTAATTGAGTTGATTTAAAAGCCCAACTACAATTTAATTTTTATTTCGCGACGTGGTGCTGGGGCTGGTGCCGGTGGAGCGGTGTGGGGCGGGCGGCTGATGGAAGGAGATGGCTGACCTTAAAAATGGCTTTTATTGACAATGGGGAGACGTGGCTGAATAGGAAGGCAGCGAGCGGTGGGCGCTTTGTGATCGGGGAGCTGGAGGTGGAGCGGGGCTGGCGGGCGTGGGAGCGGCTCCCCGCTGCCTGGGTGGCTCCCCTGCGGCCCCAGGCCCCCTGCCCTGCACCCACCTGCCCCCCCACGCCTCCCCCCACCCCCACCCGGCTGTGGGGCTGGCTGGGGCCCCAGGATGGCGTCTCGGTGGGTGGCCCAGCGTGAGACGCAGGCTCTGGCAACGGGGATCTCGGAGCGGGGTGCCTTTGGGGCCCTGGCCTCCCCACACGGGGGGCCCCTCCGCGCCCATGTGCCCGGTGAGAGGGGCAGGCCCCTGTCAGGCCCGTGCAGCACTGGGTGAGGTGACAGCGAGGCCAGTGAGCGGGCGTGGCACCAGGCGGCGGACTCCATGCCGGTCTCTGAGGGGGACGCCGGCTTCCTCCGAGCTCAGTGGGAACAAAGGGCGCTGACCCTTTGGGGGAGCGGTGGGGGCCTTCGGGACGGGCCACGTGAGTGCCGCCCCCCAGCGTCAGATAAGGAAGCCGAGGCCCAGGGAGGATGGTGCGGCTCCGGGGCCAGCCGTCTGCACAGGCGGTCGGCGCTGCTTCCGTTCCCGGAGCCGCAGAGCCACATCCCGGCCCCGGAGGAGGCCGCCCCCTGACCGCTGAGGAGGCAGCGTCCGAGGCCGCAGGTGCTCGCCCAGGCTGTTGGGAGGGTCCGTGCCCCTTCCTGCCTTTCCTTCCTCCCTCCCTCCCTCCCTCCCTCCCTCCCTCCCTCCCTCCCTCCCTCCCTCCCTCCCTCCCTTCCTTCCTTCCTTCCTTCCTTCCTTCCTTCCTTCCTGCCTTTCCTCCCTCTCTCCCTCCCTCCTATTTTTTAAATTGATCTCAGAGAGAGAAAGGTCGGTCCGTTGCCCCCCGTATGCATGCACTCACTGGTTGGTTCTTGTCTGGGCTCGGACGGGATGGAACCTGCAGCCTTGCTGTATCCTGACGACGCTTTGGCCTCCTGAGCAACCCGGCCAGGGCCCGTGGCCCCTAGAGGGGAGGGAGGCTGAGCTTGGGGCTGAGCTTGGGGCTGAGCTTGGGGTGTCCTGAGGAGGGTGCACCGGGGCGGGGGGAGTCCGCCTGTCGGGGAGGAGGCCTCAGGACTGGCTGGGGCTGGGCGTGGAGGCTGCCGCTGGGGGTCCCGGCTCCTGGGGGGCCGGTGGCTGCCTGTGGCAAGGTCGGGGCGTCTGTGGGAGGCTTTGCTCTGGGGAGGGGTCTCCTCAAGTGCCGCCTGATGGTGGGAAGATAAAAGCGGTGATTTGCCCGGCCAGTGATGCTCAGTGGTGAGCGCTGACCTAGGAACCAGGAGGTCACGGTTCCATTCCTGGTCGGGGCACAGGCCTTGGTTGCGGGCTCCATCCCCAGTGGGGGGCGTGCAGGAGGCAGCTGATCCGTGATTCTCTCTCATCTCAGATGTTTCTACTCTCTCTCCTTCTCCCTTCCTCTCTCTCTAAAAATCAATAGAAATACATCAAAAAAACCAGAAGCAGTGATTTAAGGCAGACTCCCCTCGACGGCGCCCGCGCCCGGGACGCTCCGCTAACGACCCCGAGGAGATTCATGGCCGCGCGGGAAGCCGACGGGTCCTCCGTCCTCGGAGACGAGCGGCATAAATCTTTGTTTTTAATGTCTAATGATATGTAAAATATTTAAATCTGCAACTCAGAATTATTAAGCTGCCAAGGTTTTGTGCCTATTAGAGTGTATTCTTGCCTGTGAATTTATGGGGCGCCCCGTGCCCGCCGCCAGCCCCCCGTGGTGGTGGGGGGGGAGGACAGGAGGTGCAGATTTGTGGTTTCCGACCACAGAAAACCCACAAAAAATCTTTGGGAGCGTCTGACCCTGTAAACGGAAAATTCATGTCTCTCACCCGGGGACAAACGCGGCCTTTGTGGCGGCGCCCGCGGCCGGCCTTGGGCCCGCGTTAGTTTATTGTCACTGGTTGATAACGCTTAATGGAAAAGATACACGAGTGCCAAAGAATTTTAATTATTTTGGTGATAAAGTTATACGTTCGGCCTTGGAAAAAGTAGAGATAATGCGGGGGTTCATTATTATTCCCAGTGTGTTTAAACAGACGACCCGGAATGCAAACAAAAGCAGATGAAATTTGAAAAGTATTATCAATATTGCAGATAGCAGATGCCCTTTCGAATCAGAACAAGCGTATCTCCTATAGCAACTTTATGGCTGAGCAGTTTATTCATTTCTATTAGAAGGTTGTCCGCTTCTAAAATATGTAGATGGTATCGGGGAGAACCACCTAGCCTGACCGGCCATCCTGCTTGTTTTCCCAAATTTATTCTTTCACGGGCGCGGGCGTCCCCGCGGGAGGGAGGGGACGTGTCACAGTCTAGCGAGGGCGGGCTTGGCGCCGGCACGGGGCGCGGGGCCCGGGCCTGTGGAGTTGGGGTTCGCCTTTACCTGGGGGTTACCTGGGAGGCTGGAGTCAGGGGCAATTGTCCATTTTCTCTGGGGTCCCTCTGGCCCCGACGGAGGTATCCAGTCCAGGAGCCAGTGCCCCTCAGCCCCCGTGCCCCCCCGTGGCCCCGACGGCGAGGGTCACTTGGGTGACCCCAGGATCTGCCTTTGCCTGGACTGCACACAGATGTATCCCACTGCTCCCGGGCCCTGTCCCTGGGGAGGTGAGGGGGAGCCCTGGATGGTGGGGGGATCCCCAGGGCCCACCCCTCCTGAGGGTCCCGGGCAGATCCCCCTGCAGGCCTGTCTTGCCTTCCTGCCTGAGAAACGGGTCCGTCTGGTCCTCACGTCCATTCACCGGGGCACTGGGGGAGCCCAGCTTTGCAGCCAGACGCAGCCTGTGGCCGTAGCGTGGGGCGCGGACGCTGCTGGGGGTGGTAGCATGAAGCAGGGCGATGCCTTCGTGCGAAGCTCTCAGCTCCTCGCCTTGTAGGGGCTCAGTGAGAGGAAGCGTTATTGTTACCGGAACTGTCGTTGTTGTTTCCCGTGGCTGGCTCCCCGACGCACAGGAAATTGCTCAGCCACACGGGGCTCCTTCTGGGACTCCCGCCGGCCTGGGGTTTCTTCCAGGAAGACCAAGAGGTGACGGTCACTGCTGGCCCGCAAAGGGCCGGGAGCCTCCCCTCAGAGCCTCCCCTTGGAGCCTGCACCCTGGGAGCCTGCACCCTGGGATCTTGCACCCTGGGAGCCTGCACCCTGGGATCTTGCACCCTGGGATCCTGCCCCGGGGGAGCCTGTATCGGGGGCTCCTGCACCCTGGGGTCTTACACCCAGGGAGCCTGCACCCTGGGAGCCTGTCCCAGGGGACCCTGCCCAGGGCACCTGGAGCTGGGAGGGCATGGCAAGGGCATGGCCCAGCTCAGACTTCGGGACTCCAGGCCTGGCTGGGAGCCGAGGGTGGGTGGGACGGGGTTGCCAGGACGTGACTGGCGTTTTAAGAAGCTACACCTGCCCAGCCAGTGGCTTCTTAGAAGGGGCCTGCCCAGCGACAGGACACGGACAGGTGAGCCGTGCGCTGGGCGCAGGGCAGTCTCCCCGTCGCAGAGGGGCCTCCTGAGCCCGGGCACGAGGCAGGGCTATGGAAACGGAGCGCCAGCGCAGCGCTGAGAATGCCTGTGTGTTTGGAAGCTGAACAGCGTCAATAAAGCAGAACTGTGCCCGGCAGGGGTGGCTCGGTGGCTGAGCATCAACCTGTGAACCAGGAGGTCAGGGTTCGATTCCCGGTCAGGGCACAGGCCCGGGTTGTGGGCTCCACCCCCAGTGGGGGGCGTGCAGGAGGCGGCCGGTCCACGGTTCTCTCCCATCATGGATGTTTCTCTCTCTCTCCCTCTCCCCTCCTCTCTGACGTCAATAAAAATATTTAACAAATTTAAGAAAAGTGAGGGCGACGGGCCTGGATGCTGAGCCCCCTCCGCTGGGGCCCACACGCGGCCGCTCCGCGTCCCCAGGAGGAGGCCTGGCGAGCCGAGAGCTTCAGGCGGGACTCGGGCTCTCTCACCAGCCGCAGGCCGCCTTCCTCGCCGGGGGACGTGGGTGGCCGTGCTCCTCCCCCCACCTCAGGTTTTACAATAGATTTAAAGTCTCTGATACCCACAAATCCACATCCAAACGCGCGCTCCAGCCGCGGGGAGCGCCGTGGAATTGTTAACCTGCCCCCCAGGTGTCGGGGAGCACACTGCGAGATTAGATGTGTATTTTCCGTCAAGCGCCACCACCCATCGAGGGGTTCATATTTACATCTTTTGTTGATATTTTTTATGGATTAAAAGCGCCTCTCTGCTAGGTGATAATTCTGCTAAGTACTGTAATTTGCTGCCATTAATATTTGTCTGAGTCCTCGTTTGCAAAATATATTTGAAACCACGTTAGAAAGTCGCATAATTGCTTCTTTGCGAGCCGAGGAAATGAGCAGGCTCCTTACCCGGCCTTTATCCTGTTAACCGGGGCGCGGAGGGCTGCTCCCCGAGGCCGGGGAAGTGGGCGCCACCGCCGGAGCCCCGGTGTCTGCTGCGGGCGAGGACACTGGCCGGCTGGGGCTCCCCGTGGCTTCTGGGCTCCACTGTGTGTGGGTCGGCCCTGCTCTCCCCCGGGGCCATGGTGGGGGGCTGGGGACACTGTGGGTGCCTCCCCCCGGCCGGGGCCTCAGGCCTGGGCGATGCGGAGGGAGCTGCCCACCCAGGGGCCCGAGGCGAGATACCTACCCCCAGGCCTCTGCCTGTGCCTCGGCGGGAAATGGGGCGTCGCTCGCTCTCCTGACCTGACTCTCCCCGTGGGTGCGAGTGAGGAGCTGGTCCCAGCCCCGCCTGGTCTCCTAGGAGGGGGGCCGCCAGGCTGGGGAAGAGGGGCAGGGCCTCCTCCATCAGCACCAGGGACAGGGCCCCCGTGGCCCAGGGCAGGGAGCCTGGGGGAGCTCAGTGTCTGCCCCGGGGACCCCGCCGTGTCCCATGCTCCCTCCACCGCACCAGCCACTCCTGGGGCCTCCACCCTGCGAGCAGGTGGGCGTTGTGTCTGGGTGGGCTCATGCCTTTGGCCGCAGCCGTGCCCCGTGGTAGCGGCGGTTGTCTGCCAGTGGCTGTAGCTTGGGGCTGGGCATCCAGGAGCCGCCGGGGTCCACGGGGCCCTCGGGGCCGGGGCCGTGAGCTGTGAGGCGCAGCCCAGCGCCTGTCCGCTCTGAGCCGGCCCCGGGCGTCATCTTCTCTCTCATCATCATCATCATCATCCAGAAGCCGGAGCTTACCCAGCAAGGCCGGCCGCACCGATGCTTCCGGCTCCCAGTCCCTGGTGTCAGCTACCGCCCGGCGGGTGGACTTCGGGGGCGCGGCCGCTGGGAGCTGAGGCAGGGCCGTGGAGGGTGATCCCTCACAGGGGAGCGAGGACTTGCAACCAGTCCTTCCACCAGCCCAGCGCCTCCGTGCCAGCGACTCCCAGACCTGTCCACACACCGTCCCTGTTCTTTAAAACAAAAATGTTCTTATTGATTTCAGAGAGGAAGGGAGAGGGAGACAGAAACATCAATGATGAGAGAATCATGGACCGGCTGCCTCCTGCACGCCCCCCACTGGGGACGGAGCCTGCAACCCGGGCCTGTGCCCTGACCGGGAATCAAACCCTGACCCCCTGGTTCCTAAGTCGACGTCCAACCGCTGAGCCAGGTGGCTGGGCGCCAGGCCCTGCTCGGAGCTGCAGGCCTCGAGGTCTCTGCGGGACTCTCTGAGGCTGCAGGTGGCTGTGCCAGAGCGTCTGCGGCCCTCTCAGACTCAGTTTCCCTGCCTGTCACATGAACAGGTTGATTCAGAGAATCCGGGAGTCGCTCTGGGGTGAAGGTCTTGAGTCACCGTTACTTCCTTGTGGATTCATCCCTCCTCTGGATTTAGGGGGCAGCGATGAACACGGATGGGTGGCCAGGGACGGATTCTGGGGGATGCTAGAAACTTCCGGAGGCCCCGTCCAGTGTCTGTGGCCCTGGCTGTCCCTCAGCTCCCTGGGGCCCTGTGGAGGTCAGCTGGGCCATGCAGAGCGAACGGACAAGGACCCTCCCAGTGGCCGCGAATCGTCCCCAAGCCCAGGCCCCGAATTCGGGCAGGACCAAGGCTCGGACCTGCGGGTCTACGGTACCAGGATGGAGGAGTCACTCTGACAGAGACAGGCGTGGCCTGGGGACCTTGTGCCACCTTCCTGGGGCCCCGCACCCCAAACAAAGGCTGCGCCTGACGCCCCAGCCTGTGGGCGCATCTGCGTCATTAGCAATGCTAATGCCGTTCTGCGATGATAAATAATTAAACAATTATGGTCATGAATCAATAAGTTTAGCACATTTTTTTCACCAGCAAATTGTACTGTATAAACAAGAAATACGATTACCAAGTCTAATTCCCCCCCAAAATGATAAGCGTTGTGTACCTCACCGTTTAGGACAAGTGCCGCATTCCGTGGGACAGGTAGGACTTCAAAGAATTTCCGGTTCCCACCAAACGCCACGCTTTATGTCTGAATCTGATGAACGTTTGGAGATCTGGCCTCAGATCATTCTTTGTTCGCTCCCGGGCCTCCCTCCTGGTCCCGTTTCTCTCCGTCCTCACGGGGGCAAAGGCGCTGGGCTCCGCTTCCCGGGGGCTGAGTCCCGGGCGCGGGCAGAGCGGAGTTGGTAGGGGTTCTGGTTGAACGCACAGGTCACAGGTCCCGCGGGCAGGCTCTGGCCGCCCTCACCGGCTTTTGTGTGGCCTGTGGCAGTCGTCTCATTGAAAAAGGAAATATTTGTATTGATTTCAGAGAGGAAGGGAGAGAGAGAGAAGCATCAATGACGAGAGAGACTCATCCACCGGCTGCCTCCTGCACGGCCCTCACTGGGGATGGAGCCCGTAACCCGGGGCTGTGCCCTGACCGGGAATTGAACCGTGACCTCCTGGTTCACAGGTTGATGTTCAACCACGGAGCCACACCTGCTGGGCTATTTATAATTAAAACATTTTTTTTTTTTTTTTGCACGGGGTTTCCTCCACCGTCCTTCTCCCGGGCAACCCTGGATCCACGTGAACCCCCAGACTGCCCTGTGTGTGTCTGTGTCCCCACCTCTCCTCCCATCTTTGTGATTTTAAATCTGTAACCACATTCAGAGTCAGTTCACAAAACCAGCACCCAGCCAGCAGGTTTAAAAATATTTCAAAGCCGTCGCCGCCTCCACGCCTCCCCTCCTTGGGAATCCAAACTCACTTCTGAAACCGATCTTGGGTTTTGCTGGGGAAAAAAAAAAATAAGGAAAGTGTTTAATAGCACATATGGCATAATTTTATTTGACATCTGTTTTGTAACAAACAATATTTAGCTCACTTATTTGCTGAATGATACAGTACACAGAGCTAACACAAAGTCCAACCGGCAGTTTTAGCCGAGCTGGTAACGTATCAATATTTAGTGCAGAAGAATTCGAAACCTAAACATGCGAGCGTGTTATTGATCGCGATCTGCAGAACGCGATCCCTGCGTGTTGCTGTTCGTGGCAAGGAGGACGGGGACCGGATGCCTCAGGGTATGGAGACGAGGAGCATTTCGGCAAGCGGCGTTCGGGGCTCCCCTCGGGGACGGGGGACAGCCCCAGGCCTGCCCGCGCCCCCCCCCCCCCCCCCCCGCGTCACCCTGGCAGAGACGGCTGCCAATGTATTTGGGAAGCCCTCGCTCCTAACAGCGAAATGGCGGGCCTCCCGGCTTCCTTGCGCGCAGTGCTGGGTGTTCACGGAAACAACATTGAAACACTCAGATGGGCTCTGTTGGCGGTGTTTCCAGAAGGCTCCCCCGGCGCTCACGGGGGTTGGGGGGGTGCACGCTCTTACTGCAGGGGTTAGCAAAGGACGGTGCTGGCTTCTGCCTTCCTTTATTTTATACTAGAGGCCCGGTGCACAAAATTTGTGCATGGGTAAGGTCCTTAGGCCTGGCCTGCGATCAGGGCTGACAGGTTCCTGCCTCCCCACCTCCCTGCCTCCTCCTTTCCTTGCTCCCTCAGCACCCCGCTGCCGCCGCTGGTCACCCCACCGTGTTCCGTGCCGCCCCCTGGTGGCCAGCGCACATCATAGTGAGCGATCGAACTCCTGTTCTCCCAGTGGAACTCCCAAGGGGACACTTTGCATATTAGCCTTTTAAAAAATATCTATATCTATATCTATATCTATATCTATATCTATATCATCTATCTATATCATCTATCTGTATCTGTATCTGTATCTGTATCTGTATCTGTATCTATATCTATATCTATACCTATACCTATATCTATATCATCTATCTCTATCTCTATCTCTATCTCTATCTCTATCTCTATCTCTATCTCTATATCATCTATCTGTATCTATATCTATATCTATATCTATATCTATATCTATATCTATACCTATACCTATATCTATATCTATCTCTATCTCTATCTCTATCTCTATCTCTATCTCTATCTCTATATCATCTATATAGATAGATGATATAGATATAGATATAGATATTTCTATTGTCTTCAGAGAGGAAGGGAGAGGGAGAAAGAGAGAGAGAGAAACATTGATGATGAGAATCATGGACCGGCTGCCTCCTGCACGCCCCACCCTGGGGATGGAGCCCACAACCCGGGCCTGTGCCCTGAGTGGGAATCGCATCGTGACCTCCTGGTTCACAGGTCGACGCTCAGCCCCTGAGCCCCGCCAGCTGGGCAGTCCCCATATCTTTAAAAGGAGGTTCGAATGAGATAGCACATGGCAGACTGTGTGCCCGGCACTGAGGGGGAGCTCAGAAATAGCCGTTCCTGTCCACGGTTCATGCCCATCGCAGGTACTCTCGGCCGCACCTGCGGGCAGTGGTGGTGGGAGGCCTCGACCTTGAGGTGACCTCTCCAGGCCTCAGCTTCCTCACCTGGAGGGGAGGCCGCCCTCCAGGTCCGCCTCTGGGATGTGGGCGCACAGCGACCCCGGGGTGCCTGTCTTAGAACCGCCCTCGGGCGCTGGGCCGGGGAACCACCCCGGGCTGAGCGCTGATGGTGGGAGGCAGGCCCGGCCGCCAGGAACAAAGACGGACCCGCAGCTGCGAAGGGGCTTGTGTGCGGTTGGCCCCGGGTGCGGGGAGAGCGGGCAGGGCCACCTCACCTCCTTTGTAGAAGCTTCCATCAGCCGCTGCGGCCGGCACAGCTAGACTTGGAGGGACCATGGCTCGGGCGGGGGGACCCCAGCAGCCACCCCGTCTGCCCTCACGGCAACGAGGAGCCGGGGGGGCGGGGACGGAAAGCAGAGGCCCCGCTGCCTGTCACCGGGAAACGGGGACACGGCGCAACCGGAATAAATAATAATATTCCCCCCTCGCCCCCGCTTCCACGAAACCCTATCGATATGAAAAGCTGGAGAAAGGGAATTTTTTTCTAACAGACCTTAATTATAGCAGGGCTGTTAGTAAATTTACTGAATTGCAAATGTAAAATGCACGGCCGGCCTGAGTGAAACCACATATTTAAGCTCCTAAATGAACATTGCTGTTTTTTGAGTAATTTGGACCATCTGTGTCAAAATCCTGAGTCTCGGGGAAAAAAGCCGTGGAACAAATGTTGGCTCCATAAAACAGTCCTGGTTCATTGTTGGAATTGTCACACATTAGCATCGCGGCCATCTGGGGAGACAAAGGCCTCGCAGCAGATTGCGGGGGGCTGCCATTGGTCTGGTGCTAATCAGGGGGGGCGCCGCGTTCGCAGGAAGGAGAGCCGGTGAGGAGCCGCCGCGCTGCCCGCCGTTCCCGCCCGGTGTGGGCGTCGCCCAAGGCGGCTTCATGTCGGAAACCGTAAATAGGAGGCAAGGTGAGATTTCCCGGTCTTTTATTTTTAATTTTAATTTTTTGTTAATCCTCACCCGAGGATATTTTCCCATTGATATTTTTAGAGAGAGTGGAGGGTGGGGGGGACAGAAAGAAGCATCGATGTGAGAGAGACACATTGATTGGTTGCCTCTTGCACGTGCCCCGACCAGGGCCAGGGCCGGGGAGGAGCCTGCAACCGAGGTACATGCCCTTGACCTGAATCGAACCCGGGACCCACACTGGGGATCCAGCCTGCAACCCGGGCATGTGCCCTGAGTGGGAATCGAACCCTGACCTCCTGGTTCATAGGTGAATGCTCAGCCACTGAGCCATGGATCCCGGGTCAGTGTCCGAGGGGTGGGGTGACAGTCCAGACCGCGTGGCGGCCCACGTCCCAGGCGAGCGTGCCTGGCTGTGGAGAACCGATGCTCCCCCGGGAGCCCCCACGGTGTCCACTTCCGTCCTGGGGGGCCTGGCGGGGCTCAGAGGGGCCCGAGCTCAGGGACTGTTTTCATGGCGCTGTGTTCAGACCTCCGCGTCTGGGGGCTCCGCGGAAGGAGGGGCGGAGGGAAAGGTTGGCTGGGCTCCATTCGCCCTGAGCGCTGTTAGGGCCAGCGCCCGCAGGCTGCGTGACTCGTGTGAGTGGAGACTCGGGAGGGCGTGGGGCCGGTGACCCCGTGGTCAGCGGCTGTGGGCGGTGCGGGCTGCCTGTCGGCTCCCTGCCATCGGGAGGTCATGAGCGAATACCAGGCCCTCCAGACCGGCGGTCCCAGCCTGGCCCCGAATCCCAGGGGCGTGTCCTTGGCAGGGTGGCCGCTGCGTGCCCCTCCTCACGGGGACGGGAGCCCTGGCCGCAGGAGGGCAGTGCCAGGTTCAGGAGAAATGTACCTGAGACCCGGACGGGAAGGACAGCGGGAGCACAGGGGCTGGGTCCCCGGAGCTCGATAATCAGGGCGCCAGCGGCCGCTAACCGGGCAGATGGGCCCCTCCTCTGCATGTGAATCCATCCTTCTGTGGCTCCCACTTACCCTGGGAGAGCGGCCAGACCCCCTGAGGCCCCGTCTGGCCTCCGTCAGGAGCGGGTCCCCACACTGGTCACGGAGCCTTTGGTCTGCCCTGCGCTGCGTCCCGCGGCGGCCAGCCCTTCCCTCCCTCCTCCCACCAGCTCAGCTATTCGTTTGTTCGTTCATTCATTCGTTCGTTCATTCATTCATTCATTCATTCATTCCTCACCCGAGGATATTTTCGCCCCTGATTCCTAGAGCGAGTGGAAGGGAGGGAGAGAGAGAAACATTGATGTGAGAGAGACACATCGATTGGTTGCCTCCCGCCTGCCCGCCCCCCAAACGGGGCCAGGGACCAAACCTGCAACCCAGGTGTGTGCCCTGGACCGGGAGTCAAACCCAAGACGCCTTGGTCTGCAGGCCGACGCGCTAACCATTGAGCACACAGGCCGGGCCCTGGTGGACCTTTGAAAAGACACGGCCCTTGGGTCTCAGTGCCCCGACCGTCTCCTGCGTAGCAGGTGCCAGGTTGTAATTAAATGACATTGTTGTTCTGTCTGCGCCCTCATTCTTGGGGACAGGGAGGTCCCCCATTTCCCCAGCACGAGGATGAGGGCTTTTGGGGTTCTGCGCTCATACTTCAGGATGGAGGGGAACAGGCCGCTCCCCCATCAGCAGCCGTGGAGCGTGTCCGGAATCCCGTGTTTCATGAGACAGGCACGTAGGGATACTCACTTCATCCTCCCACCCGCCTGGACCGCTTCCCACTGCCGGCACCCCCCCGCCCCCCCCCACCCCCGTGCCCCGGGATAGCTGTCCTCTCGGCCTCGCCGCCCGAGGCTGTGGGCGCAGGGCCCTCGGAGTCCGGGAAGGAGGCAGCCGGGAACTGCACTGCCCGCGAGGAAGAACCACTCACCCGGGGGCTCTGCTTCGCCGGGACACGCCCCGCCCAGGAATAACTATTAGCATCCCCTGCGTCTTCTTTGTGTTTTTTTAAATTTATTGATTCCAGCAGGTGACCTCTATGAGCATCGATTGGAGGGCTGTCGGGCTCAGATGTCTTTCCTTTAAGTCCAAGCAGAGCGGGGATGGGCGAGTGTGGGCACAGGCAGCGCCCACTTCTCCAGGACGACGTGGGGACCCCTCCCCCACGTGCTGGCGTCGTGGTCATTCCTGTCTTCACTGCTCTGGACCCCACGCATCAGGGGCAGGCCCCTCAGTCCCGCCCACGGAGCCCTCCCAGGGACCCGGCTGTAATTCTCAAACGTGTGGGGTGAAGGGTTGAGCGGGTGCAAAGGGCCGGGGGCGGGGGGAGAGGGAGGAGGCAGTTGGGGGTGGCCTGGGCACACAGGGGGCACTGTGTCAGCCGTGGGGGGAGTGGGACGAACTTTTTATTTATTTTTTATTGATTTCAGAGAGGAAGGGAGAGGGAGAGAGAGACACACATCAAAGATGAGAGAGAATCATGGATCGGCTGCCTCCTGCTCGCCCCCCACTGGGAATGGAGCCCGCAACCCTGGCCTGTGCCCTGACCTGGAATTGAACTGTGACCTCCTGGTTCCTAGGTCGACGCTCTCCCACTGAGCCACGCCGGCCGGGCTCAGAAGATCTTTGACGAGTCAGAGTAAGGAGACATCCTGGAGGTGAGATTGGGAGACCCGACACCTTACCCACACGCAGGTACACACACATAGACACGGAAACACGCAGACACAGAAACACATACACACAGACACTCACATACACACACACACTGACACACATACTTGCACATAGACACAGAGACACACACGACACACACAGAGGCACACAGAAACACGTATACTAGTACACATGTACACACACATAGACACGCACACGTGCTGTGAAGGGAAAGTAATTCGGGCCACGGAACCCTCGGAGGGCGGCAGGGAGGGGACGGGAGGTGGGCCCAGCATGTGGCCGCCCCGTCAGGGCCTGGCAGGTAGACCAGGCCTGCGCCTGGAGCCTCCTTCTCACCGCGGCCGCCGGCGCTCTGATGCCTCCCACGTAAGGTGTGGGCTCCCTGGTGCCGTGGCCCGGGTGTCGCTGGGGCCGTCGGTCCCGCGGCCGTCAGTCCCAGAGCGCCGGGTCATCAGGGCTGTGTGGCTCTCACCGCACAGGACACCGTGAGGGCGCCGGCCCCGCCCTGTAAAGGCCCCGAGTGGGGGCGCCACCACCTGGGCAGCGGGGGGATGTCTGGTTGGTGTGTGCCTGGGAGCCTGCTGCCTGCACCCCTAACGGGACCACAGTCCCAATGCGGAGATGGAGACCTGGCTCCGGGTCCCAGGTGCTGGCCTGGGGCGGAGGGCAGCTGGGTGGGGGGACAGCGGGGACAGCAGGTCATCAGGGCAGGCGCCGGGCGGCCTGGTGTGGGGGAAGCAGGAGGCTGTGCCCACTGCCCCATGCCGCCTCCGCTGTCCTCTGGGCGGAGGCCTCGCTGTCCCGCTGCCTCTTGGGACCGGGTTTGTCGGGATCACACACCCTCTGGGTTCGGATCCCGGCTCTGCTGTTGTCTCGCTGTGGCAACGACTTCCCTCCTCCAAACCCCGGTTCCTTTCCCCATGAAATGAGGAAACAGCCCGGCCAGCGTGGCTCAGGGGTTGGGCATTGACCTGTGAACCCGGAGGCCAGGGTTTGATTCCCGGTCAGGCACAGTCCCGGCTTGTGGGCC
>NW_023416343.1:1894026-2019026 GCF_014108235.1 Myotis myotis | reverse complement strand
CTGTGCACCAGATCTGCCGGCCTGGATGGAGGCTGCCGCTGGCGCTGGGGGCGGGGCAGCGGGCCTTTGGGAGGCTGTGGAGGGGCTCAGGGTCGGGCGTGGCGCTCACCTGGCCCCGGAGGGAGGCAGCAGGGGTGTGCTGGCCGGTGGAGGCCTGAGGCGGGTCGGGCCCAGGCCCCCGGCTCCTGTGGCGTTCATCCCACTGACCCCTCAGGCCGTGGCGTGTCCCTGGCCCGGGCCGGGGCTGCGCTTGGTGTTCCTCCGGCCCCTGCAGGAACCTTCCGAGGTGGCTTCCTGCTCCTGTTCACGGAGCAGAAACTTTCAGAAACGGGAAGCAAAAAACTCCCACCCAGACCCCAAACCTGTTAGCGGGAAGATACTCCAAGATCAACACGTTCTAATTCACTAATTAATACAGCGGAAAGGCATTTTTCATATTAGACTTATTAAAATCACTTGTATTTAAGTGTTTTTGAACTCGTAGTTCCCGGCGCGTTTTTCTAAAGTGTTCTGGTCGTGTTATGCAAATGCCGGCCTAAATTACCAGGGGTATTTGTTCTCTACTTCTCCTCTGTAAAACATAATTTTAATACAAGTTATTTGTGAAATGCGCATTGGAAAAAAGAAAATAAGATTTGAGATGGCGTTTCTATGATAATTTTATGGCAAATGTTGACCATGTTTTTGTATTTGTCTGCAAAAGGGAATGCAGAGTCCACGTAAGACATATTCTGGGATTTATGGCCGCCTGTGACTCAATTAGTAAAGGGAAAGGCGCCTTATTTTTTGAACCCGAGGCAGGGCCGTCCATCAGCCCGGGGAGCGTGTTCTGGAGGGAACGGTCACGGCCGCGCGGAGAGGAATCGTGCTCTCCGCGCCCGAACAAGATTTCCTGACACTGTGAGCTGCCAGACGTGACATTTGAGGCAGAAACACGGGCCTTTGCCGCCCAGAGCGAGGCTCGGCTCGCAGCAGGACGGGAATGCCGAGGGGAGGCCGTGGCCGGGGTTCTCTGGAGCGACACGGTGGCCAGTGTGGGTGGCCAGGCTCCAGGGCGAGAGAGGACCGTGGGAAGGGGCCTAGGGCGGTCTTGCTTTGTGGATTGATCTAAAATAGTCTTTTTACTGCCAGCACCTTTTAGATAGACATGTATCAAAAAAGGGGCTAGAGGCAAAAGTTGAAAGAGGGACCCCTGGATTGAGGGTTAAGTAGGTATGCTACTTCTGAGCTTCCTGGCAGCCAAGGCAAAAAGGGAAAAAGTATGAACTCGATGCTTTTTATTCTCCAGTCAAAAAATACCTACACACTGGGAGAAAAGGCGTTTCCCTCAGCGCTAGTCTTCGTGGAATCCGCAGGCGGCCCTGGCAGGGGAAGCAGGGACATGCCCAGCTCTGCGCGGGCGGTGAGATTATGGGGGTCGCAGAAGCACCCTTAGGGGTGACTGAATTCAAGGCAAGGGAAGGGTGGCAGTCATAGGTGTCAAAGATGGCTGCGGACTGGTGTGGGGGACAGATGAGAGCACATCTCCACCCCCTTCCCGCCAGTCCTCCAGGGCGGGCACGCTCAGCTCATCGTACGCGCCAACCAGGACCTCCTGGGGTTTTCTGGCTGTGGGAGCAGGACGCACCGCAGGCCCAGGAGCCCGCGGGGACTGCATCCTCCTCGGAGTTTGTCCTTCTAGGTGTCAGGGTGCGGAAACGGAACTCACCCGTGCTAGCACACCTGCCACCCGGGGTACCCCTCTGACACCCGTGAGCCAGACCCTGGTTTGCCTGGAGAAGGGGCCTCCCAGGGTCTCCTGAGCAGACAGCAGCTCCTGTGGGGACTGTGGGTTTCTGGGAGGGAGGTGATGGCGGTGATGGTGGTGGCCGCCTGGGCCAGGGGATGGGGCCCGGGCAGGAGGGGGCTGCTGCTGGGGCGGAGCCAGGGGAGGCCTCCCAGGTGAGCTGGTCTCAGAGAGTGAGATGCTGCCTATCAGAGGTGGGAAGGGGCGGTGGGAAGGGCCGGGCCGGGCAGGCTGTCTGCCTGGCGTGGAGTTCAGGGATCGTGAGCCTGCCCATGGGGACGCCCAGACGAGGTTCCAGACTATTCCATGGAGGCAGTTGGCCTGGTTCCTGGTATCAGTGAGAGGGAGAGAGAGGCTGGGCGTCCAGGCGAGGACGGCTGTTTCCGGGACACGGCTTGCCGAGCCTCCTGGACACCCTTGCTCTGTGGAGGCCTCAGTGCGGGGCAGGAGGTGGCCGCTCCCAGTCCCTCCTAGACACGATGAATTCTGGAGCAAAGGGACACCTGTCAGCCGCCCACCTCCTCCTTCCTGTGGCCTGGTGTCCCCATGTGACCTTGTCTCCCAGCCTCTCCTCCCAGCACTGAGCTGCAGGCACACTGGCCTTTGTGCTGCTCTGCAAACTCTCTCTCACCCCAGGGCCTTTGCACGTGCTGTTTTCTCTGCCAGGAAGGCTCCTCCCCACCCCCGCCCTCCACACGCCCAGTTCCTTGCTCAGATATCCTCCTCTGTGGGGCGTCCCTGACCCGCCAGTCCAAGCCCTTCCCTACCCACCCCTGGTCCTTGTCGCTGACTGAGGCCCTGGCTTTTCCTCTGTTCATCGTGTGTCTCCCCCTCTGCCCCCATCAGAGAGGAAGCCCAGCACCTAGAGGCCTTGTCCATCCTGGTCACTGCCCAGCACAGTGAGTGCCCGTCAGCATTTGCTGAGTGAGTGACTATTTTAGGGTCCCCCCTGGACAACTGGGGGGCAGACCAGACCCGCTCCTCACCTGGAGATCTGGCAGGCCCCGGGCTGATCCCCAGGCCCCCGGCCTCCCCATCCCCCACGGCTGCCCGGGTCCCCGTCTTTGTTCTCCCTCGGGGTTCCCGTGGCAGGAAGGCAGGGTGATCTGGGTTTGGTTTTTGTAATTGGTTTGATATGATCATGAAAAGTATCTAGAAATTGGACAGCTGGAAATGTTTTTCCTCCCATTTATTACTTAAAACAGACCCAGCATTTGGGATTGTTTTAAAAATCAGATTCTCCTCGCTAAAAAAAAAATAATAAAAAAAAAAATTTAAAATACCGTGAGCCCGCCTGTTCTCGAAGAAACAGGGCCCGCAAGGTCAGGCGAAGGGCTGGGCGCGTGGGGCGCGGCCGCGGAGCCCCAGAGGGAGCCGGGGAGCCGGGAGCGAGCGGGCCGGCCCTTCTGCCGCCTGGCGTCGGGGGGAGGAGACGAATGGAGATGAGTGTGTTGCACAGTCAGACATTAACCACGACAGTGAAAAAGTATCGGGAATGCTAACACGGCCGGGCGAAAATATACGGAGGTTAAAACACAGGGTAACTTTACAAATCACTAATAATTTCTTCGGCTTTCGCGGCAATAACATTGATTTAATTCATTAGATTCCTTTCGAAATCTATATTTCAGTTTTAGAGTTGCCAGTTTCCGTTAATGACAATTTCGCCCCATCTGTTCCCACGTGAAAATGAGGCTCCTTGCCGCCGACAAGACAGATCTCGGGAGTCGAAGCAGGAAACGTCCTGGAGGTATTTCACTCCGAGGGGCCCGTGGCGTGATTCACGCTCCCGGCGCAGCTGCCCACGGACAACTTGGCGGTGATGCCCGCGGAGGGACCGGCCCTCCCCGAACACCCGCCCGCCCGCCCCCTCCAATTGGAGGGGCCCATTGCCTTGTCATTGGTTCGTGTTTGGGGGGAGCTTCCCCAACATCTCGGCTCATTCCTTCCTTTAATGACGGGGCCGTAACTCAGGATGTCAGCGTGTCCCCATCCCGGCGGCTGTGACTAGCATGGAAATGAGTTGCTACAATTTGGCCGCTGAAAGCGTCGCGTTACAGTAAGTCATTCCCGTGGGCCGGGGGGCCTCTGTCTGCGGGGGGACGGCCTGGGCTCCCCGCTCCGGAGGGAGCGTCCCTGACGGGCCCTGCAGCCTGCACACCTGTCCCCCTGCCCCCCCCCTGCTGCAGGGGTGGCGATGACAGCGGGCAGGGCAGCAGAGGGGCGGGTGCAGGTGGGCATGGGCCTGGCCGGAAGGAGCAGGAGGGCGAGGCTCTCAGAGGCCACAGTGGGGGAGGCGGGCCTGGGTTATGGGGGACGATGTTCCGTGATTGTCAATCCCGGCAAAACAAACCCACTCACCCCAGGAGACACGTGTGGAGCCCTGGCCAGTGTGGTTCCGTGGATAGAGCCTCGGCCTGTGGACAGAAGGGTCCTGGGTTCTATTCTGGTCAAGGCCACGTACCTCGGTTGCAGGCTCCTCCCCTCCCGGGCCCTGGTCCAGACGCGTGCAGGAGGCAACCAGTCGCTGTGTTTCTCTCACATGGATGTTTCTCTCTGTCTTTTCCTCTCTCTTCCACTCGCCCTAAGAATCAGTGAGAAAATATCCTCAGGTGAGGGAAGGAGAACAAGAAGAAGAAGAGGAAAAAGAGGAAGGAGGAGGAGGAGGCACACGTGGAGCCCACGACCCAGGAACCAGGGGTGAAAACCTAGAAAGCACGGAGGCAGGACAGCACCTATGGAGCGAGGCACGAGCGGCCCCTCAGCTCACGTTCACCACACGTGCTTACGTTCAACTCGACGCCAACAGCGGTGGCCCTGCAGCCGGAGCGGTGGCCGCGCGGCCCCGTGACCCGGAGGCCCTGCCTGCGTGGCCTCCCCGGGGTCTGGCGCCGGCTGTGGCAAGCAGGCTGGAAACCCTGCGTGGGGGCCGCCTCCTACGTCCACGTCCACGTCCACGTCCACGTCCAAATGAGCGAAGCCTCTGACCTTCCCGGTGTCACCCTCGAGCAAAGGACAAACCCCCCGAAACGCTCACGGTTCCGGGACCCGCGCGAGGGCCCCGGACGCGCACACGCCGCCCCCGCCCCGGCCCGCTTAGCTTTCAATTGTGTTCGTTTAATAGTGTCTTGTCTGCCGTTTACATTAACAACACGCTCCCATCTGAACGTATCGCCGCGCGAAGCCATCTCAGCACGTCTAAGGTTGAGTGAATGCGGCTGTGTTCATGGTTTTTTAATACAAAGATCTTTCTATTCAGTCCTCTCTCTCTCTCTCCCCTCTTTCTCCTCTCTCTCTCTTTCTCTCTCTTTTTCTTTCTAGTCTCCGAGGGTCCAGGCTGCCGGCAGTGTGTACAGAGGCCTGGGAAGTGATGCAGATTCTCACGGGCTCCTCCCCAGTCAGTGAGCAAGTAAATGACGCTCCCACCCACGGAGCCGCCCAGCCTGGGCCCAGGCCCGGAGGACTCGGTAAGACACACAGTTGGCTCGAGCGTCTGCCACAGGCCTTGTCACTTGGGGAAATGCCTGATTCACCCCACTCAGCACATGCTCCTGCCTCCGTTGGGAGACGTGCCCGGAGGGAATGCAATGGGCACCCCCAGGGTGAGCCCAGGACCAGGCAGACCTGCCCACTCTGGCCCCGGGTGTGGACCCCTTGCTACTGGATCACTGGGGACCCTCCCGAGGCTCCCGCGCCCCGGGTCTGCCCTCTGCTCTGGGACCGGAATGCTGGCTGCACTCGGCGGCTCGGGGACAGGCCTCCACGGAGTCTCCTGTTCGGCAAAACCGAAGTTAGACTCCCGAGTCTACAAAATCCATCGATTGTCCGGGTGCAGAGCAGCGAGAGGGTGCGTCCCAGGCTATCCCGGGCTGTTTGGAGGCAAATTCCCAGGAGCCAGACCTTGAACTTGGGGCCAGTCCACCCGCCACCTGGCCGGCTCCTCCTCTGCAGACGGACGGCTTCTGAGCAGGTTTCTTGCTCTGGGCGGGTCCCTCTTGGGAAACACCAGACCTTTTCATACAAGTAAGTTCCACGGAGTCCTCTGTGCCTGTAACTTCAATACGCATAAATGCACGGTTCCCCCCCTTACAGCGACCACACAACGCGCCCCATCAAAACCAAGACGCCCTCTGGCCACCTTTCCGCCTTCACACCTCTGGGCCACACGAAGCCTTTCGCCCAAATACACAGCATCATAAGCACATGCGTGCACGACACCCCGTTTTCTCAAACTGCAGCATCGTGTCCTGTCTGCTCCCCAGCTGGTTCGGGAGCTGGGAGGTTACGACCGCCCTGAGCCCTGAGCCCGGTCCCCTCAGCCCGGGGACGGTGTCACCGCTGCGGGTCGCACAGCTCGGGCAGAGACGGGGACCACGGAGCCTCCAGACCGAAGGCCACACGCCTGTCCCAGAGGCCCAGGGGGAATTGCAAAGTGCTCCTCGCTCTGCAGGGGGGAGAGAGGCTGCCAGGCGGGGACGACGAGGCCCGGGAAGCTGCCTCCGAAGGGGTTAGGCGTCTGCTGCAGAAGAGACACCTGCCCCCCGTGTCTTTCCCAAAGCGTCCAAACGCACCCATTCCCCAGTTTTAGGAGCAGTTCATCCCTGAGCACGGAGGCCCGGGGCTCAGGCGCGTCTCCCTCAGCCCGTTGGGATGAGGTCGGGGCTGTGCTCACGGAGGAGAAAGATGCCTGGATACAAAATCTTTCCCTGTTTAAGAAAATGATCTAAGGTATTTCCAGCAAATTAATTCCATCTGGACCAGTTACAGCACATAATCAACTCTGCTATGCAAATAGTTATCTTGGTGGTTGAAATCAATAACTTATTTTCTTCTGGAATAAAGGAAAAAGGGGGAATACGTTCCATTCATTACGGACAAAGTGGATCTTTTCTGGCAAGGCCGCGTTTCATTTCACTTCGGAGGCCGGAGTCTGGGACCCATGGGGGACGTTCCGGTCCCTGCCATTCTGCACCCTGTTTGGCCTAAGTGATGCTTCACCGTTTAGGCCATTTTGTCATTTGTGTGGGGAGTGGCCGGTGCACAGACTACGTATGAAACGCCTTATTCTGAGTCACCCTCCTGTGCTGCTTCCGTTCAGTCCTGATACGTATGATGTGAATCCCTGCACATACGTGTCCATGTGCACACACGTGTCTCTGCAGGTGCACATGCCTGTCCGTGTGTGTGTGGTGGGGGGCAGCGGGTGGACGGAGGAGCCCGGATGGCGGCATCTGCTTCCTTCAGTCCTGTCATCGCGTCATGCCCTGTGTGGGAAGGGCCGTGGATCATCGTCCCTGACCTTTGTGGACGTAACACCATCCTATTATCACGTACCTGTCAGGAAGGGGAGAGAATCGGATGAATATTCTTTGGCTTTTATGTGTCAAAAAAAAGTTATTGGCATTTTCCCAGCTCTGAGCTTACACAACCCCCCCTCCTCCCCCTCCCCCCCCCCCCGACTCCCCAAGGCTGGGTGTTTCCTGGGGGCCTCGTCACCGGCCCCTGGACCTCGCAGCCTCAGGCCGGCAGCCCGAGCCAGGACTGCGTTGAGCCGCCGTGGCACGCACACCCAGCGCTGTCTCTGATGCTCGGACTTCAGCCTGGAGACCCCTGGGCGCTGGGATTCACAGCTGAGCGTGTCACCTCCAGAGAGGCAGGCTTTGGGCAATGCAGACGGCCGAGTCTCCTCTTACCTCCATAATGCATGTGCTCTGTAATTGCATGGGATGACAGTAACTGGAAACGGGGCAGGGGGGGGGGTGCCCGCTTTCTGCAGACAGGACTCCATTACCTCTGCGGGAGGGGAGCAGGCTCCCCGTCCCCTCTGCTTGGCCAGGTCTGCCTCCAGCCTCGCAGCCCCGAGTGGGAATAACGCCGGCGCCCTGTCGCCACTGCTTGGTCGGACGCTTTGCACAAACAACGGGGCGCTCGAGCCGGGAGGCCTCTCCAGGTGGGTTCTGCGGGGCTCAGAGCTGAGCAGGCGGCATCTGACCGTCCTGGGAGTTTCCCGAATTCAGGCTTTCTTCACCTGCCTGACATTTCTCCTTCCTTCCTTCCTTCCTTCCTTCCTTCCTTCCTTCCTTCCTTCCTTCCTCCCTCCCTCCCTGCCTTCCTTCTTTCCTTCCTTCCTTCCTTCCTTCCTTCCTTCCTTCCTTCCTTCCTTCCTTCTTCCTTCCTTCCTTCCTTCCTTCCTTCCTTCCTTCCTTCCTTCCATCCTTTCTTCTTTTTTTTTTTTTTTAAATATGTTTTTATTGATTTCAGAGAGGAAGGGAGCAGGCGAGAGAGACAGACAGACACATCAATGATGAGAGAGAAACATGGACTGGCTGCCTCCTGCACGTCCCCCACGTGGGATGGAGCCCACAACCCGGGCCTGTGCCCTGACCGGGAATCGAACCGTGACCTCCTGGTTCATAGGTCGACGCTCAACCCCTGAGCCCCGCCGGCCGGGCACTGGCCTGCCGTTCCCACTGTCCTTGCTCGTCCGGTTCCTCTGGGCCCGAGAGCGCACGTGCTGATCGGACAGAGACCGGGCGGCCGGGTGGTTGCGGGCGAGCAGGAAGTAAATACGGAGAGACTGGCATTTGTCACATCTGCCATTGTTTCCTTGAGTGTCGTTCACGCCCCGCCTCCCGCGAGGAAGAGAGAGGGACCCCTGGGTGCCGCAGAGCTGGGTGTGGCGAGGTGGGCGGGGGGCCGGAGTCCGGGCACTGCCTCCCCGCCCAGGTAGGCGCTCGAAGCGTGTTGATAAAATGAAGCTAATGAGATTTGGAGCACACTGCTACCTGATATTAAGCTGTTTTGATGAGTGAGGCAAATTGCTGTGGTTAACAAATGTAGAACCATCACTTTTATTGATACAGGTTTGTGTGTGTGTGAAATTAATCAAAGCGTGGGCCGTGATGAACGGCTCCTGCGGAACCCTGTCAAGGGTTAAGAGCTAGTTATTTTTAAGAATGACATGAATCTCGCGGAGACAGTCATTGCCTAAATGACCATTGTAATTACCAATTACTTCTTGAAGCAGAGAATATATTCACGGCGTGCAGTCCCCTAAATACAGAGAGGCATTAGCCCATTTACTCCTAATGCACGTAATTTAGCTCCTGAAAAGGGCAGATGGGAACACAATGAAAGATATAATAGATACGGCCTAATATCATTCCCCAAGAATATTGGATTCATCAAAGATGAATATTACTTTACGTCAGATTGTTTTTTAGAAACCAGTCAAAATACATTTCATCTCGTTTTTTGCCCTCGGTCTGAGGGGACAATATCAACAGTGACCTCGCCATCCGAATGCGGTCCGCTGGGGGGCGGGGAGGGGGGTCAGAGCACCGTCTCACAGGGGGGCACCTCCCCCCTTTGTCAGCCGGTCTGTACCCCGTGATCCGGGGACCCCCAGGCGGGTGGCGATCTATTTGGCTTCCTTTGGAGAAGACGTGAGTCAGGCAGGAGAGGCGCCCAGCTCAGAGAGGGCCAGAGCGGGAGGTCCGGCCGCCTCCGTTCTGGTAAATGCACCCGCTGACACGTCTTTGGGGGCGTCCACGCTCCCGCCGCGCCCCGTCCCCGTGCCGGGACCCTCTCCGAGCAGGAGGGCCCCCTGTCCCCACACGGACCAGACCGTCGCGCTGTATGTGGACTGATCTAATGATAGCACAGCCCCTGCTCCCCGACGTTGCGGAATCCATGTCATAACAGTAGCAGAAATATTATTTAGTGAGTGCCGTTCTGCCGGCATAATGCAGTCACGCTCTCAGCAACATGATGGCAAATATAAACATTTAATCAGCCCTTATTCACCAAAAGAGCCCCCAAATTAATCATGTTTAAATTCCGTGTCTTCGGGAAGCCGTTCAGATGCTAAGCAATTCAGATTTTGTTTTTAATTTTTATTTTTCTTGCCGTTTCCCCCCTTTTCCTTTTGATTTTTTTTTTTTTTGGCTGTGCAGCCACAGATAACCTCGAGCCGCTCTCAATGACGCCTTCTCGGGGGAGGCTGAGCCGCGGCGCCTGCCAAGAGACGGGGACTCCAAGCTGTGGCTCAGGCCTGCGCCCCTCCGAGCGGGTGTGCAGCTTGCGTCTCGCTCTCTCCTTCATGTTCTCGATCAAGGGCAGGAGGTTACACAACACCCTGTCAAAACAAGCAGCCACCTGCTCCCCAGCCTGCAGGGCCGGGGCTGCGCGGGCGGCTGGGCGGCACTAGGAAGGTCAGTGTTTCCTGAATCCCTACTACGTGCTGGGCCCTGTGCCAGGCAAGGACTCACCTCTCATTGTCCCAAGGTCATGGTGTGGGGAGGGTGTCAGCAGGAGAGAAGAGGCAGAGAGGGAGGGAGAAATCTGGGGGAGGAGGAGAGTGCCAGGTTCAAGGTCAAACCTCATGGCCAGATGACCTTGAGGATCCCTTCCCCTTCCCCTGCCTTTGCTTCCAGGAAGGTGTAAGGTGGAGATGGTGCTTCCTGCCCAGCCGGCTGCCCTGGGCTGGCAGAGGCGGGGGCAGATGGGCACAGGGCTCATCTGTGCGGCTCCCATCTGGGCATCTTCTTGGGCATCTGCTTTGGACCAGGTGCCTCCTGCACGCCCCCCACTGGGGATGGAGCCCGCAACCCAGGCCTGTGCCCTGAACGGGAATCGAACCCTGACCTCCTGGTTCACAGGTCGACGCTCAGCCACTGAGCCACACCGGCCGGGACGTCTCCCCACCTTTCTGTTCTGTTCAAAACAAAACGGACAGCACGCACCCCGAGGGGAGGCCGCCTGCTTGGTCAGCCTGCCCACTGCTATGCTGATGCCAAACGTCCCCTGAGCCCCCAGGGACCCTGTCTAACCAGAGGCCCAGGCACCCGGTGGCCAGTCAAGTGGACGCAGAACTAACGGTCCCTCCGGGTCGGGGTTAGGAGGCAAAACACAAGAGCCGTCAGTTTCCTGGGGAGCGAGTGGCGGGGGGGGGGGGGAGGCGGGGTTCTGCACCCCAGGAACCTGGCAGCCAGTCTCCAGCCCTCAGGCCTGTGCCCTACGAGCAAGGACACCCCCTTTTACAGAGCAGGACTCTAGCCCCGTGCTCTCTGCACACCAAGGACAGACCTGGGTGTGTCCCCCGTTTCCCCGCATGTCTGGCTGGGGTTAGGGTTTGTGTTTAACCCAGAGCATCTGACAGGGCTGACATGTCAGGGGTCTTCTTTCTCCAAGACAGAGGCCTGGCTGAGCCCCTGCAGCCACCCCAGGGACAGGCCGGGGACAGGCCAGGGACAGGCCAGGGACCGTCAGGGACAGGCCGGGGACAGGCCAGGGACAGGCCAGGGACCGTCAGGGACAGGCCAGGGACAGGCCAGGGACCGTCAGGGACCGTCAGGGACAGGCCAGGGACAGGCCAGTGGTCTGGACTTTGCGCCAACAGCATCTTCTGAGGCAGCAGCACAGCATCGCGCCCCTTTCTGTGCCGAAATGGACTGGACCCGGGTGAGCATCCCCAGAATGGCTCTCTACCTGCTGCTGCCATCGCTCCACTGGGCAGGGAGCCACACCACACCTGCGTCTGCCTCCCTCCTGCCACCATTCCTCCTTTCTTCCCTTCCTCCTTTTTTTCTTTAATATCCTGTGACCACAAAATTAAAATATTCTTTTGTGTCACACATTCAATTGCTGTGCATCATTCACCCATCTGTCAATTCATCCATCCATCCTTCCATCTCTCCCTCCATCCATCTGTCCATGCATACATCCATCTTTCTACCCATCTACCTATCCACCACCCATCCATCTATCCTCCCATCCATCAATCTATCCTCCCATCCATCCATCCATCCATCCATCCATTATCCATCCATCTATCCATCCATCCATCCATCCATCCATCCATCCATCCATCCATCTATCCTCCCATCCATCCATCCTCCCATCCATCCATCTATCCTCCCATCCATCCATCCATCCATCCATCCATCCATTATCCATGTATCCATCCATCCATCTATCCATCCATCCATTAACCATGTATCCATCTATCTACCCATCCATTCATCCATCTATCCTCCTATCCATCCATCCTTCCATCTCTCCCTCCATCCATCTGTCCATGCATCCATCCATCTTTCTACCCATCTACCTATCCACCATCCATCCATCCATCCATTATCCATGTATCTATCTATCCATCCATCCATCCACCCATTAACCATGTATCCATCTATCTACCCATCCATTCATCCATCTATCCACCCATTCATCCATCCATACATCTACCCATCCATACACCCACCCATCTATCCATCCATCTACCTACCTACCCATCCATCCATCCATCCATCCATCTACCCACCTATCCACCATCCATCCATCCACCCATCCATTACCCATCTTTCTTCCATTTTTCAGTGAGCATGTATTTCAGTTACTGTCCCTATAAGCAAAGACAGCTTGGTTCATGGGGTCTGTGTTTTGTCTCCCACCCCAGGCCTTATTCACTGTCCACTTTACAAGTTACTTGGGAGAGGACGGGCCCAGCAGGTCAGGAACGCTCCTCGAGGCACCCTTCCCAGGCCTGGTGCCAGGGCCTTCCTTCCCTCATCACGGGTGGCCATACCTCTGGGCTGTCATCCTCCGCACACAGGTGGCCCAGTCTCTCCTCGAGAGAAAACTTACAGGCCCGGGAGGAAGAACTGGTTTGTCCGAGGAGCACAGCAAGGACAGAAATGGAGGGTCTTCCTGGAGGCAAAAGGCAGATTTCCCCTCGAGACACAAGGCCTTCGTTCAAAAGGTCAGCCGCGAGGGCCTTAAGAAAGCATTGCAGCTGGTTGCGAATAGGGCCCTGGTAACAGGCAAGTCCTGTCCCAGAACCCTCTCCGGCCCTGAGCCCACAGCCTCTTCTGACCGGGAAGCTGCCCCGTGCCCCGTCTCTCCCAGCTCCTGCACTCAGCCTCGCCTGCTTCGAGATGGATGGCCAAACAGGTGGACAGACCGATGGATAGGTGGACTCTGAGCCCTTGTCTTTTCCTGGGTCCCAGGTGCCCCCTGGGGAGCAGCTTTTCCTGTCCTGGCTTTTCCTATGCAAGTCAGGGATGCCTATCACTGAGCTCTTCCCAGGTGTCCTGGCCTGAGGGAGGTGCCCTGGGAGGACTGGGCACAGGCGATGGGGGAGCACGGGCCCTGGGCCCTGGTTCCCAGGAGGGGTGAGTGGTGAAGCAGTTTACAGAGGCGGAGGCTGGGGTGGGTGGACCTCTCCAGGAAGCGGGGGCCGGACCCATGTTGTAGAGTCCTTCTCTACCTGTTCATCTCTCAGAGAGTCCTTTTTTTATTTAAGAAATCTATTTGTAAGGTCTCTTTATATATTTGAGGGTATTAACCCAATATCTGACCTTTGTTGATTTATAGTATATATTTTCCTATTCTGCAGCTTTAATTTTGCGAATAGACATGTTAAAATGAACTTTATTGGGTAACTCCCCTTAAAAAAAATTCCAATCCCCTCACCTCCTTCCCTCTGGCGACTATTAGTTTGTTCTCTACGTTTCTGCTTTGTTTTGTTTATTCATTTATTTAATATTTTAACTTTTAAAAAATATATTTAATTTATTTTTGCAGAGAGGAAGGGAGAAGGATAGAGAGTTAGAAACATCGATGACAGAGAAACATCTATCAGCTGCCTCCTGCACACCCCCTACTGGGGATGTGCCCGCAACCAAGGTACATGCCCTTGACCAGAATCGAACCTGGGATCCTTCAGTCCGCAGGCCGGCGCTCTATCCACTGAGCCACACCGGTTAGGGCCATATTTTAACTTTTTGATGCAATTGTGAAATGGGACTGTCTCCTTAATTTCTCCTTCCGTTCATTCATTATTGGCGTATAGAAATGCAACAGACTTCTGCATATTGATTCTGTGTCCTGCAACTTTACTGAAGTCATTTATTTGTTCTCATAGGTTGTGTGTGTGTGTGTGTGTGTGTGTGTGTGGAGTCCTTAGGGTTTTCCACACATAGTATCACGTCATCTGCAAATAATGGGAGTTTCCCTTCTTCCTCTCCAGCGTGGACGGCGTTCATGTATTTCTCTTGTCTGATTGCTGTGGCGAGGACTTCCATAGTGGGCATCCTTGTCTGGTTCCTCATCGTTTAGGAGACTTTCAGCTTTTGGCCGTTGGGATGTTAGCTGCGGGTTTGTCAGATGTGGCCTTTATTGTGCTGAGGTATGTTCCTCCTATCACACCTCGGTGAGAGTTTTATCATAAAAGGACGTTGAATTTTGTCAAATGCGTTCTCTGTGCAGGCTCCACGTGTGGGGAGTTAGGGAAGCCGCTTGGAGCAGCAGGCACTTCCGGTGCCTGGGCACTGGCAGGCACTTCCGGTGCCTGGGCACAAGCAGCTACTTCCGCCCCCTGGGCACTAACAGGCACTTCCGGTGCCTGGGCACAAACAGGCACTTCCGGTGCCTGGGCACAAGCAGCTACTTCCGCCCCCTGGGCACTAACAGGCACTTCCGGTGCCTGGGCACAAACAGGCACTTCCGGTGCCTGGGCACAAGCAGCTACTTCCGCCCCCTGGACCCTGGCAGGCACTTCCGGTGCCTGGGCACAAGCTGCTACTTCCGCCCCCTGGACCCTGGCAGGCACTTCCGGTGCGGGGGCCGAGCCTGCGCCGGGAGCAGGTGGACGAGGAGTGGCCCTGCCGCCTCCGCTCCGCTCCCTCTGTGCCGAGGCCGAGGCCCGCGTGCAGCGCTGAACCGACGGGCAGGTAGGCCGAGCCGCATACGGCCGTGCCCTGCGGAGGGGAGGGTGGGGACCTTGGGGCGCGCGCCTGCGCCTCTGGCGGGGGACTCCCGGATGCTCCCGAGGGCTCCCCGGTTCCCAGGCGTCTCTGTCCGTCTCTCCCTCGTGTTTGTGGTCGGAGGCTGTTCACTGAGCGCTCGGTGGTCTCGGGAGGAAGTGCTACCTGGACGCGTGTGTTTTTGCGTTTGCTCGTGGGAGGGGCGGTCGGCGCCCCCTGGCCGGGCCTCGGGCCTTCCTGCCAGGCCCTCCCCGCTGCTGGGGCTCCAGGCTGGTCCACCCTCAGCCGCCTTCCACGTGACCACGCCTTCCACGTGACCACGCCCTCGCTGCTGGGTGTACCGGCTGATAATGCGGGTTTTTCCATGGCTGGAGTTACCCCCATGTAGGTGTATACGCGATGTGGTATGGGTGCTGTTTCGTTGTATGGCTCCCTCAGGTGACCACTCGTTCCGATCACGGCGCACGCACTTTCTGAGCGGCACTTCAACACGTACGAAGACGTGGAAAATCGGGTCTCTGAGTGGTCTGCCGCAAAACCAGAAAAGTTCTATGGGGACGGATCCACAAATGACCTGAAAGACGGGGAAATGTGTAGCTAGGGATGGACATTACTTTGAATAAAGCACTTTTGATGTTTCTCTTGAAATGATCGTGTTTTCTTTAGATTACAAAATCCACATTATTAACTGGTTAATAGTTAATCCACATTAACAGGTTAATTATTAATCTGCATTATTAACTATAGTGTGGATTTTGTAATCAAAGAAAACACGATGATTTCAAGAGAAACATCCAAAGTGCTTTATTCAAAGTAATGTCCATCGCTAGCTACACATTTCCCTGTCTTTCAGGTCATTTGTGGGACCGTCCCAATAGAACTTTTCTTGTTCTGAGGCAGACCATTCAGAGACCCAATTTCCCACGTCTTTGTAGGTTTTGAAGTGCTGCTCAGAAAGTGCGTGTGCCCTCGATCGGAACGAGTGGTCATCTGAGGGAGCGAGGTCTGGTGAATAGGGCAGGTGGGTTCATACTTCCCAGGCGAGATCTTTTAACGTGTCTTCACCTGGTTTTGAAGTGTGTGATGGTGCGTCATCATGAAGCACAATTACTTCATGGCCCATTCTGGTGGTTTTATGATGAAAGCGTGGTTCACATTGATTATTTGTTGTCGGTAGCAATCAGTATTAATGGTCTCACCTGGTTTTAGAAGCTCATAATACACCACACCTTCCTGATCCCACCAAACGCAGAGCATTGTCTTCTTTCCGAAGCGATTTGGCCTTGCAGTCGATGATGAGGGTGACCTGGATCAACCCATGATTTTGTGCGTTTGGGATTCTCAACATAAATCCACTTTTCATCGCCAGTCACAATTCGATGCAAAAAAGACTTTCTTTCATGCAGTTGAAGCAACATTTCACTGATGACTTTTCGGTTTTCCATTTGTCTCTCGTTCAGTTGATGTGGCACCCGTTTTCCTCCCTTTAAAACCTTTCCCACTGCTTGTAAACGATCAGAGATTGTTTGCTGAGCAATGTTTAATCTTTCTGCAAGTTGTTTCTGAGTTTGACACGCATCTTCATCCAATAATGCTTGTCATTGTTGGTCTTCAAACTTTTTCGGTTGACCTGGACGTTCTTTGTCTTTCACATCGAAATCATCACTTTTAAAGCATTTAAACCAGCGTCCACAAGCATCTTGAGATGGAGCATGTTCACCATAAGCTTCCCGAAGTGTGCGATCACTTTCAGCAGCACTTTTCTTCAAAATAATGTAACGAATTAAAACTTCCCGCAAATGCTCTTTTTGGGGCATGAAATTCAACATTTTTAAGCGTAAAAATATCTATGATGTTAACAACTTCAGAAAATTTGACATATGAAGTTTTGAAGCTTGTTGTCAACACAACAAAATAGCATACATATCAAATTGCATATATATCAACATAGGTGTAACTCCATCTATTGACAAAAATCCGCATCATTAACCGGTGCACCTGGTAGGCCCCGCCCCTCAAAGCCAGTCAAGGGCACCTAAGCTCCCAACGAAAGGCCGGAGTGTCTCCTCTTTCCTTATTGATCTCTTCTCACACCCGCCTGCTTCCTGCCTCTCCACCGCCCTCCCCTGTGGCTCTCTACGTGGAAAAAAAAATCCCAGAACATGGCAAGAGGCCTCTAACAGGGGAGAGAGCATTAAGCCAAATTAATTCCAGCAAAATAAGAGGAATCAGGCTTCATTTAAGCAGGTAGCAGGAACGGGGAGATGGTCCTTCCTTTCCCCAGCGCTGAGCCTCTATCAGCACAATTTTTTTTTTTTTTTGCCAAAAGGAAGGGCCCATGGCTGCCCTGGTGCAGACCCGCCCGTCCCCATTGGCCTGCCTGTCCCCACAGACCCAAGCCCTCCTGGCCTGGGATTGTGGGTTTGTGAGCCGCTGGCCCTGGTTGGATTGGATCGTTATTAAGGTTCAGTGCTAACCTCTCCTTATTTCCTTCCCATTTGAAATTTCAGGGGTAATAAAGCCTTCTGATTTGGCGGTTATTGGAGGATGGAATGAGGCAGACCCGAGCCTCATCGAGCCCACGGTGGTGGGGGCCCGGCTGGGCTTGGCCGAGGGGCGCAGGTACCCCCGGCGTGGGGGCTCGTGCTCCGTTAGGCCTGCAATTGGGTGGGTTTGAATGTAAGAGCCGCGCCGCAACCTCCTCCCTCCAGGAGCAGAGGGACGTCCTGTGTGTGGGCGACATATCCGGGGAGTAAGTCGTGCTCACGCGCGGCGCCGGAACACAGCCATTGGCTCATGGGGGCCGCGCTTTCCCGAGTACAGCGTCGCGTCGGCTCATAATAAAAATAAATAAGAATTATATATCATTTCATCACGTTTGCATGGCACTCGCAGACCTCAGGAGGATGGGACCACGTGCTGCCGCACGGTTCTAGAAAATGCAGTGACAGAGTGAATCCTGCCGCAGAGGGGTGCCCGGGCGGGTGCAGCCGAGACAGCCGACAGCCGCCGGGGCTGGTGGCCAGAGCAGGAGGAGGGCCACCAGGGAGCTGCCCCTGCGGTGGTGTCCGGTGCCCTCCTCTCCCCCCACCCGGCGGCCAGAGCCCGCCTGGCCCTGTCCATCCGCAGGGGCTCCTGGGCGGTGTGAGGCCGTCCTCTGCGGGGAGTGGCCAGGGGCCCCTCTCCGCAGGCCCTGGGGGCAGCGCCGAGCCAAGCAGGACACTGCTGTCCCCTCACCTGTTTGTGTCGCAGTCGGAGCTGGACCGGCCGCAGTGAAATGTGGGCGTAGGGCCCCCCTAGCCCCGGTCCTCAGGTTCCCCAAAGTCCCCACAGCGAATCCCCCACACCATCCACCTGCAGGCTCTGGGCTGGGGGTGGGGGGCACCCTGACTTCCCTGGGAGCTCCGGGGGGGGTCCCCTGAGGATTTCCTTAGGGGTCCTGGTCTCCTAGTGGGGGAGGGGCGGGAGCCGTGGGCCAACGCGGGTGTCTGGTTGGGCGTCTCCCGCACATGCATGCACCACACTAAAGGTTTACGCCCTGTGGGCGAGGACACAGATGAAGACACACACGCCAGCGAACACGCACATGAATGCACCTCACACATAGATCAGGTGCGCACACGGGGACAGCACACAGAGATGCCCCAGCTCTTCCTAGTCCCCAGGTAGGGCATCATCTACCTCCACCAACATGGCAATAAGGATCCAGTGCCCCCCCCTCACTGCACCCCACCCAGCCCCCACAGCTCTTCCCTGCCCCTGCATCCTCTCCCTCACACCTCGCCTGGCCTCATGACCCCTGACCTCCCAGCCCCCATTTCCTAACCCCCTCCCGCAGCGACTGGGACAAAAACCCTGGTGTGCCGACTCCCGGCTGGTCTGACCCCCTCCCTCGCTGGGCTGCTGCCAGACTCCCAGCTTCTCCCCCAAAGACTCCAGGGACGCCCCCACCTCCCCCACATCACCCACCGGGCCCTGAGGGAGCAGGAGGCCGAGGGGGACCCTAGGGAGAGGGGGTGGTGAGTGTGGGGGAGGGGAAGGGCCTCCCCATGTGACCCCAGCAGGGCTCCCCTCCCTGGCTGTTCGGGGATGGAGAGCGCTGGCACGTGTGGAGCGGATGGAGCCTGGGACTGGGGACAGGGCCATGGGCTGCCTCACACGAGAAGGGCACAGGGAGGGTGTCGTGGGGTTGAGGGGAGAGGAGACTGTGGCCCCTCCTGGTCTGTGTCAGGTCCCCCCAAGTCCCTGTGCAAGCTTCCTGCCGTGTGTTCCCTTGGCCTGTGTCACCTACACGATTTTTCTTTTTTACTATTGAAATATATTGGTGTCAGAGAGGAAGAGACAGGGAGAGAGAGAAACATCCATGATGAGAGAGAACCATGGATCGGCTGCCTCCTGCACACCCCACACTGGGGATGGAGCCCACAACCTGGGCCTGTGCCCTGACCGGGAATCGACCGTGACCTCCTGGTTCCTAGGTCGATGCTCAACTGCTGAGCCCAGCCAGCGGGCCCTACATGCTTGTTTATACTCGTGATGGTCAGCAGGAGGCGGTACTGAGCTTTGGGAACATGCTCTCTACCAGCGTGTTAGCCTAGCAGCCTGCCTCTCGGTGCCTAGAGCAACGCCTGGGGTGTTGTGTGTGTGTGTGTGTGTGTGTGTGTGTCTCTCTCTCTCTCTCTCTCTCTCTCTGGGGCTGCTCCCTAGGGACTGGCGGCCCAGGTCCTGTTACCTAGGCTGTCACAGGACCCATCCTGGGAGGTCCCAACAGCCAGGCAGGTCCGATCGGGCCCTGCTCGGGGCTTTCGGGGTCGGGGTGCAGGATGCTAACTCGGCTCTGAGAGCCGTGAGGAGCCAGGGGTGCCGGCGGAGGAGGGGAAACCACACAGTCACGACGCAGTCTCTCCATCCGAAAGCCACAGCCATTTTTAAAACGTCAATGTCTACTTTCTGCCGCATGTGAGATGTCTTTCCGCCCACGGAAGCCGTCAAATAAAAATTAGTTTTGGTCTAAAAACCAAACCCAGCCCGGGCTGCGTACTTTTGACGCTCACGTCCGCCGTGTGCAGGGGACACGCTCTCCCCTAATGAATCATCGCGACGCTGAAACGGAGCGCCGAGCAGGAGCGGCGAACGCGTCGCGCCGGCCGTTTAACCGGCCGGTGTCTTTATGGCCGTGTCCTATAAACCTAACCGAGCACAGCTGGCTGGTGGCGGGCGGAAAGCCGGCTATGGACCGCCAGGGAGAGGCCGATTTTTCAAACGCAGCATTCAGTCGGCTGCAGCCACTACCCCCGCCCCCCCCCCCATCGTTGTTATAATCTTTTGAGGATATTTTATCGCGGCAATAACCTCTCACAATCAGCCTTTACCGCGGTTAATGATGGGACAGCTGCCGCCAGACTGGCCTTGGCGGGCCCCCAGCTCCTCGCCGGCAATGTGGTTGTTACCTGCAGGTATCAGCCCGTGGCTGGTGGAATCTCTTGCTTCTTTTTTTAATGTTATGAACTCTTTTCTAATTAATTTTTTTATTTTTTAAAAAATATTTTTATTGATTTCAGAGAGGAAGGGTGAGGGAGAGTGAGACAGAAACATCAATGATGAGAGAGAATCATGGATCGGCTGCCTCCTGCACGCCCCCTACTGGGGGTCAAGCTCACAACCCGGGCCTGTGCCCTGATGGGAATGGAACCATGACCTCCTGGTTCATAGGTCGCCGCTCACCCCTGAGCCCCGCGGCCAGGCGAGGGGAGCCTTTCGGATGAGTCGTGTGGAGCTCTGAGACGGGCATCTCTTTTCAGGGAGCATAGCTCTTAGGGGCACGATGAGCACATTTGGGCCCGGGCACCAGTGCGGAACATGTTAAACCGAAGGGTTGGCGCTGTGATGGGACAGCCCAGGTTCACCCGCGTGGGGCTCACAGGGGGACTGTCGCAGGGAGCACGGCCCGAGGGGTGGGGGAACCAAAGGGGGACAGGCCCCTCAGCGCCCAGCAGGCCCTCCTACAAGCCCACCTGGGGAGGGCGCTGGTGCCCCCTGCGTTGGCTGTTACAGTCCCAGTCCCCGTGCCAGGGGCAGCGGGAGGGGCGTCAAGGAGGCCCTGCCCTGCCTGCCTGCTCCCGGGCACCTGGCGAGTCCCGTGGGCTTCCCTGCCTCCCCTACCAGACAGACTCGACTCCTGAAGTCACAGTGTGATGGTGGGACTTCACGCGTGCTCTCCTAAGCAGGCAAAACAAAAAAATTAATGTTTTGAAGAGGGAGGTGAGGCTTCTACAGCCTGGAGAGAAGGCCAATTAAACCTCTTCAAACCCTGAAATGCGTTTTAATTTGAGAGAGCGGAATTCTTTTCAAGGGTACGAGTTTTTGCTAAATATTTGAGAATCATTATGTATCAGGCTCGTCTGCAGTTGCTTGGAAATCAAACAACACATTAAAAATTAGCGCGGTCTCTATTTTTATATGACCTGGTGGGCGACCCCCTTCATCCTGCCTGTCTGGCTCCCCCACCCCGCCCCTGCCCCCGCCGAGGGCCAGGAGGCATGTTTGGAAACACGGGGTGGGGAGGGGTCGGCGTGGGGAAGAGGCAGGTGAACGGGGTGCCCTACCAATCCCCCATTCGAACGCTGCCCCCAGACTGAAGCAGGCCTATGGTTTTAAATCATCCGGAATTCATGAACCCCACTCTTCAGCCTTTTCGTAAACGACAGAAAGTGCGACACATTCTTAACACTGTGATCACTGCGCACTGTGCCCGCCCCGCACAGCTCATCTTTTCCAAATTTAAGCACTTAACACACGGGAAGTGCTTCAATAAATTTAAATTGGCGTCCGTGGCGCGTCTCAATGGGAAGTGATTCAGGCATCAGGGGCCGGAGGTGCTGAGCGAGGGCCAGCAGGCCCGCGAGGCCGCTGTCCCGGGATTGATTTTTAATGACTTGCTATTGATTGGGCGCCTCTTAAACCCGATGGCCTCAGGTGGGGCTTGCATATCCATCACACCTCGCTTTGGCCGGCTCTGCACGGCAAGCACAGGTTTCATCTCCCGCCTGCGGAGATGAGGCCTTTCCAGGGACAAGCCCGTATAGCCACCTGGGGGGACGGCAGGATGCTGTCCAGACGCCAGTGGTGGGAAGTGACAACGTCCATGCGGAGCCACAAGGGATCCACATCCGCAGGCTCTCACACTGGAAAGTCAGTCCTCGGGCGGAGATCAGGAATGGCTGGATCCAGGGGCTCTCTCCTCCGCCTTCTCTCCCTGTCTCCCACTCTTGCTGCAGTTTGGTCTCGCCTCTCCCCCTCCCTCTCTCTCTCCCTTCCCCCTCTCTCTTCTCCTTCCTTCTCCCTCCCTCCTTCCTCCCTCCCTCTTTGCTGCTCATTCCCCATGTCTGCAGGAAGGCTGTCTGCCTGTGCAGCCCCCACAGTTCCAGGCTCACATCTTGCACTTACGGGTCCATCAGAAGGAAATGCTCTGTGAGCAACATCCAGGAGGAGGCCCCAAAGCAAGCGTCATCGCATCAGCTGGGCTCGTGAGCCCTTTTCGGAGCCGTCACTATGGTCGGGGCTTGATGCTCTGATTGGCCTCATCTGGCCACACACCTGCCCTTGAAGGCGAGAGTAGAAGCAGGTTGCGGGGCTGGGTGAGAAAGGCGAAGGGGTGAAGCAAAAACAAAACAAAAACAAAAACCCAAACTCACAGGCAGCAGTCTGGTGTTTCTCTCTGTCTCTCCCTCTCCCTTCCAGTCTCTCCCTCTAAAAAGAAAACAAAATCAATTGAAGAAATATTCTCAGGTGAGGGTTAACAACGACAACAAAAGACAATGAGCCCAGCCTGCGTGGCTCAGCGGTTGAGCGTTGACCCAGGAACCAAGAAGTCACCAGTTTGATTCCCGGTCAGGGCACGTGCCGGGCTATAGGCTCGATCCCCAGGAGGGGGTGTGCAGGAGGCGGCCAGTCGGTGATGCTTCTCTCTCATCGATGTTTCTGTCCCTCTCTTCCTCTCCCTTCCTCTGTCTCTAATATCAATGAAAACACATCTAAAAAAGAAAAGAAAATGAGGCCCCCGATGGGAAACCCTGGAGTCCTCGGCCGTGTGTGGGTGAAGGCAGCGCGGGGGGCCTCCGGGCTGGGGGGCCGGGCGCCTGTCATGGGCGCCGGCTGAGGTCACTGGGGAGGAGGGAGATGGGAGATAAGTGACCGTGGGCGGGAGAGGCCGGGGGACAGCGCGTCCCCGTGGGCGCTAGTGACTGCGGCTGAGCTCCGCGAAGCGACGCGGGAAAGGCGTGAACTGAAAAGTCTGCGTCTGCTCCGCTGGCGGGAATGAGGGAGCCCGCCAGGCACCCCCAGGGCTGGACACGCAGCTGCCCACCCTCGAGGTCCGAGAGGAATGGAGCGGCACTTCCAGGAGCCAGGGCTGGTGAGGGCTCAGCTTCAGACTGTGAAGTGAGAGTGTGGTCGCCCCCCAGCAATAGCCCTGCGGGGGGGGGGGGGGGGGAGTAGGGGAGGGTTAGGGGAGAGGTGGGGCAAGGGGAGGGGAGGGGTGAGGGGAGGGGAGGGGTAAGGTGTGTTGGAGAAAAAGCCCCGCTGAGGGCCTGGAGCCCCTTGAACAGCTGGACAAAAACCCGGAAGGAAAGGAAACTTACAGTGAGGCCCGCTCCCCAAGGCGGGCAGGTTCGAGGAACGTGTTATAACGCGGAGGGACGGAGCTGGGGAGCCCGGAAGGCACGTGCCCTCCCTCACACGAGAAGGGAGAGGGCGTCCCGGGTATATGTCCTCTCCCAGGGCTCAGCTGGGGGACAGCTCAGCCATAGTCTGGGGAGACAGGAGCCGTCGGGGGAGGAGGCGGTGACATGCACTCGCTGGGCAGGTGGCCGCTGCGAGGAGAGTTCAGCTGAACCTCAGGCCAGCGGGAGGCCGAGAGCTGGCTGCTGGTTCCAGGGGAGTCAGCAGGGGCCACAGATGGGGGGACAGGTGTGTCTCCTCTTGCCACATTTTAAAAAATAACTGTTTTCATTTTTAAAATGTTTGTATTGATTTCAGAGAGAGGAAGGGAGAGGGAGAGAGAGAGAGAGAGAAACATCAATGATGAGAGAGAATCATGGACCGGCTGCCTCCTGCACGGCCCCCCCCCCCCCCCCCCCCGCACTGGGGATCGAGCCCCCAACCTGGGCATGTGCCCTGACCGGGAATCTAACTGTGACCTCCTGGTTCATAGGTCGATGTTCAGCCACGGAGCCACGCCGGCCGGGCAGCAAGTGCCATGTTAACCCTCATCTGGCCCAGGGGTCAGTGAGTGGCCCTTGGCCTGCTGCGGCCCCACAGGCGACCACGGCCTGACTCAGACGTGGGACGCAGCCCAAGGCCGAGGTGCGGCGAGGCCCTGAAGGAGTTAAGTGAGCGGGGAGTGTTATCAGTATTGTATCAGTCACAGATGAGTACGACAGAGCGCGTCGGTGTGACTCATTCATCGGTTTATGGACACCGCGGCCTCCGGGGACTGTCACAAATCCACTTGATGTTCCTGAGTGTGAGATTTAGCGTTTGGGCCTTTGATTTCCTGAAAGATGTGTAAAAACTCATGCAGCCAGACAACTCCCTGCAGGCGACTCATCTGGGTTGGCTTTTACGTAACAGTCACTCCAATCAAGTGCCGGCAGTAACTCCTGCTCGTACTCGCCTCCCGATTCCGTTTCTGAGCTGCGGGGATGGGATGTGGGGGTGGGGGGCCTGGAGCCCTCGGTTCCCAGGCTTCTTCGGGATGCGCAGGCCCAGCTGGGGCTACGCTTTGAGAAGAAGGCAGCTCCTTCTATTCGTTTTAAGTCTCTTTAAAATATATATATATATATGTGTGTATATATATATATATACATATATATATTTGTATTGATTTCAGGAGGAAGGGAGGGAGAGAGAGAGAAAGATCAATGATGAGAGAGAATCATGGACTGGCTGCCTCCTGCACGCCCCACTGGGGATCGAGCCCACAACCCGGGCCTGTGCCCTGACGGGGAATCAAACTGTGACCTCCTGGTTCCTAGGTCGACACTTAACCCCTGAGCCAGGCCGGCCGGGCCAGTTCCTTGCTTCTCACCCTCCAGTCCTGTGTGAGGCCCTGAGTTTCAGGGCAAGGTGGGGGTGAGCTCGTCAGGAGCCCCTGGGGCCCTCGGGTATCTTGGAGCTGGCATTGGGGTCCAGAGGCGGCTCCGGGCCCTGGGCTGTCCTGGGCTGCCTCGGCAGCGGGAGTGGGAGGATGGACAACCTGTCCCGCTCGCTAGCCCAGGCGGACACATAACTCCGCCGTTAATGGCTTGATGGATGGCGGCTCTCAGCTCCCGGAACCTGCGCGTCTCTCACCACAGCCGCCTTGCCCACCTCTCAGTCTCCTTCTCGATTTCTTATCATTTGTACCAAAAGCGGGGTGCGGGACGGGGGGGGGGGGCACAGGCCTCTGAGCGTGGACACGCGCGGAATGGCCCGCAGAGAGAAGGGAAGGAACTGGGCGCCATGACGGGCACGGGCTTTGACTGTCCCTGTTCTCAGCACGTGGTTCAGAGGGGCTCAGGGTGCCCGCCCTGTGGGGGCTTGGGGGGGGGCAGCCCTCCCGGAACGCAGCGTCTCACCGTCGGGGACTGGGAGGAAGGCCGATGAGCACCACACTGTGTCCACGGGGAGGCGGAGGCGCGGAGTGGTGTAAGCCGCCCAAGGTCACGGGCCAGTGAAAGGGCAGAGCTGGGCTTCAGGCCCGTGCGTGGCCCCAGGAGGCAGCGCCTACCACGGAGCCGGCCGCTTGCTTCCGAGGTGGCGAGTGACGCGTCTCCCCAGGGCCTGCCGGGCGTCTCAGGAGGGTGAAGGGCAGCCACGTCGCTGCCCCAGGCATCCCTCCCGCCTCCCGAGTTGCTACGTGCAGGTCACAGGTGACGCCTCCAGACGCGCGGAGCCCAGGCCCCCGAGCCAGGGGTTGACACGAGGGCTGGGCTCGGAGCTGAAGGGCCCAGGAGTGACGCCCTGGCGACTTGCACACTCGGGGGTCCCCGCCGCGGAGAAGCAGACCTCCCGGAGCAGCGCAGGAGCCACACAGCCTGCGGCTCGGGAGGGTGACGCGCTGGAGACCAGCAGGTGAGGGACCGGAGGGCAGAGCAGGGCCCGGACCTCAGGCCTCTCCTGGGAGGTCAGATGCTCCCAGAGGCGCAGCCTGGAGCGGGCGGGGGAAGAGGCGGTGCTGGAGGGAGAACGGAGGCGTTTTCCAGCCTTGGTGAAAGACACGAGTCCTCAGAGCAGAGTCAGAGCCTGGCCGGCATGGTTCCTGGTTAGGGCACCTCCCCGACCCGGAGGGTCTCAGGTTCGATTCGGTCAAGGGCACATCCCTGGGTTGCAGATTTCCTGCCCCAGTTGGGGCTCATCGGGGAGGCAACCAATTGATGTGGCTCTCACATCAGTGTTTCTCTCGCTCTCTCTTCTCGTCCCTTCCCCCTCCCTTACACGCTCCCTAAAATTAATGGAAAAAATGTCCTTCGGTGAGGATTAACCAAAAAAAAAAGTCATAGCCTCCTAAGCAGGATTAAAAAATCAATTCACAGGAGGATCATCACAGCCTGAAAAATAATAAAAATGAGAGAGAGAGCGAGAGAGAGAGAGAGAAAGAGAGAGAGAGAGAGGGAGGGCGGGAAGGAGGGAGGGAGGGGCAGGGTTCCTTAGAGGGTGCTGGCCCAAGGGGCCTGTGCCTGCTGCTGCCCTGTCTGGGTCCGGAGGACTCACAACTCTCGGCAGCCAACACCTGGAGGGGAGGACGGCACCGCAAACCAGCAGGCGAGGTGCCCGGCGAGGAGGGCGAGGAGGGCGAGGAGGGCGAGGAGGGCTCATGGCAAGGGCAGGACGCAGCGCGGGGCCTGTGTGCGTTGTTCTCGCCTCCGGCAGGTGCGCCGTGGGGGCCCTGAAGTCGACAGCCCCCTCCTGCTAGGCACCCATGGGGGGATGGCTTGTAGAGCCCGTGGCACCAAGAGGGCCCCTGGCCAGGCGTGAACGCCTCCTGAGCAGGGACTGTGGCCTGAGGCCACGTGGGCTCCACGTTCAATCCCCATCACGAGCTGCCAGGGGTCCCTTCATCCCCAGCCTACCCAGCGAGGGCCACGGAGCCACCGGAACATGAACCGGGCGGTTCAGTGCTGGGGCATCAGGAAACTCCCACTTCTTCCTAAGGACATGGGAGGCCGTCTGGGGGGTGCACGCCAGCACACGGAGATGGAATGTTGAAAAGCAAATGGGTCCTGGCTGGTGTGGCTCAGTGGATAGAGCGTCGGCCTGTGGACTGAAAGGTCCTGGGTTTGATTCCAGGTCAGGGTACATGCCCACTTGCGGGCTTGATCCCCAGTAGGGGGTGTGCAGGAGGCAGCCGATCCATGATTCCTTCTCATTGATGTTTCCATCCCTCTCTCCCACTCCAAAATCAATAAAAATGTATTTTAAAAAGCTCACAAAAAAATGGGCATGTTTTAATTTTACATCACAGAATCCCACCCAGCAGTGTTTATGGAGCACCTAGCGTGTGTACAACCTGTTTTTTTTTTGTGTGTGTGTGTGTGTTTTCAAAAATATTTTTATTGATTTCAGAGAGGAAGGGAGAGGGAGAGAGAAACATCAATGAGGAGAGAGAATCATTGACTGGCTGCCTCCTGCACGCCCCCTACTGGGGATCAAGCCCACAACCTGGGCCTGTGCCCTGATGGGGAATCGACCCGTGACCTCCTGGTTCATAGGTCGATGCTCCACCACTGAGCCACACTGGCCGGGCTGTGCAACCTGTTTCATGTCCCTGGGGCAGCTCCGGGCCCCGCCTGTGCAGAGGCCAGCGGCCGGGCGTGTGCAGTGCGGGATGGGGTCCGAAGGCGGCCCCGTGTCCGGGCGCATTTGTCCTCGGCTGGCCCAGGACCCAGACGCTCAGATGCAGCCACTTCCTGGGCTCAGTGTGAACGAACCTTGGCTGGAAGCCGTGCCGTTTGGGAGGGTCGCTCTGCAGCATTTGGTGTGGAATTATTACCAAATGCTGGAGGGGAAGGCTGCCAAATGCTGTATATCAGCTCAGACCCAAACTCCTCAACAATGAAATATTTATAATGAAAACAGACCCGGAGCGGGCGCGGGCTGGGGTGCCCAGCTGGCGAGGGGCTCCTGGCCGAGGGGGCCCATCGGACCCGCCTGTTGGTGCAGGTGCCCGCGGGGTGGGGGTGAAGGGGGGCAGCCAGCTCCAGGTCCTGGGGTGCAGCCTGTGAGCCTCTCCGGAAGAAGGCGGGAGAAGCTGTGGGTTTGGAGGTCCTGATGGGCCCAGTCTCCCTCCTCCCTGGCCCCATGCAGGGCTCAGTATACAGAAGGCGCTCGATAAATGCTGCCACCAGCGAGGGGGAGGCTTTCCACCACAGCACAGCCCGGCCCATCTGGAAGCCACAGGGGTGAGCGCCGCGCGGCTGCGTGTTCCAGAGAGAGCCATCCATTATTCCCGTGCAGCATTTTCAGATGGAAACATCTCTGAGAGGCCCGCGCGTTTCCTCTCCTTGGCGGGGAAGGCGCGCCATTAACCTTTCGGTAATGGCCCAGGGTTGCGCTCTGAACCTCGGAAGCCAGAGGGAGGCAACGCAGCCCCAGGGGCCGCGGGGTGCGTGGGATTCGCCCTCCGCTAATGGCCTCCAGCGCACGCTCGCTCCAGTCGCCCCACTCATCTCCTGGGGGTTTGGGGTTCTCCCCTCACCAGCAGGCATCGCTCCTGTCCCTGTGGCTGTGGCTGGCGGGCCTCCTCTCTCCCTAAAGAACTGCGTCTATGGGGCCGTGGGGCAGAGACCACAACTCTGGGCGTGGTTAGACTTTAAAAAAAAGATGTTTTTTACTGATTTCAGAGAGGAAGGGAGAGGGAGAGAGAGAGAGAGACATCCATGATGAGAGAGAGCCATGGACCGGCTGCCTCCTGCACGCACCACACTGGGGATCACGCCTACAACCCGGGCCTGTGCCCTGACCGGAAATTGAACGGGGGACCTTCAGTCCGCAGGCCGAGGCTCTATCCACTGAGTGGGGCGGCAGGACTGGCGTGGTTAGCAGCTCTGGGAAGTAGGTGCATTTGCTTAGAGCAGTGGTTCTCAGCCTGTGGGTCGCGACTCCTTTGGCGGTGGAACGACCCTTTCACAGGGGTCGCCTAAGACCGTCCTGCAGATCAGATATTTACATGACGATTCATCACAGTAGCAACATTGCAGTGATGACGTAGCAACGAAAATAATGTTATGGTTGGGTCACAGCATGAGGAACGGTATTTAAAGGGCCGGAAGGTGGAGAACCGCTGGCCTAGAGGAGCCTGAGGGGTCTGCAGGACGCGTGCACCTCACGCTCGGTTGTGGCTGCTCAGGCCGCCCAGTGTCCTTCCTGCGTCCCTTCTTGCTTCGTGGCACCTGGGAAAGGAACTCGCTAGTTACTAGTCAGCACTGCCCCGGACCCGCCCGCGCATGGCCACCAATCCCTACCCCCTGCAGGTGAGTAACCCTTCCCCAGAGATCCGCTCGGAGCCGCTGGCGGGGCTCAGTGGTTGGGCCTCGACCTGTGAACCAGGAGGTCACGGTTCCATGCCCCGTCAGGGCTGCGGGCTCGATCCCCAGTGCGGGGCCTGCAGGAGGCAGCCGGTCCATGACTCTCTCATCATGGATGTTTCTCTCTCTCTCCCTCTCCCTTCCTCTCTGACATCAATAAAGATATATTTTTTAAAAAGAAAAAAGATCAGCTCTGTGACACCAACTCCCAGACGCCGAGCGTGTCGGCTGCGCCACCCCATTGGGCAATCAGGCCTCTGAGGCCTGTGCGGAGGACACCCCAGTTGGGGTGACTCAGCTGGAGCCCCAATACCCGACCCAGGAGGGAGGGGCACAGTCAGGAGACTTGGGGTTCGCTTGCAGAGGCTGCTGGAGAGGCCAGCAGGGCTGCGAGGACCCACAGAGGAGGGCCGGGGGGGTGGAAACTCAGAGGCCATTACACGAGCCTTGTGTCCCCGGTTGTGAGCACGGGGCTGCGGTGTGACCAGGAGACAGCGGGCAGGGCCTCCCCAAGGGAGGGCGCCCCTAGAGGATCCCAGCCAGATGGCCACACCCTGGCTGCTGTGGTGTGGGGGCACCCCAAACTCTCTCTTCTAGCTCTCCAGGTGCCCCCCCCGCCACTGTGACCTGGTCTGTAGGCCAAGGAGCAGGGAAGGGGTCCTTAGAGGTGGCCCCCCTGGGCCCAGAGCGCGGTGACGGAGGGAAACGTGGATTCCTGGGGCCTGTGGAAGGCCCAGCACAGAGCCTGCCTGGTTCTGAAGGCTTCCAGGACCCGCCCTGCCGCCAGGTGGGCTGGGGAGTGGCTGGTGCGCCCGTGGGCTGGGCGCCTGCTCTGGGCACAGGGCGGGGGGTTGTGGGTAGGTTTGTGTGCCTCCTGGACCAGCCGGCGTTCCCACTCTCTCTCCCTCCAGGTGGCCTGGGCTGGCGGCATGTCAGGGCTGAGCCCGCGTGGAGCGGTGGGGAGTGCGGGAGCCTGGGAACTGCCCAGAGCCAGGACGTGGGCCCCTCTCGCCTGCGCATCTTCCCGTGGCATGGGCGAGGTGGGGGTGAGGACCCGACGGGGAGGGCTGCCTACGGAGGATTAGAAGCTGTGTGTGCAGCCACCGGGGCCTCCTCCTCACTTCTCTGGAGCAAAAGTGTCACCCGTGGCACAATAACCCCGAGTGAGCGAGGACGGAGGGGCCCGGGGAGCGGGCAGGAGGGCGGGACCACGCCCCGAGATGCCACGTCTCTGACCCTGGCTGGCTGCGTTCCTCCCCTGCACACAGCCCGAGCAGGAGCTGGGGGAGAGCGCTACAGTGTTTCCTCTGAAGCCAAGAAGGTCCTGCTTGTCCCCTGCTGGGGACAGGGGACCCCTGGGGGCTGCCTAGGGCTGAGAGGTGAGCCCGGGGCAGCAGGAGCCTGCTGAAATGACAGTCAGAAGGAGGAGGCCTTGCTGGCTACAGTGTGACAGCCTGAGGGTTAACGACCTTCTAGGAGTCAGCATAAGCCCTGAAGCCCCTCCCTCCGGGGCAGGAGGCAGGGGGGCGTGGGGAGTGTCATAGGGGGGCGGCCCTCTGGACCAGAAGGTTGGAACTGCCTCAGGGGAGCCTCAGACCCCCCCACCCCCTGACCCAGAAATCTCCCTTCTACCAACCGCTCCCAAGAGCAGGCTGGCGAGGCAGATAGAGGTTTCACCGTGAAAACGCTCGCTCTGATACTTCAGAGAGAACAAAGAATCAGATACAATTTAGATGTTCTCAAATAAGAGATTGTTTAAATAAATTATGTTGCATCCATTTGAAGGAACATTATGTAGCCATAAAATCATGTTTTCAAGCATATTTAATGACGTGGGAAATACCTTGCGCTACAAGGTTAGAAAATGAAAGCAGGACACAGAATCGTTTATATAGAATGCTTCAAAGTCTGGGAAAATAGACGCGCTCAGAAAAATGCTTGGGAGGAGAGACGCAGAGGGTGGCGGGCGAGGTCTCGGGGACAGCACCCTCGTCTCCGACCACTCTGTCTCTGCGTTACTCCTCAGTGTGCACCGGGTTGCTTTCTATTCGGAAAAGTAACCACTAACTCCCCCCTGTCCCCCGTTTTTTGTTAATCCTCATCCGGGGATATTTTTTCATTGATTTTTAGAGAGAGTGGAAAGGAGGGGGAGAGATGGAGAGAAACATCGATGTGAGAGAGACACATCGAATGGTTGCCTCTGCATGTGCCCCGACCAGGGCCGGGGATCAAGCTGCAACAGGTATGTGCCCTTGACCGTGATCAAACCCAGGACCCTTCAGCCCTCAGGACAGGTTTTAAGTAATGCTGTTCATGTATTCATTCATTTATTCATGTATTCATTCATTCATTCATTCATTCACCAGTGAAGGGTGAAACAGTGCCTAACACACAGCATGAATTACTTAAGTATCAGACTAATTTCTTGATTAGTTTCATCAAGATTTCCTAATGCCCGCACTGGGCCAGGGGCGGGGCTGGGCCTGGACCCCAGCGATGAAGCAGGCGTGAGGTGTGGCCTCCGGAAGCGCCGGCCTCGGGCAGGGAGGGGCTCCCACAAGCACAGCCTAGATGGCATCCCTACGTGGGCAGCGATAGCCCTGAGAGGCCCACAGATCAGGGCCCTGGGAGCCGGAGGGGGGCTGGATAGGCTGGGGTGGACATACCGCGTCTCAGATGCACCCCAAGAATACAAATTCACCCCCAGTCACCAGAGGACTGCCTTCCACACCCTTAGGTGCCAGTTCCCAGCCTGCACTCTGGCAGCGACCTGCTCACACCCACGCCCAGGCTGCAGAACGCCCTGGAGGGTGCGGGAACGCAAGACCCTTGCATTCAAGCCCCCCTCCCCCACCCCCCCACCCCCACCACTGCTCCCATCCCCCACTTCCCATAGGGTTCCACTTTGCTTCCCTCTTGGAGCCTGACACCATCAACCCATCTTCCCTCTCTGATTCCCCAAGATCTTCTGTAAGACTCCACTCAGCCCTGTGGTGGGATCAGGATTTAAAATGAAGTCTAGCCTATGGGCGTGGCCCAGGGGCTGAGCATCAACCTAGGAACTAGGAGGTCAGGGTTCGATTCCCGCTCAGGAGCACATGCCCAGGTTGCGGGCTCGATCCCCAGTGGGGGGTGTGCAGGAGGCAGCGGATTGATGATTCTCCCTCATCACTGATGTTTCTATCTCTCTCTCCCTCTCCCTTCCTCTGAAATCAAGAAAAATATATTAAAAAATAAAAATGAAATGAAGTCTATAGTGAGGTAGGCCCTGGGCTCCCTGCCCACCTGAGCTGTGGCTGGGCTACGACAGAGGGCAGGGCCACTCTGTGGTGTGACAGGTTTTTTTAAAACTTAATCCCACACCCCCTGCCCACCCGGCCCACAGCCCACCCGCTCATCCAGATGTGCACTGGTCCCAGGAGGGGGCGCCACCTTGGAGACCCGCCTTTGAGTCCCCGGCTGGGGACTGGCTGTCCTTCCGGGCCCTGAGGACTCTGAGCACAGGACTGTGGTGGCTGGCGGGTGGGGTGAGGAGGGGAGGGGCCAGGGGGGAAGGTGGGAGGCCCAGGAACCCTGGACAAGGGACAAAGGATGGGAGGGCCCCAAGCTGTGCAAGTGCCCCTAAACCCATGGGGGGGCAGGTCTTCCAGGAACTGTCGGTGCTTCGGTGGGACGCAGGCAGGTGTCACGCTTGGGCTTCGGTGCGTGTCCAGCGCCCCCGGCCCCACCTAGAGGCTGTGCAGGGCGGTCTCCCTGGGCTCCCCCAGTGCCGGCCTGGGGAGTCCTCAGGGGACGCAGAGCGCGCGGGAGCCGACAGGGGGCGCGCGCGAACTCCCACCGGAACCCTGTGCGGGGCTCAGGCCCTTGGCGAGGCCTCTGGTGGTGAGCGGGTCGCTGCCTGGCCCGCTGGGCTCTCCGGGCGACAAAACACACCCCGCTTCCTCTCCGCAGCCCCGTGCACCAGCCCGGTCCCCGAGGCCGCCTGCAGCGCGGCTCTGCTGAGCACAGGGCCCTCCGAGGCGCGGAGCCGCCCGTCTTCCAGCCTGGAAGGGGCGCCAGGGGCCTGGCATCCCCATCCCTGTGGTTGCAAACCCATTGGGCACCATGGAGGGTCCCAGAGAGGTGGTGAGGCACCCGGTCCAGCTCCCTGTCTCCATTCTCTTGGGAAGAAAGTGCCTTTTCTCTGAGTCCATATGGGCACTTCCTCTGGCCCGGCTCAGCCTCGCCGGCCCCTTTGTCCCGGCTGTCACTTAGAAAGAATCACTTGACTTACAATAACGGGGTCAAAGACGACAGAGGATAATCAGCTGATCCACGAAGAATTGGCATAAAGAACACCCCACTGCTCGGCGATCTTCCCCATAGAGACCCGATAGCGTTGCTGTGATTGCGATGCTAATTTCTACACAAGGGAAAAAACCTTGTATTTGGGGATTTGTTCGAAGAGAATTTCAGACACATCCGATTGGGAAATGTGGACTGAATGCCTAAACTCTTTTGGGTGGGGAGGGATGTAAAAAGCATCAGAGCAGAGGTTTGCATGGACTTTAAGAACCTCCTGGGACTAGCTTGCTAGCCAAACCCATCCTTTCCCTGCTCCCCAAAGCCAGGAACGAGAGAAAGGGAGCTAGAGATGGACATAGAGGCGGAGATAGAGATGATAGAGATGATAAAGATAGATAGAGATATATAGATAGGGAGGGAGGGAGGGAGGGGGAGAGCGCTCGAGCTTGCTTGCTGGGTTCTCAGGACAGTCCGGGGGTGGGCGGCGGTGAGCAGGTCTGGTGCCCGCCTCAGGTGCACTGGGAAAGGGGTCCCCACGGGCAGGAGCCAGGCCGGTGCCCAAGCATCTGGGTGGGGCCAGTGCCTGAGCCCCAGCCCAGGTCCCGCTCAGAGGCGCCTCCCTGCTGGAAGTTTGGGCACCTGGCCTCACTCTGGCACAGGTGCTTGCCGCTGACTGGCTCCTTCGCAGGAGGGGTGGTGATGGGGAGGCTGCGGCTGCCTTTTCTGCATCTTTGCTTTTCATGGATGGTGGTACCCGGGTTTAACCACCGCCCCCCCCCCCCATTTATCTTATGGGGCAGGCTGGACCCAATCCTACCCGGATCGATGTGTGAAGGTCCCTGTGGCTTGGTGTTTTGAATAATCAATCTCTCTCCATCGCTTCTTAATCATGCCTAACTCAGGCCTCTCCCCCACCCCACCTCCTCCCCCCTCCCTCCCTTCCCCCTCCCTCCCCCTCCCTCCCTCCCTCCCTCCCTCCCTCTCTCTTTCTTTGTCAACTCTTTTGGATCCTGTCTTTCTGCTATTAACATTCCTCAATGTCACATGCGAGTCTTTTCTTTAAAACAAGCTCCTCATTGGTGTGTCTGGATACTTCTTTTATTATTATTACTGAATCCTTTCTCCCCCATAACGACACCAGGATCATTATATAATCCCATAACAAAGAGGCTTTTGAGGCACCAGCTTTTGTCAACCCCAGGACAGAGAATGCATAATTGCATTATTCAGCTTTCTCCCCTTCTTCCCCTCTTCCTCGCTCCACAGAAACCCAACCCCAGGCACAGCTCACGTCTCCTCCTCGTTCCCCTGCCTCTTAGGATTTAGCAAAGCGTGGACCCGGCGTGTACAAAGTTGCCTTTAAAAAGTTATTTTGTTGGGTGGTGAGTCCTGGAGCCCACCCCCGCGAAGATTATTCCCGACCCATAAGGCAGAGGGCCTGCATGACGTTTTTTCCTCCAAGTTTAATTACCGTATGCTAATTTCCTTGCCTACTACGTGATTAATTAAAATCATATTTTCATAATCATTTGGCACCGGCATTGTTTTAGAATGATCATGATCTCCTAAATAGCGTCTGCAAATAAAGTCGCCTCTAATGGCAGGCGCGGGAGGCCGGGCTGAGGACCTCTCCGTGTTTGTATCGCCGCGATTGGCAACATAAGTGCCTTATTTACACTAAATACGCCACAAGGTTACAGCGCGGATCAACGTCATTTGATCGGTGATGACTCCCTTAAACGCCGGGGCTGGGACCGCTGCTCCGCGACCCGCCATCCACCCAGATGCACCCGGGAGTTCCTTTTCCCCCCAGAAAAGAAACAGACTTTAAATAGTTTCGGGAGCAGGTAAGCATGACGCTTTTTCGCTCTCCCTTCTCCGGCTCGCCGCTCCCTCCCTGGCAATCTCTCTCTCTCCCTCTCTCCCTCTCTCCCGGCTGGATAAAAAATTCTTTAGTCAAAGGCAGGAATGCAAAGTAGTGACAAGCGAAGGGGCTGATATATGTCTCCGTAACGAGTCTGACAATCAGAATGCAGCTCTTGGAGAATAGATAGATTTTAATAAGTGTGTTTACATGAGCTCAAGGTCAGAAGCAAGCTGCGCTGTGTTAAATGGTTTCTTAGTTGCTAGACAGAGAGAAAAAATGGACGATCACACACCATTCTTTGTAGATTATTATATCAAGGGTTCAGTCTCTGGCTCATCAAAGCTAAATGCCGCAAGACCTATCTAGTTGCTGTGAATTATGCCAGGGCGACAATGGAGAGCCTTTTTAATGGTACAATGCATTTCACCTACCCGAGAGGGGGAGGCCGAGCCGGGCCGGGGATGTCTGCGGGCTGGGTGATGAGTATCAATGAGCGGGGCGATCGCAGCGGAGGCGGATGAAAATGCAGCCCGTCCTGGCCTGGCCGGGCCGGGGCCGGCGCGCGGGGCTCCGCCGGGCGGGCGCGAGAGGCGCGCTAGCAGGGCGCCGGTCCCCCCTCAGCCCCAGAAAATGATCAAGTCAATCATGTGGACATGTTTCATTATTCATTGAACACAATCTTTACAACGCTCCGTTTACGTGCGAGTTTGCTCCCCACGCCCGCGTCTCGATATATAAGGTAAGGAAAACAAAGGTGGGGGGGCCGCGGGGCGCGGCGGGGTGGGGGGGGACGCCGGGCGAGCGCGGGGGGGGGGGCGCCCGCAACTGGAGGTGGCAAAGTGAGTTTGGACTCTTGGCGTGGCCCCCTCCCCTCCCCCTCCCCCTCTCGGCGAGGCCTGCGCCCGGCTTCTCTGGCCCCGTCTCGATTAAAAAATACGCTCTAATTAAATCTCCGTGGCGGTGACGTGGGCGAGAGGCTGTCAGCAGGGGGACGAGGAAGGAGCCGGGAGCGCGGCGGCAGCTGGGCGCGGATGGCTCTGGCGAACTTCGGAGGCAAGTGGGACCCGCGCCCGGGCCACCGCCTGCCCCGCCCGCAGCCCCCGGACCGTTACTTTGAAAAGGAGTCGCGGGCACTGGCGCCCGGCGCGCCGGGGGTGAACCCAGCGCCCGGCTCCGGGCCCAGCGGCGCCCCCGTCCGAGCCCGGCCCTGCGCTCTGGGCCCGGGAAACTTTCGCAGGGTCTGGGGGGTCGCATGGGGAGGGGAGGCCGGGGCCACGCAAACTTCTGATCGAGCGACTTTCCCCTGTTTTCCCGGTGCCGAGATGCGGGCGCCCGGCTCCCTCCTCCCTGCGTGGCTCGCTGCGGGATCCGCCGCCGCGGGGGGAGGGGTGGGGAGAGGGGAATTTATAATCATTAAAAAAAAAAAAAATCAAAGTTAGCTGCTGCTCACACTGTGTGAAAGTTGCAGGCGCCCGGGCCGCAGAGACCTGCCATTTTGTGTGTTCACTGTCCTCCCGCGCCCCGGGAGCCCGCGAGGCCCAGGCGGGGGCGCGCAGGCCGGGATGCGGGGTCCGCTCGGCCGCCCGCGGGGCTCAGGCTGCAGCGCCCGGAGCGCAGGCGGCGCCCCCAGCGGGTCCGGCCCAGCCCCAGCCCTGGGGCCGGCTGGGGGCCCAGGATAGCCGCCGAGACAGAAATAAGTAACAGGTTATGGAGGAGCCACAGACTGGGCTGCAAATGAGGCCAATCGGGGGTGGGGGGGGGTGGGGGCGGGCGTGAGGGGCTGGAGGCCAGGGAGCGGGGGCCCAGGGCGCCCAGGAAGAGTGCAGTCTGGGGGAACAGACCCCCCAGTGCAGATGCCTGCGGGCGGCCAGTGGTTTGCGCTGACAAGCGGGTCTGTTTGCCTCGCCACGCTATTTTTTGAGGAGGAAGAATTGAGGAAAACAGTCGTAGGCGGGACCGGGATGTATTTTAGGCAAAAAAACGGGGGGGGGGGATTTTTCTTTGATGATGAGTAGGAAAGTGCCCAGATCTCACGCGCCCATCTGTTGCAGTTTTGCAAATAATTTAAAATATAGGTCTCTCTATAGACGGGTGATGGGCAGTGAAGGGGGAAACGCAGGCGCCCGCAAGTTAGTGAAAAGGAAAGGAAAGGGGTGCGGGGCAGGGAGGGAGCCCCCAGCTCCTCGGCGGGGACTCCGGCAGGGCTCTCTGGGGGGACAGGTGGAGAGCTGTGCCCCCCTTTTCACTTCTGTGTCGCGTGTCCCTCCTGTCCACTTCGTGGCGGCCGCGGACACTACCCCGATCATTTGGGGACGCGGGGCCCCGCGGACCCGGCGGGTCCCAGCCCGGCGCGGAGGCGGCGGCCGGGGGTTTGTTGGCGGACGCTGTTGTGAATGAGGAGTGCTCACGGGAGGCATGACGATCGGCGCCTTCATTTGCGCTTGAGCGAGAAAATGTGGAGGCTGCGCGGCGTCCTGGCCGGAGGGGCTCGGGCGCCCAGGGCGTGTGGTGCCGGCGGGAGCGCGGGGGGCGCGCGGGCAGCCGGGAGGGGCGCAGCGCGGGCGGCCTGGGCTCCTGCGCCTTCTCGGCCGCCGCCGCCGCCGTGCAGTTTAGCGGGGATCCGACAGGGGCCGCGTTTGCAGAGCGCATCCGGCGGGCGGGCGGCGCGAGCGGGCCGGCTGCAGGGCCAGGCCGCCGGGGAGCCTCGGGGAGCGGCTGGGGGGCGAGAGGGTGGGAGGGCCGTGGGGAGCGAGCTGGGCGTGGGTGCTCCCCACCCTGTCTCCTGGGTCCCCAGCAAGTCCGGCAGCCCCTGGAGCCCTGGCTTCGGCGCCCCCGTCTCCAGCCAGGGCTTAGGTGAACTTGGGGTGGGGTGCGCGCGCGCGCGCATGTGTGTGCGTGCATGTGTGTGTGTGTGTGTGTGTGTGCGCGCGCGCGCGCGCGCGGAGTAGGGGTGCCGGGACGCACTGTTTTCTCTCCCGAGTGATAGCAGCTACTGGGTTCCGACTTTGAGGCCGGCTCTGCTCCCAGCCGGGCGGGGAGGGGCGATCTTCCCCATCACTCACATCTTTGTTCATTGTTCAGAGTGGAAGGCAGGCGACTTAAAGAGACGAAAGAGAGGAAAAGGGGCGGGGGGGGGGGAGGAAAAAGAGGGGGGCAGGAAGAGGGAGGAAGAGAGGCTGGGGACAGCGCCCCCGCCCGCGGGGTCGGGTGGGCCAGGAGACAGGAGTGCGAAGGGTCTCCTGGAAAAGTGGACATTACCGCTTTAATGAACTTCGCGATGCTCGGCGGCGGGACCTGGCGTAGCCGTGACGCGCCCCATAAATCCGCCGGCCCGGCTGCTCCCGAACTCGTGTGGTCGCCGCCGCGTCAGACCCAGCGCGCGCCTCCCAGTCCAGAACCATTTGCATAATTGGATTTTTTTTGGCCTCCTTGTTCCTCCCTGAAACTTGTTTGAAAACCGCGAGGACCTGCCTGTTGGGAAGCGGGTGCCAAGTAAGTGCCCGGCGGTGCCCTCGGCGCGCCCCGGGGTCAGCGCGTGCAGCCGGCGGGCGAGGTGCGGGGAGCGGCGCGCCGCGGGGTGGGGTTGGCCGCCTCGGGCTCCCGGCTGGCAGCTCCGCAACTTTTTTTCTCGTTTGCTGACTTTTCGGGGCAGGTGAGGCGTCTGGCCCGCGCGTACCTGTAGCGAGCTCCGGAGGGAGGCGATTTCAGGGCCGGTGGAGTTGGGCACCTCTTGTTGGGGCGATGGGTCCTCGCGGCGGAGGGCAGAGCTGTGGGGAGCGGCTGGCGGGCTGTTGCTGCCGGTGGCGCCGAAGCAGCTCCTCACCAGATGCCTCCCCCATGATCCCAAGGTTTGCGTCTGTGTGTGCATGTGTATGTGTGTGTGCGTGTGCGTGTGCGTGTGCGTGTGTGTGTGTGTGTGTGGTTGCTGGTGCTTGGAAAAGCAAAGCCAAGCCACCCACACAGGAGCAGGCAGGGCTCCCTGCACTTGCCCTCTCCCCGCCTCTGTGTGTGTCTGTGGCTGGAAGGAGGGCACACACAGTGGCTTGCTGGAGGCAGGGTTCCTGAGAAATGGGCAGCTCTGTTGGCAATGCCACGGGTTCCAGAGCCGAGTGGGTGCTGCTCCGGAAGGTGCCAGCCCTTGCTGCCCAGGAGAGCACTTCCACAGCCTCTCCAATGGCACTAAACACTCACAATACATCATCACCATCATCCGCAGCTTCAGGGCCTGGGGGACATCCATTTGCTGGGGAGAGACTGTCACCCTGATTCCCCTTCTCGGGGGAACTTGCTGGAGGCTGGGCCCCCCCGACCCGGCCCAGCAGGGGCAGGGGACTCGGTGCCCGGGGGAGTGGCAGGGGGCGCCCTGGCAGCCCTCCGGCCCCTGCTCAGGGGGAGCCTGGGGCTTCTGGCTGAGGCTGCCTTAGTTATGATGTCATTCTGATAGCAGAGAGCAACTGTCTCCTGATCCACCATTAACCGCCTGGCTGATCTGCCTGGTAACGACAGTGCTGCCGGCCAGGCGTGGGCAAATGCAGGCTCAGGGGGCCCTGGGGGTACCCCCACTGAGGACCAAGGGGTGTCAGAGGCCTCAACTCTGGGCCCTGCCTGTGAACCTTGTGGTGCTTCCATCTAGACATGACAGGGACACCAGGCCCCTGGATGGAGGGACCCCTGTTTGCCCAAAGTTTGGAAAACTTTTAGAAGCCTTCGCCTTCCAGAACACCCTTTATCCAAAAAAAAATTATATATATATTTTATTGATTTCAGAGAGGAAAGGAGAGGAAGGGAGAGGGAAACATCCATCATGAGAGAGAATCATGGATCGGCTGCCTCCTGCACGCCCCACACTGGGAATGGAGCCTACAACCGGGGCATGCGTTTTGACCAGGGATCGAACGGTGACCTCCTGGTTCATAGGTTGATGCTCAACCACTGAGCCATGCCGGCCGGGCAGTCTGGTAAAACTTGAATATGGTTGTGAGCAGGCAGAGACCCCTGGATCTGGGCCCCATAGCTGGGGGCCTGGGTCTCGGGGCCCTGGTGTGGGAGTGTGTTGGTAACATCTGCCCACCACCTTCGGTGCCTGAACTGTGCCTTTATGTAAATGTCGCTGCACGTGAAGCGGGTTGAGTGTGGGTTTTTAAAGAGTGTTCGGTGACTGAAGATTTCCTCGGATTGACGGTTCATGGGGAATTTGCATAACTGGGATGAGAATGAACTTAACATCTGGGCCTGTGAGAAAGGTTAGTGCCTCGCATGTCATCTGCAGAGGACGCCTGTGCAAGGCTTGTCGCTGGGCTGGCATGGGGAGAAAGTTCCTTCCGATGGATCTGGGTTCCGGGGCCCAGGCTGGGAGGCCAGCTTGCTCTTTGCGGGGTGCGTTTGACTTCTGAGCAGGTTTCAGATCCTCACAGCTCGGCGTTGACTGCGGGCTGGGCCGTCTGCACCGAGGACCGGGGTGGCAGGGCAGCAGCCACAGTGTCTGATCAATGCTGGGAGCCAGTGACCCCCATAGTGGGGCAGGCAGGTGGCCACAGCAGCCCACTGTGCTGAGTCCCCAAAGCTGCCTGATCAGGTTGTGCTGAGGTGGTCTGCTTGGCCTTAGGTAACCCGAGATACTCCATCAGCTCAGACCTGCACATCCACACGCCCACCCTACCCCAGCGAACCCCGACCCCCTTGTGAGCAAGACGGGCTGATCTCCGGCCCGAGGCACCAGCCTTCCCCTAGCGCGGCTGCCTTTTGCTGGGGAGGCGGCTGTGAATGGCACAGGTGTTTCTGAAGGGCCTGGGCTGGAGGGAGAGAGAAGCAACGACGTCGAGAACATAGAGGAGCTCGCGCTTCTCCCCCGTTGGAAGAGGATCATAAAAGAAGGAAGCAAATAGATTTATTTTCCCAGTTTGAATGAGGACAATTATAGCTCTTTAACATCTTTGGATGCAGTGTGTTAATAAGCCTTGTAAGTAAGCTGAGATATCAGCCTGCATTTTGTTCTCAGCATTATTTACAGTGAGGCTTGTTGCGCGTTTGGAACAGGAGCGAGCTTTCTGCGGGGCCACTTGGGTCCACGCAAGGACAGGAGGCCCGGCACCCCTGCCAGGACCCGAGGTGAGTGTGCGCCGCTCCCGCCTGTCCCACCGGAGACCCTAGGATTGGTCAGAAGGCCCCTGGTGGTCAGCGGGCCTGAGGCATCTCCTGGGCGGTGGAGGGTGAGCTGTGGGGGGTGTAACAGCCGCGCACAGGTGCACTGACCTCAGAGACTCCTGTGGGCTGTGGGGCTCGTGGGGGGAACCCACACCGGCCCTGCGTCTCGAGCCCCTCCAGGACGGGCTGCGGCTGGGTCCTGAGGGACTGGGGGAGGAGGGCCCCCGGGCAGGTGGGGTCGGGCTCAGCTGATGGGTGTGTTGACCTCGGTTGTGTGTGTCTGGCTGGGCGCTGGTGGGAGAGGGACTGTTGCTCAGGCCTCGCCTGTCCTCTGGCACCCAGTGCCCTCTGAGGGCTGAGCAGCCGAGTTGAGCTGGGGGCCCCACGTGCGGGCAGATGGAGCTCAGCCAGGGGGAGCCCGTGCTGGGAGCTCGGGTGTGGTGATGCTGGTGTGTGTATGCACATGCATGAGTGTGTGTCTCTGTGCGCACGCATGAGTGTATGTGTGTTTGTGTGTGCGCATGAATGTGCATGTGTCTGTCTGCATGAGTGTGCACATGTCTGTGTGCGCACAAGTGTGCACATCTCTGCGTGTGCATGTCTGTGTGTGCATGAGTGTACGTGTGTGTGCGTGTGCATGCTTGAGTGTGACATGTCCATGTGTGCACTAGTGTACATGTGTCCGTGCGTGTGTGCACGTGCTGGGGAGGGTGTTCCCTGACAGCAGCACCGCTTCTGCCATGATTTCCTATTCACCCACCGGGCACTGCCCGGGCAGGTCAGTGAGTCTGTGAGCCCGTGTGGGGTGGGGTCAGGCCCAACAGCTGAAGCAGTAGGAAGTGGAAGGAAACACACACGTTCGGAATCTGGCCCCGGGGTGCAGGCCACGCCTCCTGGAGCAGATGCACACTTTCCCCCCAAACGAAGGCAGACGTGGCTGGAAGCCACCCCCGGAAGGTGGGCCACTCGGCAAGCCCCCGGCGGGGTCCGGCCCTGCGGGTGGGGAGGGGCCTCCTGCCCAGGCCTGGCATCGCAGGCTCGAGTGGGGCCAGGGCTGGTGCTGCTGGCTCTGCCGCTGCTCAAGGGTCCACATCCCACTTTCACTTTTAAAGCTCCCTGCACATCTTTCGTCGTTCCCTTCTCGTGGACTGTTGCTCCCACAGAGGACATGGACACGTGGCTTTTCACAGCCTTTGCGCCTGCAGGGGGCGGGTGGATGGCTCTGAGACGGGACTGGAGGGGGACTTGCCAGGCTGACCGGAGCCCCGTTCCTCCAGACAAGGGTTCGCACAGCCGCACAGTGGATGCTGCTGCTTGCAGAGGCTGTCCTGTGTGCAGCAGGGCGTTTGACGCATCGCTGACCTCTGACCTGTACATGCCGGTGGCTGCCCCCCACCCCCTGTGACAATCACACATGTATCCAGTCGTTTCCATCCATCCCCTGGGGGCCCCAGGCTCACCCCCACGGCCTCCACCTGCCAGGCCTTGTCCTCAAGGGGCAAAGGGGCCCGGCCTTCAGGGCATGCACAGGCCTGGGTGACAGGAGTGTCCCAAGGACCTGGAACTCCAGGGGCCTGGCCCTGCCTGAGTGGGGGCCGAACTGTGGGGTCTGCGAGGAGGGAGAACCCCGAGTGGAGGAGCAGAGGGGCTCCCGCTGCTTCTTGATGAGTCTCACCCTGAAAACGGCCCCTGGATGAGAGCTGCCTGGTCCCTGCTGGGCCATGACACCCGGAGGCGGGGCCACAGCTCGGAGCCGGTCAGGGTGGCCGCCAGGGTGGCGTGTGTGGTGCGCATGGGGTCTGAGCCCTTTACTCATTCAACCCCCGCAGCCTCTTTTTTTTTTTAAAGGATACATTTTAAAAAATATTATTTTTATTGACTTCAGAGAGGAAGGGAGAGGGAGAGAGAGAAAACATCCATGATGAGAGAGAATTATGGATCAGCTGCCTCCTGCACGCCTCCTACTGGGGGTGGAGCCCGCAACCCAGGCATGTGCCCTGATTGGGAATCGAACCCGTGACCTCCTGGTTCATAGGCCGACGCTTAATCACTGAGCCACGCCTGCCTCCACTCCAATGATTGTGGACGCCGAGCTCCTGGGCACCTCTGGGGGGTGCAGAGATGGCCACAGACAGCCCCCCACCCAGCAGCTGCTGTCAGGGCACCTCCGTAGGCCCTACGTTCTGCATCGTGGGTGCCCTGTTTTATTTAGTCCTCTAACAACCAGTGAAGCCCCCCACCCCCGGCACTGTCTCCAGTGGGCACGGGGCTGTGACAGCCTGTTGTGGCCACGGCTCGTGTGTGGCTGAGGGAGGATCAGGGGCCCCCTGGGCTGCTCACCTTGCTGGCTCCCGATTCCACACTCAGAGGGGCTGTGACAGGCCCTCCGTCCCCGGGACCTCGCTTGCCTTCACCACGGAAGTGGCAGCTGTGAACCGGAACTTGCTGCGTGGGGGACAGATGCGTTGTTGTCCACTGGTTTCCAAGAGGGAGAAGTCGGTGGACGCTGTGTCAGCGAGACGGCGCCCACTCCAGAACGCACACGGGTCAGCAGGCCTCGCAGGGATCACACATGAGATTTCAGCCACCGGAGCCGCTTGATTATTTAATTTTATCTTTCAAAACAGCGAGACACATTTATTCCTGATCAGCACACACGTAAGAAAATGTAATTCTTGATTGAAATCTATCGAGGCCCAGGCAGGCCCGGCCTCCCACGGTGTCTCAGAAAGGCCGCCGGGCTGTGTGTCTGCGGAGGGCGGGTGGGGGAGGCACAGCTCCCGGGCTGTGATGACTCTGCGTCCGCGGTCGGGAGTGGGGGCACCCAGGTCGGGGTTGTCACCCGTGGGTGCAGTGGCCGTCTCGGCAGCCTGAGTCTGCTGGGAGCAGAGAGCTTCCCCGGCGAACATGGCTGGGCCTGCTCACGGAGCTCAGCCCAGCATCTGAGAAACTTTAGTCCCAAGCGTCGCCCCCGAGGAGGCTCAGCATGACGGGGCCGGGAGTGGGGGGGGCATCCCTCCAGTGGCCTGAGGTCAAAGGTGGCGTGCATGTGGGATTGGGGGGGCAGAGGGCCACATGTGGGCATGGAAGGGTTTAATCTGAGAAGCTGAAACCTTGCAGATGGTCGGGGGCCACCAGGCGCCCCCAAGTCCTGCCGTCCTGCCGGCCACCCTGGCCTGCGGCCCTGGGCCTCGGGGAGCCTGGGCCCCACCGGGAGCTCTCTGGGCTCCGGGTGCGCCGCTCGCGTCTTAAGCAAAAAGCCAGACGCTGTCTGCAGTTCTTCCCTGAGATGACAGATTTGACAACTTAATATCTATTTTCTGTGTTTTATTTTTTGTCTTCCCCCCCCCACCCCCGCTGAGTTCTTCCTTCTCAGCTCGTAGCGGCTTCTCAAAGTGCTGAGAAAGCTTTTGTTCCAGTTTGGAGGTGGGAGCATCGGAATTTGGGTCCTGTCCACATTCTCAGGGGCGGGTTTGGGAGCAGGAGACGCAATGATGGACGTCGGCATCATCTGACCCGGATGGAGGCCGGGAGGGGGCGTCCCCCTCGGCTGCTCCCCGAGGAAGCTCAGGGGCTCCTGAGCCCAGCCGGGGCGTTTCCCATGACGCAGCCTCTGTGATGTGTGATGTCATGGGTGTGTGTGCGCGCCGAGCCTGTGGGCATGCGGCTCCCTCGTGGTGCTGGCTGTGAGGCCGAGTCATACATTCCAGACCCCACAGCGTGGGCCGTTTTCAAAGTCCTCCCTGGAGAGCCCGCTGCATGGGGACCTGCGGCCCTTTCATCTCCCGGAGGCCAGAGGCTGGCACCTGGAGCCTGGGGTTCCCCTTCGGCCTGTGAGGGTGGCAGGCGGGGGCGCGGGGATGGCCTTGCACCCGGCCTGCTCTGCCTGACCTCACGCCTGGCTGTGGGTGGAGGCACCGGGCCCGCGGTGCACCAGGAAACTCGCTCTTCCGTGGCCTGGCGATGCCGCGTGGATAAAGTCGTGCGTTTCTGCGTGTGACCTCCAAGTGCCGCCCTCACTGCGGCGACGTGTTCATGGGTCTGAGGCCGAGGGCCCAGCTGCGTCCTCCTCGGACAGACTCTCCAGGGGAACCGGGTCATTGACTGTTGACTCCCTTCGGGGTGCTGGCTCCTGCGGGGCGCTGGCTCCTGTGGGGCCACTGTGCCGAGTGGCGGTGGCAGGGAGCGGGGCATCAGGGGGCTGAGCAGAATCCAAGGCGAAATCCGGGCGATAATCTTACTTAAAGGGGCAGACGCGTGCTTGCCTGGCCATCCCGGGGGGCAGGCGGGCATGAGGGGGCCGGCCTGGGGCGCGGAGGGGACCCTGGCTGGTTAATCTTCGGCCTCTGCCTGTAGCCCGGAATCCACATGGGGCAGGGGCATTTCCTGCTGCAGTGTCATTGCCCAGGAGGAGGAAGACTGAAGGGGGCGGGAGCTTCGTGTGCATTTTATTTCCTAATTAATTTTTTTGCAAGGGTTACATCGCACCTGCATTGGATCAAAATCCATAAGTTAGTTTTTTGCATAATGTAGCTTTTAGGGATGCTCCCCCTCACTCCGTGACGAAGATGCCGGTTTCACTGAGCCAGAAACAGGAGTTGGTACATGTGGGAGCACGGGGCCTTTCTGTGTCGGGGGTGAGCGGTGAGCCAGGGAGAGGGTCGGGCTGGTCGCGGGGTTACCTGGGGGTCAGTGAGCACGAGGACTGGTCTCCTAGGTTCCAGAAGGTGCATTTTACAGGGTCAGATGAGCCCGGGCTGGTGTTGCTCAGTGGATAGAGTCAGCCTGCGGACTGAAGGGTCCCGGGTTCGATTCCTGGTCAGGGCACATGCCTGGATTGTGGGATTGATCCCCAGTGGGGGGTGTGCAAGAGGCAGCTGATTGAGACATTGATGTTTCTCTCTCCCTCTCCCTTCCTCTCAGAAATCAATAAAAATATATTAAAAAAATAAAGGGTCAGCTGTACAAGGTGGGGGTGGGGCTTAGGTCTTCACTAAGCAGACATTCTCACCCACCACATCACATGGCAGCTACACATTTCCAGGACACACACACGTACACGACACACATGATTGAACACCCACACATGTGCACACGCAGCCTGCCAGTTGCTGGAATCTTGGTGGGTATGTGATGGGCCCTGGCTCTTCATCCTTTCTCAGAGCCCGAGCCCCCAGGAGGCACTGCCATTCGTCCGTCCGTTCATTCATTCATTCATTCAGTGTCCACGGCAGGCTGGGTGCTGGGAGCAAGCAGAGCCACCTCGGGGCTGTCGTGAAGACTCAAGACTCAATCTAGGTCCGTGCCCTTGATGAGAATCAAACTTGAGACCCTTCGGTTCTTGGACACAGCGACGATGATTTCTGAGGCTCCAGGGTCCACATGAAGCACACATGTTGTGTCCCAGGGACGCACTAAATTGCACTCTGGCGTGCACACTGGCGTGCACACTCATGCATTGAACCGGGGGCTGCTGCGTAAGACGGGCCCCATGAGAGAGGGGGGGATCGGGAGAATTCCCGTCCTTTTCCCAGTGCGGAGCGGATGGGATTCCGGGGGCTCCCGAGAGGAGAATGCTGGCCCTTAGGAAGCAGGACCCCGACTTCCAGGGAAAGTCGCAGGGAAGACAGGCCTGCACACGGCCCTCTACGTGTAGTGAGTGCGCCCCACTGGCTGGGGCTCCAACGGGCACGGTGCCCTCTGATGTAACCCTGAGGGAAGAGGCGTTCCCACGTGGCGGGACCTGCCCACGGCCACACAGCCGGTGGCTGGCAGTGCTGGGCTCCGAGTGGAGCTTGTGCTGGGGACGTGTGGTGCTGGTGGCCCCGGCCCGGCCCTGCCCTGGAAGTGGGTGCCAGAGCAGACGAGCAGGGGGAGAAGTGAGGCTCACGAGACAGGCCTCCTCAGGGCCCCTCCCCAGGGTCTCATTGGGGGGGCGGCAGCATGGCCGCGGGTCCTGGGGCAGCCGGGGTCTTTGCGTGTGTCTCGGCACCGGCTCTCCATCCCCCCGGTCCCCGTTCCTCCTGCGCACACGCACTGCGGGGCTGCTGTGGGCCCGATTCCGTGGCTCCTGCAGCTCCAGACAAAGTCACGGGAGTCACGTGCTTATCATGTCAGCTGTGGCCGTGGAGGCTGCGTGATTCCAGGGGCAGCCCTTACACGGAATGTAGGTTCCAGTGGAAAGTGCAGGGTGTGCTGCTGGCTCTTAGGGCACCGAGCTTTTCCCTCAGGATCCTCTTCCTCCCGGGAGAGTACTTTTTCCATTAATTCTAGAGAGAGCGGAAGGGAGGTGGGGAGAGAGAGAGAGAGAGAGAGAGAGAGAGATTGATGGGGGAGAGCCACATCAATTGGCTGCCTCCTGCACTTGCTCTGACCGGGGCTTGGGCTCAAACCTGCAATCTAGGTCCGTGCCCTTGACAAGAATCAAGCCCGAGACCCTTTGGTTCTTGGGCTGATGCTCTAACCACTGGACTGCCAGCCGCGCCCTCATCAATTGGTTTTAAATGATTAAGTAAATTCCATTATATAACTGTAAACATTCCACATGGTCCCACACACATCATCGGCACCTCCACGTAAAGTATTAACAGGTGAACGACTCCATAGAAAAGTCATGGAAACAAACGCGTGACTTCCATTACGCTTTCAGAAAAGTCGCCTCAAGATTTCTCCTTCCTTAGCAAAAACCTATGATGAATGAAGAGGAAAGATGTTTAAGGGGACTAGGAAAATAATTCTTTTAAAAATAATTGATTTTAGAGAGAAGGAGGAGGGGGAGAGAGAGATAGGAGAGAGAGAGAGAGCGAGAGAAACATCGATTTGTTGGTCCACTTATCTATACATTCAATGGTTGATTCTTGTATGTGCCCTGACCGGGATCAAACCTGCCACCTTGGCGTATTGGGCCGCCAATGCTGAGCTGCCAGCTGAGCTCCCGGCCAGGCGGGGCTAGAAAAGGAAATCTTTCGGCTGAAGGAGCAGCCGTGGTAACGCAGTCCCCGCTTTCTCCCGTGCAGCTCCGTGCCTGTAGCCTGGCTGTGGTCCACTCGCCGTTTGAGTATCTTAAAGTCACCCATGCCCGCTCGGAGATCATCATCTTCATTTCTCCGCTCCTGTGGGGATAACATTTCACCCAAGCGTATAAATACAGCCCTAGGTTTCCGTGCGTGTGTGTGTGTGTGTGTGTGTGTGTGTGTGTGTGGAAACTCGAGCCAGCGACCCTCGCTCTTCCCCTTAAGGAGGAGCTCAGGCGGTAGTAGGAGCCGCCCGGGAGCATTTGGTGGCTTATTTGAGTCTCTGCCACGACTCGCCACGTGACTGCTCCGTAATCATCTTGAGAAGTGACACGAGATTCCTTTTTCCATAATAAACGGTAAGTAATGTAATAATCCCGACTGAGGAACCCGACTGAAAACATTGCATTTCCCCAACTTGGAGAGAGTGCCAACAATAGGTAGGATGAAGTGAGATCAATATTGTGACAGGGCTCTATTATGCCTGGCTCACTAATTTGGAGAAAACTTGTCTTCCACCCTAAACCGCGGAGCGTCAGCGCACAGTAGCTCGCGTGCCTACCCTCGTCCCGGGGCACGCGAGGCTTTGGGGGTTATTTCTGGAGGAAAACGAGTTTTGATTCCGCAGATGTATGGCCACGGCTTTGTGTAGGGTTTTGTCTCCGGGAACAATGAGAAAGTTTCGCCACGCAATTCGTATGCAAGAGACGGCTCCCCCCAAACTCCAGTGCAGCACAATGCTACATAGTGTCTCATAGAAATGAACACATATGTGTATGCACGTATGTGTGTGCATGTATGCATCCCATTGTTCTGTGTCATTGCCTTCGTGCACACACAACACACTCTTTTTTTTAAAAAAAAAATATTTTTATTGATTTCAGAGAGGAAGGGAGAGGGAGAGAGAAGTAGAAGCATCAACAATGAGAGAGAACCATGGACCAGCTGCCTCCTGTGCACTGGGGATCAAGCCCACAACCCGGGCCTGTGCCCTGACCGGGAATCGCACCCTGGCCTCCTGGTTCATAGGTGCACGCTCAACCACTGAGCCACGCCGGCTAGGCACACACTCAGTCTTAAAGGTCATCGTCATCGATGTTCATTAATTTCACCCCAAGTTTTACTAGCTTCCTCCTCTTCTAGAAGAATCTGGAGTTTCTGGTTTCTGAGTACCGACCGTGGGTGATTCAGGTCAATGCCAGCAGCTCCTATTGACCGGGCCACGTGACAGGAGGGATTGATCTGCCCAGGGTTGCTCATTTCCCATCGCACAGGGCCTGCCCACCTCGCCCACCCTTCATCACCCCCCATCCTTCCCAGGGCGCTTCCCGACGCCCTGCCCTGCTCCCACCTGCCCCCCGACTGTGCTGTCACCTTCCTGGGGACTCGCACCTCCCCTGTGGGCAAGATGGGTGTCTCCCCGAATCCGCCCTCCTTTGTTCTCCCGAGATCACAAAAGCCGGGACGGGAAGAGCCGACGATCGCAGGCGGTGTGTGTTATTGATGCCGCTTTAATTGTCTTATTGACGACCGCTGGAACCGGAGCAGCACGCTAATGTATATCAGCCTGTGAACTCAGGGGCATTCTCTTGACTCACGCCATCGTGACTGCAGCGTCTCCAAACTCAGGTGTGTGCCCCTGCGGCTCACCTTCCATCTGCGGGGACGCCGGCCCGCGGACAGCTGCGTGGGGAGCCCGGTCCCCTCGGCTCACAGTTTCCTCTGGCCTCGTCCCCCCTCCGGGAGCGATCGGCTCGGTAGCACCTGGAGCAGCACCTGGCCCGCGAGGGGGCAGGGATCTGACCCACCACGCATGGCAAAGAGGGCAGTGCCGGCCGGCCTTGGCGGCGCCCAGAGGCGCTGGCTTTTGTGTTTCTTTTTTTGAAGAGACAGCTGTTTCTCTCCTTCTGGGAAAGGCCCAGAGCACATCAGGAGGATTTAGGGCAGGCCGGGGCTGGGATGGAGGCGAACGCCGCTGAGGAGGTTGCATAAGCATAAGTGGACGGGGAGCCCTCATGGCCTCATGTGTCTCCGTGCGGCCCCCTCCCTCCTGCTCCCCTCGTGCGCTGGGCGCCTGGCCCACTGGCCTGGACTCAGATCCGTGGACCTGCTGGGCTGGGGCCCACGTGAAGCCTTCGGCGTGGCCATTTCTTCTGGCCGGACCCTCTCGTCTGCACCTTCATCTGGCCTCCTGGGCTCCCTCCACGTCTCACCCCAATGCCCCCTCCTGGCCTCCCACCCACCCATCACCTCCTCTCTCACGATCCCGCTGTATTGTTCTCGCAGGAATTACCTTTATCGATTCCATCGTTGGTTTGTGCCCGTTCCTGCTGCCTTCCTCCCCTAAAGCTGGGCCTCGGGGCCAGGGCCCCGCAGGCTCCCGGCGGCTGCTTCCATGGAGAGCAGACCTGCAGAGGCAGCCAATCCGCACACGCGTTGTTGTTTTTTTAATGTGTATATTTTTAAAGTATATTTTTATGATTTCAGAGAAGAAGGGAGAGGGAGGGATAACATCAATGATGAGAGAGCATCATGGACCGGCTGCCTCCTGCACGCCCCCCACTGGGGATCGAGCCTGCAACCCGGGCACGTGCCCTGACTGGAAATCGAACCCTGACCTCCTGGTTCATAGGTCGGTGCTCAACCCCTGAGCCAGGCCCTTGGGCTCACACATGTGCTTTGAAACCACGCTGCTTTCCTAAGAGAAGTGTGGATCTGGGAGTCTGTCCTTGACCGTGTGAGACGGTGTGGCATCCCGTGACAGTATCCCTGCCTGTCCATCGTCCTGCTAGAGACGGGAGCTGGGGTGGCTGCTCCGACCTCCTAAGACAGTGGTTCTCAACCTCCCTAATGCCGCGACCCACCTCATGTTGTGGTGACGCCCAATTTCATTGTTACAAATTGAACATAAAGCAGAGTGATTCATCACAAAAGCAATATGTAATTATACATGTGTTTTCCGATGGTCTTAGGCAACCCCTGTGAAAGGGTCGTTCGACCCCCAAAGGGGTCGCGACCCACAGGTTGAGAACCGCTGTCCTAAGAGGTCGTCAGATGGGAATGCAGAGAAGTCCTCTCTGGGGAACATGTGCCCGTGTCCTGCGCCCTGTGGGGCACTGCCCATCAGGGTGTTTCTTGGGCTGTGGCCGTGGAGCTGTGCCCTGGGAAGGCGTGTCCCCCGCGGCCTGGCCTGGCCATCAGTAGGTCGGGCACGCAGCGCGCTGGCTGCTCCGCGGCTGCTGAGAGCCAGCTGTGTGGGCCTGATTAGCGCGGTGGCTCCCGTCCTCGCCCTCGGCGGGCGGCTCTTGACGGGGGTCCCGGGCAGGGAGACGCCATCGCCGCCCTGATTGGGGAGGCGCTCAAGGGGCTGATGAGCGAGGTGGAGTCACCCCACTGGCTTCAACGAGACACTCGAATCGCGGAAGATGATTGCGGAGCCGAGAGGGGCCTCCGACCCGGGTCCCATCCTGCCGCCCACGTGGCTGCCATCTTGGGGTGCTTGACGCTGCGCCCGCAACAGGGAGAACCTGTTTTCTGGAAGCCTTAGAGTCGCTCATTTTCCTCCTCCCAACAACTCCTGGGCTAGAAGCCACAGAGAGGTACCCGGGGATGCCCTGGCCGTGGCCTCCGTGGTCAGAAAGTCGCCCGGGCACCGAAGGGTCATGGGTTTGTTCCTGGTCAAGGGCATGTCCCTGGGTTGCAGGTTGGATCCCAGGCCCCGATCGGGACCAGCGTCCCTCCCTGCCCTCTCTCCTTTCTCTCCCGCTCCCTCCCACTCTCTAAAAATCAATGGGGAAAATATCCTCAGGTAAGATTAACCAAAAAAAAAAAAAAAAAAAGAAAGAAAAAAAGTAACAGATGGGGGATCTGGGGGCGAAACCTTCCCTGTCTGCCCCTGGAGCCCTCTCGGACCCCGCGGTTGGTTGCTGGGCGAGCTGGATGGGAGTGAGTTTCCCAGCATGCATCTCTTCCCGATGTCCCCGAGGACAGGACTTCCCATTCTCTTGCCTCAACGGGTCCCTGTCTTGCCGGCTCCTCCCTCACCCCCCACATTCGGCACCTTCAGGATGGGGGGAGTCATAACCTTAGAAATGACTGACGGGAACCAGGACATGGCGTTTGGGAAAGACTTAGACACACAGCCCAGTGACGTGTTCGTGATGTATAGACCCCCCGGCTAAAAACTATTTGCTACCTATTTGTTTGTTTCTTCAATTCAATGAAGACCAGGCGACTGTACCTGGGGCGGCTGGAAACCACTGTTATTCAGAGGCAGAACTTTTGGCCCGGCAGGCGCGGCTCAGGGGTTGAGCATCGACCTATGAACCAGGAGGTCACGGTTCGATTCCCGGTCAGGGCACAGGCCGGGTTGCAGGCTCGATCCCCAGCGGGCGGAGGGTGTGTGTGGGTGCAGGAGGCAGCTGATCTGTGATTCTCTCTCATCATGGATGTTTTTCTCTCCCTCCCCCTTCCTCTCTGAAGTCAATAAAAATATAAAAAAGGAAAGAAAAACAGAAGGTAGAACTTTTGGGGAGACAGCTCTCACCGGGAGGGGGCTCCTGATCAGGTGGGAGAGGAAATCCGTGCTGCTGTGCTTCTTGGGGATGGCTTCTGCCTCTAATTAAGGAGGGAATTCCACCCTCAGCGGAGGTGGGCGGGCGGGGGAACCGGGCGGCAGTGTCCCATCGGGATTCCGGCATCGCTCACTCATGTCTGCCTCCCGGCGCTTCTCCAGGGTCTGCCTGTTCCCGCGTCCCCGGCACCTGCTGCGTCTCCGCTATTGGGTTGCATGAGTGCAAATGAAGTGCGTATTCAGGGGCACCCACCTTGCACCCCCAGACAGGCGGTGTCCAAGCCGCGTCAGGTGCAGGGTAGGGGCACAGGTCTGGGTCCCGGCCTCGTCAGCGGGTTTGTCATTTGGGCGACGCATTGCCCGGCTGCTCTGTTCTGTCTGCACAAGGCAGCTGTGCCCCCGCGACCCTTCCCGGCTCCGGGGAGAGAGGAGAGGCTGGGAGGCGTGTTAAGCTGTCCTGCTCCGGGCCACCCGGAGTCCGGTTTCGTAGACGGTGTCGTTGTCCATGGACCCGGGGCCATGGTGGGCTGTGCCGGCTCCGCTGTGACCGTGTATGAAGTGGGTCCACAGAAACGGCTAAAACCAGCGCACTCAGTCCGCCGCCTACCTGGTCTGCTCCGGGTCGTCCTAATTCGGTGACATTTTGCAAAAACCGCCGAGTATTCCTGACCACATCACAGAGGCCACTCCAGGGCCTTAACCTTCCTGAGAGCCGGCCCCTCCCCAGGACGGGTGGCAGCCTCAGAACGCTTCGCTGTGGGCAAAAGCCCCATAAACCTTTAACTCGGCCTCAGTCCACCGGGACGTTTTTCTGGTGCCTCCGGCGTCCAAGCTGCCAGAGCCGCTGGCCTGTCCCTGCAGGAGCCGCAGGCGCAGCGGCTGCATCTTTGTGTTGACGTCAGACCCATAGAAACAGTAGGCGACGACGGGGAGTTGCCTCGATTTATCCACAGCTGCTTCTGTGATTTTAAAACCTGTAGCTTCAGCCCGGCCGGCGTGGCTCAGTGGTTAAGTGTCGACCTAGGAACCAGGAGGTCACAGTTCGATTCCGGTCAGGGCACAGGCCCAGTTGTGAGCTTGATCCCCAGTAGGGGGTGTGCAGGAGGCAGCCGATCCATAATTCTCTCTCATTGTTGGTGTTTCTCTCTCTCTCTCCCTCTCCTTTCCTCTCTGAAATCAATAAAAATATGTACCTTTACATGGTGGGGGTGTGGGGGGACGTGCCCATGGTGGGGTGTGGGGGTGTGGGGGACGTGCCCATGGCGGGGTGTGGGGGACGTGCCCATGGCGGGGTGTGGGGGGACGTGCCCATGGTGGGGGGTGTGGGGGGACGTGCCCAGGGCGGGGTGTGGGGGGACGTGCCCATGGTGGAGGGTGTGGGGGGATGTGCCCATGGCGGGTTGTGGGGGGACGTGCCCATGGTGGAGGGTGTGGGGGGATGTGCCCATGGCGGGGTGTGGGGGGACGTGCCGATGGCGGGGTGTGGGGGGACGTGCCCACGGCGGGAATGTGGGGGGGACATGCCCACGGCGGGGTGTGGGGGCCATGCCTGTCGGTAGTTCCTTCTCTGGGCGACCAGCACCCTCCGGACCCGCCCTCTCGGGGCGCTGAGAGGTGAGAGCGGCTCCAGCTGAGTAAAAGCCGCTCAGCACCCGCCTGTGCATCTCAGGTGCGACCGCCGTCCGGTGGGCGCAGCCGCGGGGCTTGTTCCTGCAGATGCCCCTCCCGGGGCCCCCATCCGCCACTCGGCGCCTCTCCCTGGGCGTGTGCGCCTCACGGGCGGCGGGTCGCGGGGAGGAGGCGGTAACGGCCGGCAGAGCGGCCGCTCATGGGGCTGCTCCCAGGCGCCGCCACTGTCCACGGGGCGCGGGGTCTCGGGGACCAAGCGCTGGGGGACCGCGGGGCGATCGGGCGCGTCTCCCCAGCGTGTCTGGGCACATTTTCCTGGGTTTTATTGTTTTTAAAAAAATAGGGAGAGGGACAGAGATAGAAACAGCAACGACGAGAGGGATTCACGGATCGACTGCCCCCTGTGCGCCCCCCCACCCCCACTGGGGACGGAGCCCGCAACCCGGGCTGTGCCCTGACGGGGAATCGAACCCGGGCCCCTCAGCCCGCAGGCTGAGGCTCTACCCACCGCGCCACCCCAGCCGGGGCGCTTTCCTGGAGTTTAGGGAGTGTGTTCTGCCCTCGGCTGGGGGGCTTCGGAGGGACTTGGGGGGCTCTGGAGGGACTTGGGACGGGGCGGGTGCGCACCCGCAGGGGAAGATCCTTCTGCTCAGAGGGCCCTGGCGCCTCGCACCTGGGGCTCAGGGGACGTGCGGGCCAGATCGGGAGGCGCCGCCTGGACCTGCGGGCCCGGTCCCTTTGCTCCCCAGCTGTCCACGGACCCACAGGCTCGGTGAGCGGCGGGGGGAGGGGCAGGGGGGGACTCTGGTGTTTTTGTTTCTGTTGTTTGGGGGGGAGGCGGGATCCCTGTCAGCGCTGAAACCCCCCTGTCCTGTGGCTGCCGTCGTCTCTGCGTTTGGGGGTCTTCACGGCCCACATGGCCTGTCCGTTGGTCACCGGGGCCGGGGCCTCCGGTGCGGTCGGTGGGGAGCCCCGCGGGCCTCCCTGGGCGTCAGAGGGTAGGGCCCCGCCCGGGTCTCCGTGGGAACCACCTCGCTTGCAGGTGGCGTCGCTCAGGGTTTCCTCCCGCGGCCCGTGGGCCGGCAGGAGACGATGGAGATGGTGGTTCATGGGGCGCAGGTGAGCGCCAACCCCGGCCGGCGGGTCCCGGGGTGCAGGCGGCGGCGAGGCGGGGCCCCGCCAGCTCAGGGTGCGGCTGCTCCGTGACGCGTGGAGAGCCGAGCGGGGGCGCGGAGTCCGGCCCTTTAACCCTGACTCGGGAGGTGAGCACACAGTCGAGATGCAGAGGGTGAGTTACAGGGTTTATCAGCTAATGTCCCCCCAGTAAATTCAATAAAAAGTGAAAGTAAGAAGTCAGACGAGCCCTGGCCGGGCGGCTCGGTGGAATGCCGTCCCAGACACCAAAGCTTGCAGGTGCCACCCCGGGTCAGGTGCACAGGGGAGGCCCGTCGATGTTTCTCTCTCAGCATACCTTTGAGTGAAGATCAAACAATAAAGAAATAGATAAATAGAATGAAAAGGGAAAAAAAAACAACCCCCAGCCTCCTTAACATTTGGCTGACTCTTCAAAGGATCGTTTGGCCTTGAAATCATAAAAATACTTAAATTCTTCTGCCTTTCAAATAACACTTTATGTTCCCTGTAGGGAGCCCTCCCTGAGTCTTGGGGGGCCTGGCCTGGCTCTGGCCACACAGGACCCCACCATCTCCCCATGTGCCTGGGTGGGGCCGGGGGGGGGGCGCGGCCGGCCCTGTGCCTGGGGTCCCGACTCCTTCGGGCCACAGCCTCTGAGGCCCAGGAACACTGACTGGGGACTTCTCATGTGTTTTCTGAGGCTCCCCCCCACCCCCCGCTCCCGCATTCGATCAGCTCCAGAGCCACACACCTCCCTGCCCTGTGAGTGGACACCCAGCTCAGGACACCGGGGCCATGGCGTGGAGAGGGCAGCTCAAGGGGCGGGAAGGAGGGCGGCCCTGGCGGCCGGACGCGGAGCCTGGGGTGGAGGTGGGTGGAGACCGCCACAGGCCGGTTTTTGGTCGGATCCCAGGTCACCAGCGCGGCGTTGGCCAGAGCGTCTTACCGTTTCTCCTTAGGGAGAGGAGAGGGGAGGGGAGGAGGAGGAGGCTCGGCTCTGGCGGCCTTTCGGGCATCCAGTTATTTTAAAAAGTGGCCGTGGTTCTCGTAGAAGCCAGTAAGGCTCTCCGCGTTTGTTCTGGGGCACGGCATGGAGGTAGGGCGTATTTTGAGGTGATGGTGGCGATGGTGATGATGGTGAGCAAGAGACGATTGGAAAGATGTGGCTCCAGGGACTGAGACGTGTGCCCAGAGTGGGTGCTCACCCTCCTGGGACGACCGCCCAGTGGGCAGGTCTCCACCCCCGGCCCCTCATGCCACCCGCCTCCTCGTCCAGTGTGGATGGGACCTCGCTGGTGCGCTGGGGTCTGGAAGGATGATAAATACTGTTAATATTCAGAAGGAAGAATTGACTGGAAAAATGTGCCTTTGATTCACTAATCTCTGACATGGAGACAGTTTTTGAAGTCTGTTGCTATAATTAGAATTCTATAAGCCATTTTATGTCTCTATCAAAATTTTAAGAGACATAGAAAAGTTAAGGTTTTTTTGGGCTTACGATTCATCATATCAGCGCGAGTCCCTCCACAGCCCGGGCCTCGACGTGGAGCAGTATTTCGGGGCCGGGGACGCGATCTGTCATGGTGACGCCAGGGGCAGCGGCCAGTCCCCCGCCCTGGGGCTGCCCTGCAGAGCTGGAGTTTCAGAAATGGCTCCCGATGGTCTCTCCGCCTTGTTTTGATTTGTTCTTTGCAGCCGAGGCACGGGGCTGGATGCCCGAGCCCCAGGCGGACGTGCCATTCAGACCCTGGGGCCTCCCCACCCGGGCTGTGCGTGCGCCTCCTGGCTGGGCGGGGGTGGCGAGGAGGAGTGGGGACGCTGGCCGATGGGGACACGGGGCTCAGCGGAGCCACGGCTGCGCTCGGAGGTGGGTGTTTGGTGGCATGTGGCCCAGAAGCCACGTGTGAGGGCCTGTCCTTAGTCACAGGGCAGGGGCAGGCCTGGCCAATAAAAGCCTCCTTGGATTATGGTGAGTCAGAGATGTTGCTAATCCCAGCCCGATGTTCAGTTTCTACTTTTTCCTCCCGAAAGCAGATGCTGTTCCTGTTCTTAAAAAAAAAAAATCAGTTTGCAAAAGACTGATTTAACCACATGGGGGGGGGGGGGTCACCGTGGCGCTGTGACGATTAGCATGGAGATGAGCTCCCGCCGGCCGGGCTGGAACTTGTCCCTCGCAGAATGTACGCTGCGCGGTGAAAGGGAGATTATGTCTATCTGGTCTCGCCATTCCCTGATAGATGCTCCGTGTCAGGGAGCCATTGTCTCCCGGGAGAGCCAGCGCGCTCAGATCCCCACTCGCCCTCCCCGGTGCTCCAGCGAAGCACTTTGAAGTTTTTATAATCCATCTGTCATCTCCAGCGCGGAGGGCACATGCTCCGCACCCTCCATCACCCGCTCTCCGCCCGCGCCCGCGCCCCGGGCAGGCCGCTTGGGTGGGAGAGGATTCCTGGGCGCTGTGGACGCGCGGCTCCGGGCAGGAGCGCGGCTGGCCTTTGGCGCGAGGGTGTTAGGGACACATTTGGCATTGGGTAGGGCGCCCTTGACACTCTCTCTCTCCCACCCCCCCTCCTGGAGTGCTATCTTAAATCGGATTGTTCTTGTTTGAAAAGAAAAGTTCACTCCAGCCTCCTCTGGAATGTGGATGAAAAATGTGCCATTTGTCTTAGCCAATCAGGAGCTGGGCACCGTGTCCCAGGTGCATGGTGACCAAGGCTGCTGTCCCCGTGGTTTCACGTTAGTGGCAGAGGCTGCTGTCCCCGTGGTTTCACGTTAGTGGCAGAGGCTGCTGTCTCCGTGGTTTCACGTTAGTGGCAGAGGCTGCTGTCCCTGTGGTTTCACGTTAGTGGCAGAGGCTGCTGTCTCTGTGGTTTCACGTTAGTGGCAGAGGCTGCTGTCTCCGTGGTTTCACATTAGTGGCAGAGGCTGCTGTCTCTGTGGTTTAATGTTAGTGGCAGAGGCTGCTGTCCCCGTGGTTTCACGTTAGTGGCAGAGGCTGCTGTCCCCGTGGTTTCACGTTAGTGGCAGGGGTTTCAGTGGCTGAAGGCAGCCTGCTCGCCACAGAAATGATTCCATCATCGTCTGAACAGAAATGCTCTCCCATCTGCTGAGCTTGGAGGGCGAGCCCTGGACGAGACGTCTCTGAAATGGGCTATTTCACGGGAGGCGCCTCCTCGGAGTGGTTAGTGCTGCTGGATTGCGCATTAACTTCTCGCCCATCGAGTCACGGGTGGTTAAATTCGTTGTCTTATGTGAAATGAGCTTGATGATCCCGGCTTAGCCTCTAGTGGGTATTAATTCACGTTATGAAATATCCCGGAATAACTTAGCACCGTGTGGCATCATTTGCATTTTTTCTCAAGATAGGGGCAGTGGTCGTGCCTGTGGACAGACTCTTTCCCACCGAGAGGAGGACGGCTCTCCTTGTGGCTTTCGGGGTGATTGCCTGTGGGGTTGCTGTTGCGAATTTGCTGGGAGCATCGGCTTAAGAGCTTGGCGTGGTAGGAATAAGACCGTGTAGCTCGGCCCTGAAACCTCACAAGGAGTGTTCGCAGGGACAGGATTCCTGCCCAGACAGTCCAGGGTTTCATGACCTGCACACACGTGAACCTGGAGAACACACGTGGGGCTGACACATGCAGTTCAGAGGACTCCATGTGTCCCGCAGTGCATGCGTGGAACCTTCTCCCTGGATGAGACAGGAGGAGGGTTTTTCCGGAAACGCAAGACCCTCACGTAGTCATTCATTTGGCGAAACTTCTTCAATCCGATCTGTTCGGACTCGCGGTGGGAGGACGGGGAGGCTCCATAAAAACCTGTCTCTGCAACTCCAAGACGGCGGCCGGGAGTGGCCGGGTCAGGCTGGGAACCAATTTTCTTCTCATTACTTTTGATTTTGGAGTCGATACAAATTTCATCAGTGAGCGCAGGGTGCGGATGCTCGTCTGCCTGGGCCCTGACGCGGGAGAGCGTGTGCTCTCTGCTCAGAGACTGACGGCCGAGCGGGCAGGTGGGTCAGCAGGGGGAGGGAGATTGGGGAGCTCACAGCCTCCGGGGTGGCTGCCCTGCTGCGGGACTGGGGTCCGGGGAGAGGGTGGGTGGGAAGGGCGGCAGCCGGAGGCTCCTGGGCCTGAGCCTGGGCTGTGACCTTCTCTCTCCTTCCCGCTGAGGCGGCTGCTCCCCGTCCCCCTTCCTGACCCGCGTCTGCGGCCCTCGCTTCTCTCTCCTCCTTTTCCTTCTCTCCCGTCCCTGCTGCTCACAGCGTTTCCCACCCCACGGAGAGTTAATTGTAGGGGAGCGGAGGGAGGGTCCCCACTGTGCAGGAGTCAGTGGGGTTTTGAACGCGTCCTGGGCAGAGCGGGCGTGTGTGTGGCGATGGGGACCGGATGTCCCAAGCTCCCTCGTTCCCCGTCCCCCTGCGCCCGGCTTGATGCTCTGCGAGCCCCGGGTTCAGCCCATCTGTCAGTAGGCAGTGGCTTAATTGGACGTTTTTTACGAGCCCAGTTTGCTATTTATGTTAAAAGCAATTCGCAGAAATGCCCTTTCTTCACGATGCGGTATTGGCAATGGCGACGTATGTTTAATCACATTTCCATGAGTAATTATCTAATTCGCGTGATTGCCCGTATAAACCGGGAGAATAGGACAGGGCCCCAGCTCGGTCCCGCCCGGGCAGCCGCAGAGACAGGCGGAGGCCGGGAGGGCGCGCGGCCGCCGGCTCTGGCCGCCTCGCCACATCGTGGAGGAGATTTTTATTAGCGACAGGGGCTCCGAAGCCGGCTCCGGGGAGGGAGAGGCCGCCGGCAGCTCACCAGGTTCCCTCCCCCGGTGCCGGGCTCCCGGGCTGTCCTCTCGGAAGATTTCCGGGAGACGGAGGTCACTGACGTTTGTGATTCCTGTTGAAAAATATTCATTTATCAGTATTGGTGCCACTGTAAACAAGTGATCAAGCGGCAACATTTACAACAGTCAAACCGACAGCATTTACTTTCATTTTCTGTCATTTTGGTAATTATGTCAATCAAGACCCACAACTAAAATGATATTTTCGCATGCAGGAAGAAATGAGGGATTCAGATCTTAAAAGACCATTACAATTAGCTTGGAAACGTGCGCCATTTCCCCGTAATTGTTTCCCATCGCGTATATGTCTTCATTCGCCGCCGCGTGTGCCGTTGATCTTTTATAAACAAAGTAGCACCCATCTGCTCCTTGAGGCACTCCTGGCGCCCATTCACGGCAAAAATAATACGCGTCCTAATGGCTGCCGCGGATGCCGAAATCTCCCTTTTGAAATTGGTCTTGGCAGATTATTCGCAGGTACTCGAGTTGCATCTGTTTGCAATTTTGCAAACGCGGAAGACTTTAATGTTGAGCGCTGCGAGAGGGCTATTTTAATCCGCAGATAACACGGGCTGTCATCAGAAGCCACATTTATCTTCCTGGAAGGTGGGGCCCGTGTTTAATGTTAACAGACAGCGAAAGGTCAGGGCCGAGGCCGAGGTCTGGGCGTCTCTCCTTTCATGTGCCGAAGGGGGCCTCACGACCCATTGCCAAGAAGAGGATGTTTTGCCGATAAAGTAAAAGACCAGGAAGAGACTCCATCCGAAGCGATCGGGAACCCGGGCCGTCACGCCATGTGGTTAGCAGCTGACCGGCTCTCGGTGGGCTGTTTATAGGGAAGGACTGAACACCGCGGTGCGGGAGAGGGGGCGCGGCCGCCTCCCGGGAGGGGCGAGCGAGGGTCCTGGGGGGAAGGTGGTCAGCGCCGGCCGGCGTGTGGTCACCATCTGTCTTCTGCACGGAGGCCACCCCTCCAAGGATCACCGTGGGGCCCTGCCTCTTTGTTCAAACTCTGGGGCCCGGAGCACTGGAGTCAGGGAACGTCTGTTCTAGAACGCGGGCTTGGACCGGTCAAGGCTGAGCGTGTGGGCGACAGGTCTTGTCCCCCGGGGCTGGGGGGGAGGTGTCCCGGTGGGGACGGAGGCAGCAGCCACAGGCCGTGTCTGCTCCGTGTGAGCGCATCCCCCCTCCCCGCCACCCTCCCTGTCTTCTCTCCGGTCCTCACATCTGTGGGAGCGCGTGACCGTGTCTGGAGTGGCGCTCCCGCCCTCCGTGGCCGTTTGGCCACGCATACCTCATCTGTGGGCAAGGCCTTCAGCCGCTGGGCGGAGAAGTAGAGGCAGTCAGCCGTGGAACTGTCTCGGGCGGCTGCAAACAGGATAAACACCCCGTGTCACCCTCCCAGCCCACAGCCCCAGCCACTTCCCACCACTTCCCACGGGGGGGGGGGGGAGGGGGGCTTCGGAACCCGTGCTGCCTCCTGGCTCCGGCTCATCAGCCAGAAGCCGAGGGTCAACCAGCCGCAACCGAGCCGCAGGCGCTGTCGGCCTGGGGTTGGCCGGCCCCTCCTGCCGGTTCCAGGATCTTTCTGGCGACTCACGTGTAACACGGAGCTGAGAATACCTTTGGGGCAGGAAGGGACAGCGTGTGTGTGAGACCTGTCGTCACTCGGGGCCTTGGGCAGCTCCACAGACGAATGGGGACAAATGTAGGCTTTTCTGTCACTAGTTCTTTCTTTTTTTCAAAATATATTTTTCATTGATTTCAGAGAGGAAGGGAGAGGGAGAAACATCAATGATGAGAGAGAATCATGGACCGGCTGCCTCCTGCCCGTCCCCTACTGGGGATCAAGCCCACAACCTGGGCATGTGCCCTGATGGGGAATTGAACCGTGACTTCCTGGTTCATAGGTCGACGCTCAACCCCTGAGCCCCGCGGGCCGGGCGGGTTTCTCTCCCTTTAACGCTCGGTCATGCGATGCTGAGGTGCAAGGAGCCTGGGGTGTCTCACAGAGCCTGAGTCCGGAGAGGTCCGCCCTCCGCCCGGCTTCCAGGTGAGGCGTGTCTCCGCCCGGCTTCCAGGTGAGGCGTGTCTCCACCTGGCTTCCAGGCAGCGTGGCGTGTCTCCTCCCGGCTTCCAGGCAGCGTGGCGTGTCTGCCGTGGGCCCTCCTGGCCCTGCTCACAGGTGGGGAACATCATGCAGCTATTCCTGCACAGCACCCCCCCCCCCCGATTTCCTGCAGTGGCTCTTGCCCGTGTGGACCCGGCTGGTGGCCGGGGATTTCGCGACCTCACTGCCGCTGCTGGCACTTTCTGGACCGGAAACCGTCCGGGGCGTGGTCACCTCGTGGCCGGAGCCCACGCCAGTCTCTGTGGCCCCTGGGCGTTGGCTTTCCCCACGCAGGGCTCTGGGTGTGAGAGGCGCCCGTGGAGGCGGGTTTAGGGTAGAATCAGAATGGAGTGTGTGGGCCACTGCCGGTGGCCTCTGGGCTGGAAGTGACAGGGCGCGGCTCCCGTTCGGAAATGACACCCAGGCCCCAGCCCTGCCCGGGCCTCCGTGACTCTCGAAGCCTCGGGCCCCCCGAAGAGGAGGGACAGGCCCTTGGTCCTGCATCCGGTCCTTCTCCCCGAGCAGAGGGAGGCCCAGCCTCCACCCCGTCCGTCGCTGGGCTGGTCCGGCTTCCAGCGGCCTCTCCCACGGGGCCGGGGCCGCACGACACCAGGCTGTTTCAGATGATGCGTAGGATTCGCATTTGAGCACCTGGGTGCTTTCAGGTCTCTTAGGGAAACAAATCAGCACATCCTCGCTGGGTCCACAGACGGCCTTGCCTGAGGGAAGCCTAAGTTTAAAAAGGTGAGCGGATTCAAAGTTAGAGAACGATGAGGAGGAGGTAACGCTCCAGGGGCACCGGCCGTGTGGGGCTGGGAAGGTGCCGGGAAGGTGCCCGGTGATGCCTGAGGCGTGGGCACAGGAGGGATGAAGGCGGCAGGTTCCCCCAGGCTCTCGGCCACTCACCCCGGGGCTTGGGCTCCCAGCAGGTGCAACGGCCGTCCTGTAGGAGGCCTGTAGGTTCAAGGCCAGCGAGGACAGACCTGCTCCCCCCCTTGGAAATGCGGGTTTGGTTTAGGTGGCAATGGGGGTGTTTCACAAGAGAAAACTGCCTGCCCGGCCGGCCTGGCTCAGGGGTGGAGCGTTGACCTAGGAACCAGGAGGTCACGGTTTGATTCCCGGTCAGGGCACAGGCCCTGGTTGCGGGCTCAATCCCCATACAGGATGTGCAGGAGGCAGCTGATCCATGATTCTCTCCCATCATTGATGTTTCTCTCTCTCCCTTCCTCTCTGAGATCAATAAAAACATCTTTAAAAAGAAAAGAAAGCTTTACCAGCCCACAAAAGACCAATTAGAACAGGGAGCCCAGAGCCCCTCCATCAGCCGGGAGCCTGGGGACAGCGCTGAGGCTCCGCCTTCTTTCCCTTCCACTGTGGCCCTCCGGACATGTGTCCTCGAGGTCCCGAGGGAGAGAGGCAGGCCTCTCACCACCCCTGGGAGGCCCCTGGGAGGAGCAGCGGGGCAGGCAGTCCCGGTGGGGCCTGCGGCTAACTCTGACGTCCCGGCACCCCTCCGGCCCTCGCTGCCGCTGTTCCTGTTAGTGTTCAGGGCTGTGGGTGGGGGACTCGGCATCATTACCAGCGCCCCCCATGCTGCTCACCAGTGTCCCCAGGGTTGGGGGGCTCCCTCTTGCTGACTTGGAGAAGCAGGTGGCCAGGACTGTGCTCTCTCAGGGGTCTCAGTTGCTGGGTGCTTGGGGGGATGGGGGGCAGTGGCTGGGGGAGAGTGGGGGCGTGATGGCATCCTTCCCTGCTGCGGGGGATGTGGGGGGACCATGGGCCCCTCGGGACTCCGCTGTGAGCACGCTCATACTCCCCCTCTGCGTCCAGATGGCTGGGGTTGGGCGATTCAATAGCTGAGACTTTATGGGGGGACGCTGAGGAGCTGTGGTTTCTGCCTGGGAGGAGTGGGTCGACCCCTTGGGAGTGCCCCGTGCAAGGCAGGGGTGCTGGTCACCCCGTCAGGTGTGGGTTCTCAGAGAGGCAGGTGAGGGGAACACAGGGGACCCCACCTGTGGGCAGGCCCATGTGACCATGTCCCCGACCGCACAGGGCAGAGGGAAGGAAGGAGGAGGCGGGAGGAGGGGTGGGTGGGGCATGCGTGTTGCCAGGGCACAGCACAGGGCAATAGGGCAGTGTGCGGCACACAGGGAAAGCTCAGTTAATATTTTTAAAAAAATATATTTTTATTGATTTCAGAGAGGAAGGGAGAGAGAGAGAGAGAAACATGCATGATGAGAGAGAATCATGGACCGGCTGCCTCCTGCACGCCCCCTACAGGGATCGAGCCCGCCACCTGGGCCTGTGCCCTGACCAGGAATCAAACCGTGACCTCCTGGTCCCTAGGTCGATGCTCACCCGCTGAGCCAGCCGGCCGGGCTAAAATCTCAGTAAATATTTATGTGAACTGATGGAGGGTGAGCGTGGCTGGCCCTGTGGGCGCCAGAGCTGGCCCCGAGTATAATTGTCGCAGAGAACACTTTCGGGGTCCCCGTCCTGTCTGAGCCCCACCCACACTGCGGTGCCGTCACCCGTGGACAGCAGCCCCCCGAGGACTGGCAGAGGCGCCCTCTCCTCTCGTCAGCTCGGCGTGGAGGACTCGCCCACAGGGGAAAGGAGGGGAATTAAAATAGCGGGGCGTGTGCCGAACGTGGCCACGAGTGAGGGCGTCGTTCTCACCCCACGATCCCCGTCCTGTGCCCGTTCCGGGCTCTTTGAGTCCCGCCCATGCAGAAACGGCCTGTTTTCATCAGATGTGCAGTTTCTCGCTGTTGCAAGGAGAAGTGTCCCAGAGCCAAATGTGAGTGTGTGCACATGTGCGCGCGTGTGTGCGTGTGCATGTGCGTGTAGTGTGCATTCCCACGTGCACGTGGTGGAATGAGACCCTGCAGAGTTTCCACCGTTGTCTGTAAGTGAAGTGCTTTCCCCTGAATCCTTACTGGGGCATCTTTCTCGAAAGAAACTCTCAGATCGGGCCAGGCTGAAAGTCACACACACACAAGCACACGCCACGTGCACACACGTGCCCACGCATTCACTTCGGAGTCTGAGAAGCTTCGAGAGAAGACAAGGACACCCCACCGACCAGAATCCCAGGAAGAAGTGTCAGCGTCCAGCCCTGGCTTCCAAGCCCGGCCTCCGGTGCGTGGCCAGGTCAGCCCCGGGGCCGCGGAGCCCGTCTCTCTTTCTGTCCATATTTAATGCGGACGAGGCAGCTCCGTGCGGACGCCTCGGGCAGGAGGCCACCCACCGCGGGCGCTCCCAGCCGGGCCGCTGCCGGGAGCTTCTTAAACGGTGCTAATCGGCCCGTGGAGGCCTGCCCTGGCCCCGTCAGCGTCAGCATCTGGCTCAGAAGTGCTGATAACCTGGGATTGAGTGTCAGGAGGCAGGCGGGGGTGGGGGGAGGAGACAGCCTCCCCTCCTCACCAACCCTTCCCCCATTGTGCATGCATGCGTGTGGGCATGCATGTGTGCATGTGGGCATGCTTGTGCGTGCGTGGGCATGCGTGTCCATGTGCGTGTTCCTGTGTGTGTGTGTGTGCGAGATTGTTCAGGGCCAGGGACAAAATGGAAGGCTTCAAGTTGTGAGATATTTACCGGGGGCTCTGGGTTTTGTGTATGTTAAATGAATCAGCAGACATTTCGGCCGCTGAGGGGTGAATGGTAACTTGTGATCATATTAAAAACAAGCCGCGGCTAATTCTGAAGCTTCCCCTCCCCGCTCTCTCTTCTGTGAGATGGGCACCCCCCCCCACCGCCCCCCAGTCTGGGGAGCACGCCTCCCAGGAAAGTTGAACAAAAGTGTCGCTCCTGTCACCGCCCAGCCAGCAGCCTTGCGGCTGAGGGTCAGTTGCTATTTCTATTTTAAACCTTGATTTTTGCAAAGTTTGTCTTTTGACTGTTCTCATTCTAATGAGGCTTAGTGGGGGGATCGGCTCCATGCTCCACACCAGGCTGGGAGGACAGAGAGAGACCCGGGAGGAAGGAGAAAGTTCTGCTTTGGGGGGGGGGGGGGAGAGAGAGAGAGAGAGAGGCAGGCAGCCTCACTGGCCAGTCACCGAGCTGCCCTCCCCTCAATTTCAAGGCCAGCACATTGGCCGTGCAGCCTGCTGTTGCTCTGCTTGACTCTGGACGTGGTCTGTGGTTCCTGGGCTCTCAGGGTGCTTCCTCCTCCTCCTCCTCCTCCTCTTCCTCCTCTCGTGCCCAGGACTCTGGGTCCCTTGGAGCCTGGAGACAGGCCGCCCGCAGCCCAGTCTGCCCCACCCCTGCCCCGGGGCCTCGGCTTCGCTGCCAGGTCCTAGTCCCTCCGCCTCTGCAGGGGGGGCCTCCAGCAGCTCAGAGGCCACCTCCTCCAGCCCCACCTGCGGCAGGTGAGGGCCACGTGGCATCTGTCACTCTGTTCTGGGGTGGACACACCTGCGTGGGCGAGCGCCATGGCAGAGGGCAGGGCTGGGCAGGCGCTGGGCCCCAGGCCCCAGGCGGGAGGAGGTGGGATTGCAGACAAGTATCCCAGGGCTTCTGAGGTCCCCGTGAGGGTGCACACGCTCCAAGGACGGGCGGGGTCAGGAGGCGGGCAGGGAGCGGGCAAAGTGAGTGAGGAAACACGACTTGCCCCCTCTCACCCTGCCCTGCCTGGTGTCGCCTCGTCACCTCCCCGCAGGCCAGGCTTGGGCGGGAACACAGGTCTGCTGGCCGGTCAGGGGCCCCGCTTTCTCGGAAGCTCACAGATTTCCCCCCAAGAGGCTGCCCCTTCGGTCAGAGCACAGGGACGGGTCCCGATTTGCAGCCCCTGGTGCCCGGCCCTGTCCCTGCCAGGCTGATGGGCATGCCTGGCCTGGCATCGGGGGACCAGGGCGGCGTCCCAGCAGGTGGCCCAGTGGGGGACTTCCCCAGGGGGCCGCTCGGCGCGCGTTTAATTATCCGCCGGGGTTCTCTCTGCGTCTCCCTGCCCCTGATTGTTTTGTCTTCCCCTAAATATATTTATTTGAAATTCTGTGATCAAAGAGTGAAGGAAAAAAAGAAAAACCCACACAAAATAAAGCAGGATATTAAAATGAAAAAAAATTTTTGCGAGGAGGTTGAAGGTCAAGATCATTTTTATTAGCAAAGTTTGCAAGAGGCAGCCACGGTTTTCCACGCGAACTTCCCCCATCGAGCGGCTGCTCCCAGCCGGGTGTCGGGAGGGATCTGGGCTGGCACGCCCGGGTTTCAGACGCCTTCTACTCCAGGCAGGAAAATTCATTTTAATTAAAACGAACGGATTTTTCTTGATCATATTTTAACACACACACACACACAGACACACACACACACGCACACGCACACACACACGCTCCCACACATCTGTGTTCAGAATTGATAAAGAAAGGACTCCGGTTAAATAATCCACTTTTGTCTGACAACGGAATCCGTTATAGAGGTGCAAATATGCAGAAAGCTCGTTGGAAATGCATCCCAGTGGCTGTCAGGTCTTATTATGCGGGAAGGTGTCATGTTTGTTCCGAAGCTGAGTGCAGATGGCAGAGTGGAAGAAATGGATCACTAATTTTAACAATGATTAATGAACAGAGATAGAAAATGAATTACATTGGACTATCGGAGGCAAGAAATATTTTTTGTGAAAATTTTGACTCATCTGCTCGGCTGTTCTCTGCAAATTACTTTCAGAAATTCTATATGTTGTCAACAGTTGACTGCATTTTCCATTACTGTCTATTTCTGTTCTTAAGTACTTTTGTGTTATTAGAGATACATAATTTCAAAATACCAATACATTTCTGATTACTTAGAGAAAATATATGTAACGGTGTGCCTGTCCCTCAGACGCCGGCCATAAAAGTCCTGTTTTGCAATAATCTTTCATTCTTCCTCATTTGATCACGACATTAGGGATATTTGATAAAGAGGAAGGGGTGGGCGGGGACTCTGGCAGCTTGTGCAGAATAAAGAAGCCACGTCCGCCACGCAGTGCCGTCTGGTGGCTCACGCGGCCTTCCGTGGCCGCTGGCCCCCGCGTCCTTTCTCTGCCTCGCGTGGCGGGAAGGGCTGCCCCTCTCGGGCGCCAGCCTCTGGGGCCGTGGCCCACTCTGCCCCATCCGCTGCTGGGGCAGCTGCACACCTGACACTGACTTGCTCCAGGTGCAGGAGGTCACCACTGTTCCTTTCTGTTTTTTTGAGGAAGAGAGAGAGAGAAACATCCATGATGAGAGAGAATCATGGCTCGGCTGCCTCCTGCATGCCCCCCACTGGGGAGCCAGCCTGCAACCCAGGCCTGTGCCCTGACTGGGGATCGGACCGTGACCTCCTGGTTCCTAGGTCGATGCTCAGCCCCAGAGCCAGGCCGGCCGGGCCTTGAGGTTGTCCCAGGGACCTCCCTCCATTGACCCTCCTCCAGTCCCGTCTGTTGCTCCTCTGGAAAGGTAGTGAGTTTCCATGACGCCTCATGGGTCTCATTTCCTGCATATGTGTGCATGTGTGTGCATGCATGTGCATGCATGTGCGTCTGTGTGGTCTGCAGAGGATGGAACAGGGTGTGTTTGGTGGTGCTGCTGCTCCTGGCGGCAGGCCCACCCCTGTGAGTGCTCATATGGAGAAGTGGACAGTGAGGACCTTCTCCCCCCTCCTATCCCCCCACCCATCCCCCCTGCCCTCTCCCAGCTCACCCCCACCCCACCTCCCAGGCCACCTCCTACCCCCTCCACCCCCCACCCCACCTCCCAGGCCACCTCCTACCCCCCACCCCCCACCTCCCAGGCCACCTCTGAGCCCGCCTGGACTGCAGCCTGGGCTTGGCGGTTACTTTGCACCCAAACTCCCCGTGAGCGTGAGCGCGAGCGGCAGTGAGCGAATCCCGAGAGCTGCGGCGTCGGAACAAATGGCCCGTCCACAAGGACTTCCTGTTCCTGCGAGCGCTTTCCAAGTTCCCGGCCTGACGGCTTTATTTATGCTCTTGACCTGTGAACACAAGCCGGCTGCTTAGAAAGCAGAAAGCGCCTCCGTGATTGGAGTGCTTGGTCGGAGTAAATTGCAGCGTGAAAAGGACACTGCTCTTCGCTCCGGGAGCGACAACGGGGGGTGGGGGTGGGAGGCTCGCTTCTCGGGACTCGTCTGGGGTTCTGCGTGTCTGGGTGCCCCATCCCACCGGCCTCGGGGTTCCCGAGGGAAGATGCCCGTGTCTCCCGCTGTGCTCGCTCCTGGGCGGCGCGATGACCCCGGAGAACGTTGAGATGTGTCTGTGGATGGTCCACGCCGAGCAGAGGCGGGCACTGCGGCCTGTGGGGCGCGCGCTTTGGGGAAGCAAGGGGCAGCCCCGCGGAGTCCTGCTCCAGTTTCGCGCGTCGGCTTCCCGCGTGTTCAGAACGTGACGGGCCACGTTCTGGGCAGATGTGTTTCTGGATCCTCCGCCAGCCGGGTGCCCTCCGGGGGGCCTCCACACAGGCCAGCACAGGTGGTTGTTGGGAGGGGCGTGGGCGCTACGCGGCAGTGAGACCTCCGTGCGTGCAGCGGGGACCGTGGTCACGGCCTGGGGCACCTGGTGTGAGACCCACCTGGAGGGGTGAGCTCGGCGGGGAGAGAATCCCACACGGGGCAGACGGAGAGGTGGGAGGAGCGGAGGAGTGTGGGTGACCCGGGTCAGAGAGGAGGAGTCAGCAGGCACAGGGCCGTGAACATGACGTGGGGGCGGGAAGTCAGGTGACGATGACCCGTAGGGATGGGTTCAGCTACTTGAGACTCAAGACTTTAAAAAAAATATATATATATATATATATATATATATATATATATATATATATTGATTTTGAGAGAGAGAGAGGAAGGGAGAGGGAGAGGGAGAGAGAGAGAGAGACATCAATGATGGGAGAGAATCATGGATCAGCTGCCTCCTGTACGCCCCCCACTGGGGATTGAGCCTGAAACCCGGGCCTGTGCCCTGACCGGGAATTGAACCGGGATCTCTTGGTTCCTGGGTTGATGCTCAACCACTGAGCCACGTCGGCCAGACTCAGACGTTTGTATCTGAACCCGGAACGCAGCCGTGGCTGGTTACGCCTCCTTCAGACACGCACACCCGGCTGCTTAGCCTGCGCGCTCGTGTCCACGGGGACCTGGTTTCTGGCATCTGGCCCAGCCTCTGCTCAGACCAATGGACACGCCGCCGCAGGCCAGCGGCCGGTGCTCTGGAGCACAGTGGGCGGCCCTGCTGCCACCTGGCACCGGGGTTCACCGGCAGCTCTGGGCAGCTTCTTTCTTTCTTCCTTTCTTCTTGGTTAATCCTCACCTGAGGATATTTTTCCACTGATTTTTAGAGAGAGTGGAAGAGACAGGGAGAGACAGAGAGAAACACGTCGATGGGTTGCCTCCTGCACATTCCCCAACCAGGGCCCAGGCCGGGGAGGAACCTGCAACTGAGGTACATGCCCTTGACCGGAATCGAACCTGGGACCCTTCGGTCCGCAGGCCGATGCTCTATCCCAGGGGTGGGCAAACTTTTTGACTCGAGGGCCACAATGGGTTCTTAAACTGGACCGGAGGGCCGGAACAAAAGCATGGATGGAGTGTTTGTGTGAACTAATATAAATTCAAAGTAAACATCATTACATAAAAGGGTACGGTCTTTTTTTTCAATAGTTTTATTCATTTCAAATGGCCGGATCCGGCCCGCGGGCCATAGTTTGCCCACGGCTGCTCTATCCACTGAGCAACACTGGCCAGGGCCGCTCAGCGTTTTCCACGGCTGTTGTCAGCGTGGGTTCGGTTGTAGTTACCTTCCAGCTGATCGGAACTAACTCAAGTCTGACCTGAGGAGTCAGGCGATTTGAAAAATTATTTTAAAGTATCTTTTTAATGGGAGAATCCATCCACAGACAGGGACACCCACCCGCCTCTGTGGTTGCCTTTCCGGGGGCTGTGCATTTGGGGACACCTGTGCCTGTCGGCACAGACCCACCTGCCTGCCCGGCACGTGCAGAAGCGCCCTCTGACCGCCCCCTCGGCCCGCCACCCCCGGGGAGAACGCTCGGGCCGCGTGGAGTGATCATAGCAGAACGGCCGGGGACACGCCAGGTGCTGTCATCCCCCCCGTCGCCCCAGGTAAATAACGGGTTGACCTTTCCGGGGCTCCGGCACTCCCCTAATCAGAACCGGGGATCTGGAGAACAACACTTCATTTACTTGATAGACAAAAGCACAATTGTACTTGAAGTAATGCGATTTCTAAATAGACACCGCCTGTCAGAAATAAATGCGCTCCAAGTAAAATGTAGCTCAAGGAGACAATTAGCAAACAGAGGTGACGCCGTAAACAGGTGTGCCCATTATTCCCCCGGCTCGTGGCAATATTTTCGCGTCTCTTAGAGTGATGGGGGTCACGTGACGGTTTGGTGAATTATCTATCGGGATCATCTGAGTGATGAAGCCGCCGCTGCGGATCATTTAAAAATGCATCTCACAAATTACATGGGAGCTGGGAAAGGCAGGGTTTTTTTTTTTTTTTTTTTTTTTTTTTAAAGAACAATGCTTTTCTGAAGCTATGCACCAGCATCCGCGATTTCCCCTTTGAAAGGGACGGAGACGGGTTCATCATGCCGGCGTGCCGTCGGTCAAGGTTGTGCAGATTCATTACGGTGTTCGTTAACGTAGAAAACATTTTCCATTCTGGTCTCGGCGACTCTGGGTGTTTTTTGTTTGTTTGTTTTAATTCGTGCTGTTTCTGGAACACCTGCCCCAGCCCTGTTACCTGTGGGCAGAGCAGAGGGAAGATGGTCTTTCTAAGAATGTTTACAACATCTTTTGTTTTGTTTTGTTTTTAAATCCTCACCCGAGGATATTTTTCCATGGATTCTGAGGGAGCATGGAAGAGAGAGGGAGAGAGAGAGAAACATTGATGTGAGCGAGACACAGATTGGTTGCCTCCTGCAGGCGCCCCGGCTGGTGCCCCGGCTGGGGAGGAGCCTGCAGCCGAGGTATGTGCCCTTGACCGGAATCGAACTCGGGGCCCTTTGGTTCGCAGGCCGATGCTCTATCCACTGAGCAACACCGGCCAGGGCTGTTTACAAAACTTTACCAAAATGGAAAGGCTTGGAAGATGGGAGGGAAAGGCCGTTTTTCTTGTCTTCTCTGTGGATTGTGAGGGTTGAATGTGCTGGGATCATAAGAGTGGGACTTGTCACGGGGCAGTGAGGGGCCGCCGCTGCCATACTCGGAAAGGGCCCGACTTCCTGGGGCCTCTCGTCCCCGAGCCCCAGCGCGGGCCCTGTGCTCGGTGCCCACTCCCGGCGCTCCCTGTAAGGTTTGATCGGCCACAGGTGGACATTTCTGTGTAGCATTAGGGCCCCTAGCAGGAGCGGTCTCTGTTTCTGAGTGTTACTATGAAATCACAGGGAAACGGTGGGATGTTTTGCATGGCCTCCAAGTCGGTTTGCCCTTGAATGTCCTTGGTTTTCTCCAGAATGACCGGGGGCTGGAGCTGCGCTCGGTGTGGCTAGAGGGGACAGCTCGCCAGGGCGGCGCCCGCTCCCGGGCTCGTTTGCGCCCGCAGGTCTCAGGAGCCATCCAGATGTCTCGCCCATTTGTGCCTGGCTGCTCACTTCTTATTGTTGAGACCTGGGAGCTCTTTGTATATGTTGGTGCCGTCCTTTCTCCAACATGTCTTTGCCCAAGATCCTCGCCCGTGGGAGCCTTGTCTTCTCTGTCCACTAACGCTTCCCCTTGTCACCCTGCGGGGACTCCCGCCTCAGCCAGGGGCGTGGGTCCTCACAGGGCCCAGCAGCCTCTTATGTGCATGAGCTCACACACAGACACACACACACAGACACAGACACACACACACACAGACACATGCACAGACACACATACTGACACACTGACACACACTGACACTGATACACACAGTGACAGACACACTGACACACATTGACACACTGACACACACACACTGACACACACACTGACACACCCACTGACACCCACTGACACCCACTGACACACACACTGACACACAGTGACAGACATACAGACATACAGACATACACAGACACACAGACATACACAGAAAAACACAGAAATAAATGCATCAAAATAGCAACATCAATCACATCAGCCAATAGAATTGTGGGTTGTTGTCATTCTCTTCTTTGTAATGGATTTATTTATGTTCTACATTTTCTACCAGTGAGCACATATGGCTTAATTAAGCAGTTTTATAAAATGAAAAGGAAATGAAATAAAACAAAAAAGCAACCCCCGCGAAGGAGACCCCGCGATTGGCGAGTTAGAACGTACATAGCTTCCGTTCTGAAGTCAGCAAATGTCCAGGGAGCCGGCACCTCAGGTGACATAGACGATAATATGTTTTCTCCCAAACCTGCTTCAGAGAACACGCGTGTTTATTATGGCCAAATCCCGCTGTCGAAACGGTCTGATACTTTGCTCAGCTCAACATCAGCCCTTTTACAGTAGAAATATAATGCGAGCTGTACATGCTAGCCACGTAGGCAATTGGGAAATTTTAAAGCGACATTAAAATGGTAAAGAGAAACTGGCAAAATGGATTTGAAGGCGCTATTTTGTTGAATTCAGCGTCTCTAAGATATGATTTCAACCTGTGAAGAGGAGAGAGGATACACATGAGACATTTCTCATCCTCGGAGCAGGGTGCCGGCTTCGCCCTCCCGGCGTGTCCCTTCGGCTGGGAGTCCCAGGCGCCCAGCAGCCGCGGGGTCAGGGCCTGCCCGCCGGGCATCAGGACCAGTCGAACTGGAAGCTGACCCTGTGCGCGTGACTTCTCACTGGATAAGCTGTGGGGGTCCCTGTGATTTCCTGAAGATGGGAGGCATCTGTGCGGCTCAGGTGGCGATGCAACCTCTTAGAAGGTACTTACAGCCCTGGCCTGTGTGGCTCAATGGATAGGGCGCCAGCCTGCGGACCGAAGGGTCCTGGGTTCGATTCTGGTTGCAGGCTTCTCCCTGGCCCAGGCCCTGGTCAGGGCACGTGCAGGAGGCAACCAATTGATGTGTTTCTCTCACGTCGATATTTCTCTCTGTCTTCCCCTCTCTCTTCCACTCTCAAAATCAATGGAAAAATATACTCGGGTGAGAATGAACACAAAAATCCTAAAAACCAAAATAAAAAGAAGGCATTTATAGTCTCCTGGGTGTTTCCCTCCGTTCGCATCACTCTGTGCCTGGAGCCAGAGTGGTCTCAGCTCGGGCGCCCTGTGGAGGCCTCAGGGCCGAGTCCTCAGGAGGGTGAGGACCGGGGCTGAGCTGGGCAAGGGCACTGGCTCCCGAGGAAGCAGCCCCGGATGGAGCCGGGTGCCCCCCCACCCCCCGGGCGAGTTCAGCTCCGGCTCCCCACTCCTGTGGCCGCTGCACCCCTGCTGCTTGCAGCAGGCGGCACAGGTCTGGAGCCGCTGGTCTGTGCGCCTCACCTGAGCACGCCGGCCCGCGGGCCACGCTCTCCTCCGCCTCGTCCTGGCGGGAGTCCCCCCGGGTCACAGGGAGGAGTCCGCGGGTGGCATCATGCCGAGGTCTGTGCGTGCTCGCGAGGCCGCGGGCACACGGGACGGTGGGCGCCTCTGACCAGTGGCCACTGGGCGGGCCCGGCCGCCTCGGCACAGGCTCTCCGAGCCGCTGGGAGAGAGCTTGCTCAGAGTGAGGGGGTGGCTCAGAGCGGGGCCCTGGGACCAGCCCGCGTGGATGCAGACCCTGGTTCCTGCACCCACCAGCCCTTCACCGTGGGCAAGGTAGTCCGTGGCTGTGCCTCAGTTTCCCATAGATAAATGAACATGATGATAGTCCCTTCCTCACGGGGTTGTCGTGAGGGTGAAGGGAGCCAGTGGGTCCATACTGGGAACTCTGGGAGGCGTGTTAAGTGTTCAGTCAATGTCAGCTGTCACTCCTGCTGCGCCAGCAACGGTTAGGGCGTGGGCGTGTCCCTTCCCACATGGTGTCTACACCGATGTGTATATGTGCACACATGTATGTGCACCCGTGCACATGCATGCATATCTTGGCATGCATGTATGCATGTGTGTGCACATGTGAATGAACCCTGGCTGTTTCCTGGACATTTCTTTTAAAAATATTTTTATTGACTTCAGAGAGGAAGGGAGAGGGAGAGAGAAACATCGATGAGAGAGAATCATGGATCAGCTGCCTCCTGCACGCCCCCCACTGGGGATCGAACCCGCAACTTGGGCATGTGTCCTGACCGGGAATCGAACCATGAACTCCTGGTTCCTAGGTCGACGCTCAGCCACAGAGCCACGCGGTCAGGCTGGACCGACTTTCTTTAACAGCTCAAGTCCTGTCCCCTTCAGCAGCCTGAGCACCTCCCGCTCCCCTCACTCCCCTCTCTCCTTCCTCCTCTCAGGGCTGCTGTGACTATGAATTAATTGTAGGTTGGGGGGACTTGCAAGCAAAAGTCAAAGCCGAGAAACTTCAAAAGGCTGGGGGGCCGGGGCCACCGGGGGAGCGCAGGGGCCGAGGGGGCGCCGGTGCTGGGGGGGTTCCCTCATTTCTTCAAGGGGGACACCAAGGGTTTCCCGTCGTCACTTAAAAGCTCACGTGCACCACTTTGGCAGCCTGACGGCTTCACCACAGCTGTCACTGCCTCTGGCGCGGCCTGGGCCCCGCGGGCGGCGGCCTCGGGCTCCCCGGGAAGGGTTAACCGTCAATCTGGAGCGCCTAACAAAGGAGGCGCTGCCTGATTACCCGGGGAAAGTTTTTTTCTTAACTCTCAGTGAAGCAGTACTAATTATTACTCCAGCGTAAATGAGGTCATTTCCTATTAGGAGAACAAAATGCCTGGCCGCGCCTTGCCAATTCATACCAACTATTTTTCACACAGACTCAGCTTTTTTGTGGTTTTGTGTGTGTGTGTTTTTTTTTTAATTTTTTTTTTGTTTTTTTTATAAAATCCATTCATTTGTATTAGAAAAGTGTAAACCGTCGCAATAATGGTCGCCCGTGATTGCCCAGATGAGCTTTTGTCATGTGCGGGCTGTTTGAATACCATGTGTTCGCCACGGAACAATTAGGCAGCTGAATGGATCTTTAAAACAATCAGATACTTTTATCTCCCCGAAAAAAAGGGGGGGAAAAAACAGCACACATTCCTTGGACGTACACTGTCCGACCGCACATTCCGGGAGCAGCGCGCGCCCGGCAGGACGACTTTTCGGAAATATGTTGATCAAGGACAAAAAGACACCCGACTCGCGTGCCTCCGTGTTTTCCTGTTTCCGTGCAAGCAGCGAGATTTAAGGAATATTGTAGCAAACAAAGGGTAATTGTTTCAGCCCAGATGTTGCTTTTGCACAACAAGCAGGTTACAATGTTCCCACAGAGCTGATGAGCCCAATCAGGGAAATGATTAAAAATTGATTTTGTCCCTGTAATTACAGTATGTAAACTACTTAGCTTGGATTGCAAAGGAAGTGATTTTCTAATTACGTATATACTCTGGTGTCTAATGATTGGTTTTTTGAAGTAATGAAGAGAGAGCGCTAACGACTCCTTGGTGTTCTGGTGTTTAAGAAAGACCATCTTTAGAGCAAGCAGCACCAGACAAAGAGTTTAAATTGAATTTTCAACACTGTTAATGCGCACATGGGTTTGTTTATTAAAGAGACAGGGGCGTAATTTGATTGGCTCCGAGCATCGTGGCTCTTTTTTTTCTTTTTTTCTTTTTTCCGCGCTAAAGCCTGTAAGATCACTGCCTGATTATCCGGGAAAGTCACATGGACGGGGCGGCCACCGGCGGGAGGAAAGCCCCGCCTCCTGTCACCCCGGTACCTGCTCTGGTAGCTTGGGGCGCAGGTTCCCCGGCATAAGAGGCCTGTGCGTCCCGAAAGCGCTCAGATCGGACGGGTATCGGGTGGCTTCACAATGCAAGAAGGGCTTCCCTGGGGAGCAGGTCGGGCAGCCCCGTGCACGCCGCCCTGTGATGCCATTTCAGCGTCCGCGTGGCAGCGTCCCCGCCCCAACACGTGTGCGCGTGCACTCACAGGCGTGCGACTCCTGTTTGCAGGCCCGGCCCTCCTGGGCCCATGGTGGGACCCCGTGGAGCGGGCTGATGGGGTTTAGGAAAGGACGGGCGCGCCGGGCCGGCGGGGCTCAGTGGTTGACATCGACCCAGGACCCAGAAGGTCAGGGTTCGATTCCAGTCAGGGCACGTGCCGGGTTGCGGGCTCCATCCCCAGTGTGGGGCGTGCAGGAGGCAGCCGATGGATGGTTCTCTCCTCGTTGATGTTTCTCTCTCTCCCTCTTCCTTCCTCTCTGAAATCAATAAAAGTATATTTAAAGAAAAGAAAAAAAGAGAATGGGAGGGATTTCAACTCCTTCTCTGCTCAGACACTTGGCGGCTGTTGGGTAGCAGCCTGTGGAGGAGCCGGCTCAGTGGGCGTGGCTCAGTGGGCGTGGCTCAGTGGGCGTGGCTTGCCCACCAAGACCAGGCAGTGGCTCCATGGGGACCCAGAGCCCGCATGCCTGGAAGCCAACAGATCCGGGGGTGAAGGCCAGGACAAGGGGGTTGTTCCTCACAGGCCCCATGGGGAGGGCAGCCGGGGAGCTGGGGCGTCTGAGGAGAGGCAAGAGGAGGCAGGTGCGCAGGCTGAGGACTGGTGGGTGGACACTTGGGCAGGCACTGGGCATGGGGCTGTCTCCAGGCGTCAGGTGTCCGCCCTGGGTGCCAAGGGCGGGGGACAGTGGCCTGGAGTGTGAGTGCCAGATGGAGGGGCGGCTGGCATGGCTGGGTGGGCTGGCTTGCACAGGCCGGCGTGCCCCCAGGGGAGGCACTGACTGCCTCTAGGCCAGTGGCTCAGAATAAAACCCAGATTCCCTGCTGTGCCCGACAAGGCGCTGGGTCAGAGGTGCCCGTTCCCTCCCTGTTCCGACTCACCGCCCACGCCACATGGAACTTCTTGCTGCTCCTTAGTGCACATCTTCCTACCCCAGGCCCTTGGCACTGGCCGTCTGCTCTGCTGGCCGAGTCCTCCCCGGACCAGCACAGGGCCCACGCCTCACTGAGTTCCAGTCTCTCGTCAGGGCTCATGTTCCTAGACAGTCTTCTCCGATCGCCTTGCCTGAAACGGGAGCCGCCCGGTCCCCAGGCCCTGGGAGCTGCCCTGGCCCACGGGAGGCCCTGGACGGTGAGCGGGAAGGGAGACTGTTCCCCGACGCCCTGCTCAGAGTCCCACCGGGATTTGGAGGGACATTGGCTGTGTCGTTGGGACCACGTTGAGCCCTCTGAGTCCCCAGGGAAAGGGGAGCCACTCCCTGTACTGGGACAGGACCTCTAGGTCCACCCCGAGGAGCCTCCGTCCCTGGGGGGCTGGGCTGAGAGGGGCACCCAGAGCCCGGAAGGGGTGTGGGGGCCCTGGAGGGAGCACCCTGGAAGAGGCCGAGCTCTGGACACGGGAGAGCCTGCTGCCAGGGGAGCCGGGTTCAGAGGCACCGGCCACCGGCTGGTCTCATCCCAGATGGGCCACCTGTTGCCACGCCCTTCCCGGGAGAGGCCGCGGGGTCTGGCTGCCTCTCTCCGCCTCCTGCCTCCCTTCCTGACTGTTCCTGAGGGAAAGCATTTATCTGCCTCCCACCTGCCCAGGCTCCTCGGAGAGGCCTGGCATTGCCCAGGCGGTCGGACCCCGCTGCCCCAGCACCTCTGCCCCAGCACCTCTGCCCCCAGCACCTCTGTCCCCCCACCACCTCTGTCCCCCAGCACCTCTGTCCCCCCACCACCTCTGTCCCCCAGCACCTCTGTCCCCACCACCTCTGTCCCCACCTCCTCTGTCTACACCACCTCTGTCCCCCACCTCCTCTGTCCCCAGCACCTCTGTCCCCCCAGCACCTCTGCCCCAGCACCTCTGCCCCCAGCACCTCTGTCCCCCCACCACCTCTGTCCCCCAGCACCTCTGTCCCCCACCACCTCTGTCCCCCAGCACCTCTGCCCCCAGCACCTCTGTCCCCAGCACCTCTGTCCCCAGCACCTCTGTCCCCCAGCACCTCTGTCCCCAGCACCTCTGTCCCCAGCACCTCTGCCTTTTCCTTCTCCAAGACTCACCACCTTTTCAAGACGCCCGTCCCTCTTACCTCAGGGTCTCTGGACCTTCGCTGTCCCCTGGCCCCGATCCCTGTCCCCCAGACCCTGAGGCACCTGCACCCTGTCCTGTGCCCTCCCTGCCCGGTGCCTGGTGCCCGCCGGCCACGTGCCTCTGGTTGGCTTCCTGCTCCCTGTCACACCAGACTCTCCACACAGTGGCCATTTCTATGTCCCCTGTGGACCTGCCTGCCCCCTCACCCCCACCACAGGGCCTGGCGCACAGTAGGGATGAGCGACTGAATGAACAGGCCCCCAAACTCACTCAGGCTCTCAGTGCTGGGGCCGAGGATGACTGCAGGTGAGCTCACCTGCGCCTTAAAGGGGTGGCAGGGTCACCTGTCTACAGAGGGTGGGACTTGGGGCAGCGAGAGGTGATTCTTCTAATGGGGTGGCTGCTCCCCAGCTCCCCACTCGGCCTCTCCCACCCTCCTCTGGTCACTGATACCGTCACCAAGCTGGGCAGTGTGTCCTGGTGGCCCCCTCCCTGTTCCTCAGCGTGGGGCCCCCGGGAGGCAGGGACCGGGGAGACCTCGTGCTAGGCCCGTTTCTGATCCTGTCACCGTGTTCTCCCTCTGCCCGCCGGGATGGTGGGGACAGCGGACACAGGCCCCCCTGCTTAGCCTGGTCAGAAAGCCAGGCCCTGGCGCCAACCGGGGCCCAAGCCCTGCACCCAAGGGGCAGCCACCTTCGGGCCCACCCGGCCAGTCAGGAGGGCCCGGGAGAGGGCGCCCAGCAGCCACAGCTCGGCTGGCGGAGGCCCGTGCAGGTGGCGCGGCCTTGGCGGCTCCTCATGGCGGGAAGCGGGGACAGCGGGGTGGCTTCCCCCATGAGGCCCTGTGCCCTCCGCACAGGACTTTGCAGAGCTTCCCTGTGAACAGCCCTGGGGAACCGCCTGGAGGGAAGACCTGCATCTGTCCCGTCCTCCTGGCCCCCTGGCCCCCTGCCCTCCTGCCCCCTGCCCTCTGCCCCCTGGCCCCCTAGGCTAGGCATCTGTTAGCAAAGCAAGAGTCTGCAGAGCTGGCGGTGGGACAGACCTGCTTCTCAGTCTCTAGGTTTGTGTTAAACCACACGGAGGAAGCAAAGTGCGCCCGGCCGGCCTGGCTCAGAGGTTGAGCGTCGACCTGTGAACCAGGAGGTCAGGGTTCGATTTCCAGTCAGAGCAAATGCCCGGGTTGTGGGCTCGATCCCCAGTGTGGGGTGTGCAGGAGGCAGCCGGCCCATGATTCTCTCTCATCAGTGTTTCTCTTCCTCTCCCTTTCTCTCTGAAATCAATGCAGACATATTTTAAGAATGCCAAGGATGATCTGATTGAGAAGGAGAGAGGAAGAAAGGAGGAGGAGGTAGAGGAGGAGGAGGAAGAGGAGGAGGAGGAGGAGGAGGAGGAGGAGGAGGAGGAGGAGGAGGAGGAGGGGAGAGATTGGCTGTGATTTCGGCCCAGTAACAGGTGGCTGAGAGGTAAACGTTGCTTAGTGCCTTCAGCAGGCAGGTAGCAATTGGGCTGGAATAGCGGGGTCCCTGATGCACTTGGAGGGGACACGCACTTGGCAAGCGCCTCTGGTGGCCGGGACTCGGCTTGGAGTAGGACGATGGGTGCCGCAAGCCAGGGTTCGACGTCCAGTGTCCGGGTCGGGGTGGCCACTGCGGGCTCCAAATGCACCTCAGGTGTCTCCTTTGCAGACACATCCTGGGACCCCCAGGAGTTTTGCGTCCACGTCACGTGGACAACCTCAGGGTCGGCGACCTATGGCCTCGGAGGAGGGGCTTGCACTCGTCCTGGGAAGGAAGGGCCGTCTGTAACGCGGCGAAGCAGTGCGGGTTCTGAATTGCTCTGGACCAGGGGGCTGGCCTGGGAGTGAGCTGCGGGGCACAGGCGGGGGTGGGGCCTGGGGGATCCCAGCCATAGCCCGAGCTCCTGTGGCCACTGTGAGGGCTTCCCCCTGGGCCCTTACCCCGTGGCGCTGCTTCCCGGTCTCAGTTCAGGGGCGAGGACCTGAACGCCACACAGCTCCCCTGAGCGGACAGTTCCGGTGTGGACCCTGGAGAGCAGCCCTGGCCACGGAAGAGGCGCGGCCCATTGGTGTTGGGGGGATGGTGGTTTACTATAGGGGGCTGCTGCTGCTTCTTTTTAAAATGTATTTCTTTATTAACTTCAGAGAGGAAGGGAGAGGGAGAGAGAGAGAGAAACATCAGTGATGAGAGAGAATCATTGATTGCCTGCCTCCTGCACGCCCCACACTGGGGAATTGAGCCTGCAACCCAGGCATGTGCCCTGACAGGGAATCGAATCTGGGACCCTTCAGTCCGCAGGCCGACACTCTATCCACTGAGCCAAACTGGCGAGGGGGGCCACTTCTTCTTTTAAAAAAATATATTTTAATTGATTTCAGAGAGGAAGGGAGAGGGAGAGAGAGAGAGAGAAACATCAGTGACAAGGGAGAATCACTGATTGGCTGCCTCCTGCACGCCCCCCACTGGGGATTGAGCCCATAACCCGGGCCTGTGCCCTGACCGGGAGTCAAACCCTGACCTCCTGGTTCCTAGGTCGGTGCTCAACCCCTGAGCCATGCTGGCTGGGCTGGGGCTTTTTAAATGGGGGAGGCAGAGCCCCTGAGGACCTCCTTGGTTCCTGACTTCAAATTCCCAGGAGAGCGCCAGGGCGGGCGGGCGGGAGCCTGCTTGCTCTGACTCCACCCGAGCCCAGGTGGCCAGGGCCTGCCCCTTCTCCTCCCGCACGTGCCAGCTTCCCAGGGGCAGGAGCCGGGCGTGTGCTTGGCTGCAGCTGAGATGGCAGCGAGGCCGCCCCTCAGAGCTCAGGCCTCGGGCGGTAGGCCACTCGCCGTTTTCAGACTCTGATGAGCCCTGATCACCGCCCGGGCCGGCTGCTCGCCTCCCCAGGAGAGGCTCTAAGGCAGCCGTGGGCAAACTACGGCCCGCGGGCTGGATCCGGCCCGTTTGAAATGAATAAAACTAAAAAAAAAAAAAAGACCGTACCCTTTTATGTAATGATGTTTACTTTGAATTTATATTAGTTCACACAAACACTCCATCCATGCTTTTGTTCCGGCCCTCCAGTCCAGTTTAAGAACCCATTGTGGCCCTCGAGTCAAAACGTTTGCCCACCCCTGCTCTAAGGTCTCGCTTTTGCAGTTCCCGCCTGCACAGCGGCGTTAAGAGCACCGAGGCCGGGAGCGAGCTGCGCGGCTCCGAGACGCACCATCCTTGCTGGAAGTGGTGTCCCCGTGGGGAGCCAGGCTGCCCTCTGGGGTGTGGGCTCTGCGCCGGGTGCCGGTTCTCCCTGCTGCTCCCTGTTCCTGCTCCCATGAGGGGCCGTGGGAGCTTCTGGATTTGGGGTGTCTGGGTGGGATGAGGATGGAATGGCAACACGTGCCCAGAAAGTCCCAGAACGGGGACCGCGACGAGGTGGAGTCTCGTCAGGTCGATGTCTATCTTCTGTGTGACGGACGTCTTGGAGAGCCACCTTCCGCCAGGCGACACCTGGCACGAGAGCCGGTGACCTGGTGGCTGCTGCCCGGCCTGGTGCCCATGGCGCCCCACGTGGCTGCGGGGCCCAGCCGGTCCCGGGGAGACAGACCTGTCCCGGGACATCATCGTGCTGGTCGCCTCGGCCACACTCCAGATCCCAGGCTCAGCGATGCAGCATCTTCCCAGCCTCGAAGCGGAGAAAGGCGTAAAGTAGGACCGGAAGGGCGGGCTGATGTGGGCGACCCCAGCATCCCTGGGAACTGGCCTTGGACCTAGTTAGCCGGCCCCCTTCCTCCGACCAGCGGCCTCGGGGGGTCACTATGCAAACGGGGGGGGGGGGGGGTCCAGGGCAGAATCACGCACTCGGGAATTAATTGTATGTTGCGCCGAAAGCGTGTGCGTGTGTGTGTGTGTGTGTGTGTGTGTGTGTGTGTGTGTTTATTGTGACTGTATCTTGTTGGAAAAGTGCTTAGTTGTGATTTTGTGGATATTACTGGCCGAGGAGTCCTCTTATTTGGGGTTTTACACCACAGAGATATTAGAAATTTGCTGTTTTATTCTTACCTTCTTAGTAAAAATCCTTTTATCGCACAATGGGTAATTTATATCCATTACCAGGCCTTTCAATCCTTTTCAGCGGCTGTCAGCCGTCGGCTGCGCGATGATTAATGTGATCTAATAATAGGGTGCCGTTCTATTACCTTAGCACAACACGCACCAACATCCCACTCGGATCTCCCAAATTCATAGCTTCCTATAACATTTGTGTTGAAAGACAGGATTACTATTTCTCAAAGCTGATTTCCCCCCTCGAACACGCTTAATGAGATTCACCGCTCACTCCTGGCCTGGGTAACCCGGGCGCGCGATTGGGCTGGGCGGTGAGCCTGATGCGGGGGGTAGGGGCGTTGTTGCGATTTGTCGGGGAGGCGCTGGGCCATCCCTCAGATCTGTCTCTGCTGGGCCCGGGCTGTTTGCCTCGAAGAAAAAATCATCGCGGGGTTCCCGGTCCCTTCTGACGCGTGGTAAGGGGGCGTGTTTTAGACCCAGAGGCACAAAAGTAAGTAGTTTGGCTCAAAGGCTCCTTTCTTCTCTGCCCTTTCGTCCTCTCTCCTGCTGTCACCTGTCCTGGTCACCTGGTGGGCAGGTGGGACTGCAGAGCCGGGCAGCAGGTTAAACCCTTTCTGGGAGCGCCCCTTCCTGTACCCTATTTCCCCCTCCCCTGCCCTCTCAGGCTCGGCCTCCTCCGCGGGTCTCAGGCGGGTGGCTCGGCTCGGCCTCTGCACCTTTCAGGCCGGGGGATGCTGGGCTGTGGGGCGTCCTGGTCACTGGAAGATGTTTAGGGGCCTCCCTGGCCTCCACCCCCTTGATGCTGACGGTGTACCCCCGTCCCCACCGGAACAACCAAAACGGTCCCCAGAGGTGACCTGACGTCCCCGGGGCCACCACAGTCACCCCTCTTTGCGAACTCCTGGTCCAAGGTGATGGGAACACGGTAGGTGTTTTGGGGTGTGTGTGGGGTTCCGGCCAGAGTTCCAGTGTTGGGGGGCTTCCTGGGACACCTGGTTTGGGAGTGAAAACATGGGAGGATGGCCACACGCTACATCCTCTTCCTGGCGAAGCTCTGCCCCTTCCTCCAGCCCCCGCACCCCCCCGCAGGTGCTCCCCCCGCCCCCCACGCTGTCACACAGCCCGGCCCCAGCCTGGGCCTGAGTCTTATCTTCTTCCACTTAAATCCCATTATCATCACACCTGTGACTGATAACATTCCACCTTTTCAAAGGGCTTTAGAGTCTGTGTCATCCAAGGATGACATTATTGTAGTGCCAGGGAGATGTGTTCAGACAATTACACACTCAGCCCGATGTGGGAAGGGGTGTCCTTCTCTCCTGGGCCTCCGCCCCCACGGCCCTGGACCCCTCACAGGGCGTGTGGAGAAACAGGCTCTGCCCTCGAACCACTCGGCTCTGGAGGCAGGTTGGACCATTTGGGCGTCTTAGGGCGAGAGGGCAGGAGCGGGGAGAGGCTGTGAGCTCAGGATGGGGGAGGGAGAGGAGAGAGATCCTCGTTTTTGATTCAGAACAAGATTATTGCTCCAACATTGGCTCGAAAGATGCAATCAGCTGAGATGAGAAAAAGCATTTTGAATACACATTTATATGGAGATACCTGAATCTTGATACTTGTGCACCTACCGACATCGATATATTTAAATGGAGGAGCGAGAAGATGAGAGAGAAAGGAAGCGTTTGCCATAAAAACGTTGCCTGCAGGGTTTGCCCTCAAATGATTCTGCTGCGTCGGAGTGGGTCTGGGTACCCTGGGCATTTCCGCAGGAGACCCTCCTGCTTGTTTGTACAGCTGATCCTTGGTGATAACAACAGAGGGAGCGACTCGGACTGACCCTTCTGTTAGGGGGGCTTCCAGTACATTGTGCTGTCTGATTCAGGACGCATTTTGGAGACTCACTCCTTGATGGTTTCTGGCCTGTTTCCCCCACTGTGTGGTAAACCTGGAGGGAGGAGGGCCTTGTGCATTTTGTTCAGTGTGATTTTCCTGAGTCCTAAAAGGGTGCCTGGTTCATAGTAGGGTCTCAGTAAAACTTTGGTGACTGGAAGGGTGGATGGGTGACTGGATGAATGGATGATGGGTAATGGATGCATGGGTGTGGATGGCTGGATGGATAGATAGATGGTTGGATGGCTGGATGTGTGGATGTATGGATAATGGATGTATGGATGGATGGATGGATAGATGGATGTATGAGTGGTTGCATGGATAGATGGTTGGATTGGTAGATGGGTGGATGATGGTTCGATGGATGGGTTGATGGATGGATGGATAGATGGATGATGGATGATAACTAGATGGATAGATGGATGGATGAGTGTATGTATGTATGAATGTATATATGGATAATGGATGGATGGATGGACAGATGATGGATGGATGGATGGATGGATGATGGATGGATGGATGAATAATGGATGGATGGATGGGTGGGTGGGTGGATGGTTGGATGGCTGGATGTGTGAATGTATGGGTAATGGATGGATGAATGAGTAGATGGTTGCATGGATAGATGGTTAGATTGGTAGATGGGTGGATGATGGTTTGATGGATGGGTGGATGAATGGATGGATGATGGATGATGGATGGGTGGATGATGGATGATGGATGGATGGATGATGGATGATGGATGGGTGGATGATGGATGGATAGATTCCTAGATGATGGATGGATGGTGGATGTGTGGTGTGGTCCCACGTACAGGCATGGAGAGTACCTGTCCATTGAAAAACTTACTCCCAGTAATGAGGATAAAAAGTCATCCACCCTTGACTTTTAATTATTATACAACCAGTAAGAACATAATAAAGAAGAGACGTGAATGACCTCCGAACCTGGCCACCCTTGGCAAAGGTATGGACTCTGGAACCCGGTGTCCTCATCACCATGTGTCAGGGCCATTGTGGCACCTCAGTGTTCTCATCTATAAGTTGGGAATGACAGTAATGACGACGCGGGAGGTTACCCAATCGTTATGCGTGTGACAATAATGCCTGGCCCCACGTAGGCATTTCATAAGCGTGTGCTGCTGTGAATATCCGTGGTTTCATTTCCTCTGGGCAGTCTTCCGTTTCCCTCTACTCAGGATCACAGGACGCCCGGCCATTCTTAGAGTTAGCCTTTCCCCTCGGACTCGTACCAGCGCCCCGCACCCCAGGGGGTTGCCAGGCCGGCAGCCTTCCCAGCGCCCTGGGACTGTGGTTAGCAAGTCCGAGCCGTCAGAAGTGGTGCGTTTCCCGCCAGCTCCCCACCCTCCGCCTTTGGGAAGCAGCGCCGCTGACACGCCGCCAGGGTTGGGGATTGGCTTGTCGTGGGCATTCCTGGGGCGGATGCCACGAGGCCCCAGAGGGTGCGGACACCCAGCACGGGCCCAGGAGGGGAGGCCCTTGGCGATTCCCTCCCACCCCCGGGCGAGTGAGACGGCCCCACGTCATGGCCTGATTGTACATTTTCCGCATTCACTGAAATGGACTGTTTTGCTGTGGGTTTATTATGTATGCAAATATCTTGCTGATAAATTACATGTGTAATTGGACCATCGTAACCACGGCGAGTCAGCGACAACATGTAATTAAACTCACCCTTGAAGTCATTGAACTTTCCCATCCCTGACAAGACCGTTGACCACTCCAAGGAGGGGGTGCCTCCTGGTACGAGCCATGGGAGCGCGGGCCCGGCCTTGTCCCCGCTAAATATTCCCACCCGCCCGGGGGTACGAGCCTGCCCCCCCCGTCTTGTTTAATCCCCTCAGCCACCCACTTCGCAGGAAAATGAACTGAGGCTTTGCAAAGACGCCTAACTCGCCTGAGTCACACCTGCCCCTGGCTACGCCGGAGGCCTGAGCCGCCCCTGGCGCCGAGCCCCGCTCTCCTCACCGTCCCTTGGAGATGGCTCTTAAAAAAAATAAGTTTTTTGATCTCAGAGAGGAAGGGAGAGGGAGAGAGACATAGAAACATCAGTGATGAGAGCGAACCGGCTGCCTCCTGCACGCCCCCCACTGGGGATCAAGCCCGCAACTCGGGCCTGTGCCCTGACCGGGAATCAACCCCTGACCTCCTGGTTCCTTGGTCGACGCTCAACCACTGAGGCCCGCCGCTGGTTGGGGGCCGGAGACGGCTCTTTACAGGGAGGCTCACTGGGGTTTCGCGCCTCAGGGCAGGTCCTGGTGGGAGCAGTTCTGTGATTATAGGAAGATGTGACGGTGTCCCTGGGAGAGGTGACACATCGAGGCATGGAGTGAGGGTGGGGGACCTGCCAGGTGAGCCGAGCTTCCTGTATGTCTCCTGCCGGCGCTCCTCCGCCTACTGCATTGGGGTTGCGTCCCGGTAAACCCCCCCTGAGGGGAAGATGCCGGAAGTCGAAAATGCACTTAGGTTGCCTCCCCTGCCCAGCCCCACGGCTCAGCCCAGCCCGCCTCCGCCGGCTCAGGACACCCGCGTGAGCTGCTGTCGGAAACCACGAGCCCCCGCGAGGCCCATCGTGCGTAGTGTTGAAGGCGCGTGTGATTTTCCGTGGGAATCACGTTCCCACCCTTTCAGAGCCACAGGTTGTGAGTTGAGTCGGGCGTGGGGTCTGAGCTTGGCTTCCGGGCCCTGTGCCCTGTGCTGGGTGCACGGCAGGGAGGCCCCCGGGTCTAACGCTGTCACCGGAGTTGCTGTCCCCACACAGACCGCGACGGTGGGCGTTGGGGGCTCCGGGAGACCCCTCCGCCCTGGACCCCTCCCTAAGCCCGTGTCACCCAAGCTTTCGTTTGAGGAAGACTCGTGGGTGGAAAGTGTTTGCAAGCCCCCGAGGGGAGGGCCAGAGCTCTGATCTCGGATGGAGAACGTCCGTGGTCGTCTCTGTGGACAGGTGCCCCCGCCCTCCGCGCCACCGGGAGGCCTCCGTGGGGCTGGCCTGGGGCCGGGCGGCGCGGCGGGCACTGAAGTCACCGTGGGCAGCTGCTGGCGCCTAGTGACTGCTTTCCAAGTGCCAGGCACCGTCCTCCTCCTGTGCCCATGACCTCACGCAGGCTGGGGCGGCCTCGTGAAAAGCCCTGTGTTCATCCCCTCTGTGCGCGGCCGAGTGTCTGAGCTGTCTCCCCGATTCCCAGGCAGAGCCCTCGGCCCCGCAGGCGGAGGGCAGCGAGGGTCACTGTAGGGCAGGCCCTGGGCGCGGTGGCCACGGCGGCCCGGTGGGTGGTGTTGGGAAGAGCAGATGGGATGTGCCCCGCGCGGTGAGGGGCCTGGCCCAGGGGTGCCCCGCTGCCCGTGCTGTGCTGCCTGGGCCCCGACCCCGTCGGAACCTGCCGGACCTCTCTCAGCTGTGCAGGGTGTGTGTGTGTGTGTGGGGGGGGGGCAGGGAGCCAGCAGGGAGGCGGGCTGGACTCTCTGGTCCAGGTCCTGCTTCTGTGGCTGCTGCTTGACACCACAGAGTCCTGCTTGGCGGGCACAGCTCCCCTCTGCCTGCCCCCCGTCCCCGTCCCCCATCCCCTGACCCCTGGGGAACAGGGCCCACGCCAGGTTGTAGGAGATGTCACACTGCAGCTTGTCCTGCTCACGTGGGGTGCTTGGTCATGGTGGGGGCTTCCAAGGAGCATTTGGGCCTCCCCCCACTTCAGCCCTCACGGAGCCTCCTGCTGTCAGTCCCGAGTGCCCCTGCCCCAGCGCCCCTGCCCTGGGCCCCCATGTAACTCAGGCTGAGGATTCTGAGCTGGTGTTTGTAGCCGAGAGCACGGGGGCAGCGAAGCTCACCCACCGATGAGGGTGGAGATGAGCTGTGAGGCGAGGCCCTGGGCTGAGACCCTCCTCAAGAGGTTTCTGGAAGCGCCTCGAGCTCGGACCAGGCACGTTCCCTTCCGTCTGTCCGGGTTCTGGCCTCCCTGACGAGGCGGGTCTGATGGGAGGCTGACGGGGACCCGCCCGGATGCTGTGAGGACCCTCATGGCCAAGGTCTTTCCAGACGCCACACGGGCTCTTGCTGAGCCCGCCATCACCCCCTGCGCAGGTTTACCTCCGTCTACAAAAATACGTTTTATTATTTCAGAGAGGAAGGGAGAGGGAGAGAGAGAGACATCTGGGAGATGAGATGAGAGAGAATCATGGATGGGCTGCCTCCTGTACGCCCCCCACTGGGGATGGAGCCCACAACCCGGGCCTGTGGCCTGACTGGGCATTGAACCGTGACCTCCTGGTTCCTAGGTCGACGCTCAGCCCCTGAGCCAGGCTGGCCAGGCATCCCCATGGCTGTCTGAATGAGATTTCCTAACGCTGGTGGCTCTGGGTGGGGACCTTAACGTCCTCAGCTACAGAAGAAGGGTTTGCTGGCTCCGTCATCTGGCCTCACTCCAGGGAACGTCCTGTAACCTGGGGACATGTCACAGTGGAGGTCTCAGGGTTCCTGCGGGAAGCGGTTCCCATGCAGGGCCATGGCCAGACCTGGGGGTGCTCTGGATGGGGGGTGGGGGGGGCGGGGTCTGCATTTCCCAGCAGCTCCCCTGTGGCTGCAGGTGCCCTGGGACCTATGACCCGCACCCGCCTTTCCTGGGTGGACCCTGCCCCGGCCTGGCCTCAGACAATGGACGTGGTAGCTTCTTCCTTCCCAGCGGAGGGACTTGGGTCAGACGCTCTGAGTTCCCGGACCTCAATTTTCTCGGCAATAAAACGAGAAATTAGGTCTCGATGGCTCCTAAGAGTCCCTTCAATTCTGAAGTTCTGGCGCATTAAAAATAAGCTGCATTTTTGGGCTGGAAAATTACACTTTCCCCTGAAGGGGGCCCGGGAGACGGAGAGAGAGAGCCGCCTGGGCGCGGACGCCGAGGTGTGCGGCCAAGGTCACGGAGGGGGCCCACGTGAGAGAACCACGCGTCTTTCTCTGAAATCGCCCGTGTTCGTTGCCTGGTGCTCCCTGGATAAAAGCATTAACTGCTGCCAGTGCCGCCCACCTTCACTCTCACTCGCTGTCGCTCTCGCGATGGGCAGCATGACGTGCCACGTGCATTTATAGGCAAGCTTGGGCGTGATTATTTATTATTTTTATTATTTATTATTGTTTTTAGGGATTTCTCATCTGTTTGTTTGAAACCTGGGGCCTTGATGAATCCTGCATGAATATTCTTTCATATTCACGTCGGCCATCGAGACACAAAGAAATAGCCAGAAACACCATCCTGTGCATCTTTGATGCTGTGCGTGTTTTTAAAAACTTTTTAAAAAATATATTTTTACTGATTTCAGAGAGGAAGTGGGAGGGAGAGAGATAGAGACATCAATGATGAGAGAGAATCACGGACCGGCTGCCTCCTGCACGCCCCACACTGGGGATGGAGCCTGCAACCTGGGCATGTGCCCTGAACAGGAATCGAACCCTGACCTCCTGGTTCATAGGTCGATGCTCAGCCAGGGAGCCATGCTGAGCAGTGTGTGTGTGTGTGTGTGTGTGTGTGTGTGTTTAAACAAGTTCACAGCGGGTGAGAGAAGATGCCCCCCAGCTGCCGGGCGTGTCGGTGGGGGTCCCACTGACCCTCCCAGGGGCCAGGAGAGCCCGAGCGGGAAGGCGCTTTTGGTTTTATGCGTAATAATAGGATGTTTTAGGATAATGTGACTCTGGGCCAGTGGCACCGGGATTGGCCCCAGGATTTCAGGAGAATCCCAGGGAGCTCGATGCGTCTCCTGCTAGAAGATCGCGCATCAATTTTTATGAGTGAGTTCGGAAGAGGACGGCTCGGGGAAGCGTTGGGGTAAACATAATGCCCCGTAATTAATCCATTACGCCCCGGTACCCAGGTGCCGCTTTTATTGCCTTAAAATGAAACGCGTCAGAAAAGGAAATGGCTGCTTTTTTATATCAAAAAAGCTCCTTTTTTGAAAAAATCATAAAATGTCTAATCTAATCCGCCATATAATTCTAATGAGCGTAGCCAGCCGTCTCCTCGAGCCGTGTAGGATAGAAGGTCATGGGTGTCTGGCGGTCGGACTCCAGGGCGCGTGGAGCGAGGTGAGCCTCCCGGCTCCGGCCTCGGAGGGGCGCTCGCGACCGGCAGCGCTGTCCATCGCTGCCTGTTCTGAGCACGGGCCTGTGAGCAGCTCCTGCGACGGCCTCCCCGAGCGCCTCACTCTCCCGGCGGCAGGGGCCGTTGCCGGGTGGGGTCAGGATCCGTCTGACCTGTTGCCTGTCCCGTGTAGGCGGGTGGCGCAGGGTCACGGGCACGCGGGGCTGCCTGCTGGATGCCGCTGCCACGCTGTGTCATTTCCTCAAATTTCCGGGAATCCCCCTTTTCCTGTGTTTTTGTTGTTTGTTTTGTTAATTCTCATCCAGGATATTCTTTCTATTGATTTTTAGGAAGAGTAGAAGGGAGGGAGGGGGAGAGAGAGAGAGAGAGAGAGAGGGGGGGGGGGGGAAGCATCGATGTGAGAGAGACACACCGATTGGTTGCCACCTGCAGTTGCCAGCTGATGGTGAACCTCAGCCCAGGTACATGTCCTTGACCTGGAATCAAACCTGCAACCCTTTGGGGCCTGGGCCGGAGCTCTAACCACTGAGCAGCCGGCCAGGGCACACCCTCCATATGTGTTGCCTGCCGTCTCTTTGCCCCCAGTGGCGTTCCTCGCTGCGTGTTGCTGCCATCTGCCTGGACATTTCTTGTCTCAGCATCAGCGTGCTGTGCGCGGGCACGTCGCGGGCACCTTCGGCGGCACGCTCGGCGGCTGCCGCCAGCCTCGTTATGGAAAAGAATTGCCCGGTGGGTTGAGGGAATGGCCAACAGCGGACTCGAATCATGAGGCTGAAAGCGATATTGCCGACGGGAGGTCATTTTCCCAGCCGAGGGGCAATAGTTTGCCACTCTAAACTGCTCGCCGCAGTCAGTCTATGTTTTATTAAACCATTTAAGGAACTTGGGAGCCATTTCATTTAAACTTCCTGCTTGATGTCGCTCAGGGCCGAGCGCAGAGCAGCTCACAAAAGAGGCCGGGAGTAATTTGCAGAAATACCCCGAGTGCCCGCCAGGATGCGCACAGCTGGGAGCCGGGCCGGGCTGTGCCCAGTCCTTGCAGACACGAGTGGGAGTGTGTGCGAGTGTGTGCTTGCATGTACGTGTGTAGGAGTGTATATGTGCATGCATATGAGTGCATGTGTGCGTGCCAGCGTGCGGGCATGCGCGCACACGAGTGAAGTGCGCATGCATGTGTATGCACACAAGTATGTGCATGTGTGTATACACATGCGTTCATGAGTGTATGCGCCTGTAAATGTGTGCATGTGTGAGCGCTAGGGTGTACACTCACCCTTGTGCCCGTGAATTAAGGGAACAGGCTCCCAGGCCCTTTGTCCGCAGGAGTGATGGGCAGAGTGGCGCCGGCCTTTGGCTCCCTCAGCCCTAACCGGTGGTCTGCAGTAGGTGGCCTTCATCCTGCGAAGTTATATAACCAAGGCGCCGTCTAATTGGTAACTATATTTAGGAGGCGGAGAAACGTGTGAGCTATTCGTTTCGATTAAATTTTTTATTACGCACTCTCCTTTTGGATTGACAACTATTAATATTAAAGAGCTCGGCCAAATTGAAATTTGTGTTGCTGGAGAGACTGAAAGATAATGTGTGATGCTGAGGGGAAGCCGAGGGGATAGGGAGTGACCGGGCGGGTGCGACAGGTCCCCGCAGGTGCCGTGTGCTGCGTGACCCCAGCCCCGCCCATGCCCTGCGCAGGGATGAGGGTGGGGGCTTCCGGAGAGGTGACACATGGTGAGGGCGGGAGCACGCTGCAGCCTGCCATGCAGACACTCGTCATCATGCCTGTCTGCATCCGTGTTTCCTTCGTCACCAGTGAGAAGGCCGGGGCGAAGCGGAGAAAGCCATGCCCCACGTGCGCGTGCGTCACCGGCGTGACGATGACGGGGATGGGCCCAGCTTCTTCAGACGCCCAGGAGCGGTTGTCTGGGTGTCCCCAGCGCCCCGGGAGGTGGCAGATCTGTCTGTCCCGTAAGAGGACCAAGGCCATGGCCACGCGGGGCGTTCCAGCTCTAACTCTGCAGCAGGCGGGCCCTGGGCCAGACCCGGGCTTTCGTGTCATGGGCTCGGTCTCTTCTAACGATGCCGTGGCTTCGCGCTGCACTGACTGTCCCATGCAGGAGCCCGCAGGGTGGGCACAGAGCTGGCCGGGCTGCAGAGGCCGGGCTCAGGCAGGGGACTGGGGTGTCTGGGTCCACACGGCCTCGGGGTGACATAGGACATGGGCAAAAGGAAGTGTCCTCTTTGGGAGTCTACCACTTTATTTTTTTATTTTTCCTTTTTTTAAAAAAATATTTTTATGGATTTCAGAGAGGAAAGGAGAGGGAGAGCCGAACATTAATGATGAGAGAGAATCATGGATTACCAGTACTTGCCCCTTGCAGGCCCCCTACTGGGGATGGAGCCCACAACCCGGGCCTGTGCCCTGACTGGGAATCGAACCGTGACCTCCTGGTTCACAGGTTGACGCTCAACCACTGAGCCACACTGGCCTGGCAGAGTCTATGGCTTTATAGAGCTGAGGGTGAGGCCACAGCCCACAAGTCCCTCCTGTGGGCTGGTGCCTCCTGTGGCTGGTCCTCTCCGACTTCAGGCACCTCCCCCTGCCCCCGGGCCCTCAAGCTGTGCCCTGTGTCTGGAAGGTCCACTCCCTCCCCATTATCCGGGCAAGCTCCCCAGTGGCCGGGGCTGCAGAGTGTCCTCCGCTGGGACCCCATGCTGTCCCCTGACGTAGAGTAGGTCCACTCCACACTTCCCTTGATTTGATTGGACAGAGGATCACTTCAATTCTTTCCTGCACATTTTTTTTAAATCCTTACCTGAGGATATTTTTTTCCATTGATTTCGAAAGAGTATGAGGGACGGAGGGAGGAGGAGGAGGAGAGAGAGAGAAACATTGATGTGAGAGAGACACTTCAATCAGCTGCCTCCTGCACACACCCCTGCCGAGGCCGGGGAACCTGCAACCAAGGTCCATGCCCTTGACCGGGGATCAAAACCGTGGCCCTTTGGTCCATGGGCCGACGCTCTAACCACTGAGCAAACAGGCCGGGGCATCCTCCAAATTTTGATCTCAGATTCATTTATTGGCATCATTCGCCCACCCGATGAATTGCTCACGAAATCTGTATGCTGAGCAATTGCTTCTCCTGATTGGCGGTTCCAGTTCTAGACTGTGTTCCTGAGGGCCAGTGGCTTGCTGGTGTCCCAGGCGGGTGTTGGCCTTCCCCGGGGGGTCTTCCGTAAAGAGATGCACATCTGCATCCCTGGGACCTCAGCTTGGAGTTCCTTCCTTCCCTTCTCTTGAGCAGGACGCGATGGGGCCCTCATCTTCCTGCCACCCCACTTCCCGGGTCACAATCTGAGCTGTTCCCCCTGGCCCGGCGGCTCAGTGAGAGCATCGTCCTGTGAACCCAAAGATTATGGGTTCAATCCCCGGTTGGGGCATGTACGGGAGTCAACCGACGGATGTTTCTCTCTCTCCAACAATCAGTAACAATATCCTCGGGCAAGGACTGAAGAACAAATCTGAGCCCTCTCACCCAACAGCGAGATTACACTCTCGTTCTTCTGCTGCATCATTTTGAATTAAGATAGAAAACCCACGAAAACCAAAATGGGCAGGAATGTCTTGGGCTTGTGAGGCTCATGCCTGGAAGGTTCCCTCGGAACCCGTGCCAACCAGCGGGCGTGGGCACCCCGAGGCTGAGATGCCTACGGGCCGCTCTGGGCGCTGGCCGCCATTGGTAGGTTCCAAAGCGGTTTTGACTCGGGAGGTTGAAAAAGTCGAAGGTGGGAACATTCTGGAACATCCAGTTCCGAGTGCGAAGGCCTGCGGCCGGGCGCGTCATGTTACGGAAGCATCCCCCACGCAGCTGCGTGCGCTGCAGAAACGCACACTTCTGGCTGGAGCCCTGAGTGAAATATGAATGTGCCTCTGACAATTTAGTACTTTTAATAAAGGATTTGTGAGCAGAAAGCTTAAGTACAAGAACCACAAAACATATAGATAAAAATATAGCCATAATCACACATCAGAGCCCGGGAAATTCATTACGTCGCGCACATCCGTAATTGAGGGAAGTTGAGGGAAGCGGCGGGGAGGTAATATATTCGCCCGGATTTCTGGCGGCGCGGAGCCTTTTAGCCGGGATCAGGGCCTGGCGTGCTGCGGGGGGTGTTTTATGGCCGCGACGCTTTTCCGAGGAGGACGTGATTTATGGCCGTCGAGCGCACATGGCAACATGAATTTGAATCTGGGTTTCTGGGAGAAGTTGACAATTAGTCCCCTCATCTATATTTATGGCTTTGAAAAATACTTGATGTTAAAATAATTTAAATGCCTTACCTGTTTCTGGACGGATGCGTGAAATACTGCTCTTTTGGAAAAACGAAGACACAAAAGAACTAGTCACCGCCGAGTACGGCACGGCACGGCTGTCGTGTTCAGGGGCGTCACGACCCAGTGGGAGCCGGGACCCGGGGCCAGGGGACAGGCGCGAAAGGGATGGCCGTCCGCACCCTCGGGGGCACCGGCCTCCGTGAGGAGTGCTTGTCTTTTCTTTTTAAATATTTTTATTGATGTCAGAGAGGAAGGGAGAGAGAGAAGCATCAATGAGGAGAGAGAATCATGGGCCAGCTGCCTCCTGCACGCCCCACACTGGGGATGGAGCCCGCAACCCGGGCCTGTGCCCTGACCGGGAATCCAACTGTGACCTCCTGGTTCCTAGGTTGACGCTCAACTGCTGAGCCAGGTGGCCAGGCAGCTTTTTCCTTTTCTGGCGTTTTTCTGTCTCCTCCGTGGAAACATCCATTTGGGGTCTCGGTGGGGATCCAGGGACGGAACTCAGGGAAGACCGGCTGGGAAGGCGTCGCCACCCTTCCTCCCTGCCCCCGCTCAGCCGCTCCAGCCAGGCCCTCATCCCTCCGTACACCTTCCTCGTGGCTCCGGGACATGCGGGGCGGCCGGCAGGACATGGCTGTCAGGCTTCCCTTCCCCGTGCAAGCTCAGCAGCACTGGACGCCGCGTCTCCGTGCCCCAGGCTGACCCACGGCAGGGGCGCTGAGGTCGCCCCGGTGTCCCGCAGAGGCTGAGGGTGGCGGCCTGACATCTCGTGTGGCAGCCTTTCAGCCACTTGCTCCTGTCACCCAGGGAGGGGGATGTGGCCTTGCCTGGCAGATGGGTGCGGCCCTTTCCCGCGGGCACGCGCCCCTGGCCTCCCTCCTGGGAGCTCCGAGGGCCTAAACACAGTGATTGGCATGGAGGCCCAGCGTCACTGATGATACGAGTCATCTTCCTGTGGACACATGCCCGCTCAGGGCCCCGGTCGCCTGCGGAGGCCTGCGCTCGCACGGGCCTGGCTGCCGGGGTGGGGGTGGGGGGGCGGCGTCAGCGGGAGGACTCGGGCCTGCCTCTGGAGGACACGCTGTCCCCGTGGGCGTGCCTGTGGGAACCCAGAGCGCACCCAGGAGCCCCTGCGGATCCCAGGGCCACGTGTTTGGGTTTCCTCCCGCGGCTGGTGCGCGAGGGGTTGCACCGCCCTGGAACGCTCACACCGTGGACTGAGCTGACCTGGACGGCGATGGCATTATTTCGGGGGGACTTGGCGATCTCGCCATGTAATCTTGTGAATTTTTTTTTCATATAAACCATGCTTTTCTTGAAACAAAGAGGATTATCAGTCATAAGTTCTGGAGACTGAGCGGGGCGGGAGGAGGCTGCAGAGGGAGGGTCTTCTGAAAGGACGTGGGAGCTGGCATTGAGCCCTTGATGGGAGGGTTTCTCTAGTCGGTGCCATCTGGGTCCTCTGGCCTCATGGCGGGGAGGGGCACGGGCCCTCTGGGCTCTGAGGGTCCTCATCTGATCCCTACGGTCACGCTCAGCTCCTGGAGGGGTGGAGGGGCAGGTGTGCCCTTCTGCCTGGGGTCCTACCCGGCTCAGACGTGGGCCCGTGGACGCCCAGCCCGCCTGTCGGACGGCTTTGCCCCTGTGGTTTCCCATGATGTCCTGGGGCGGGGACTGTGGGACAGTGTGTGGTGATGAGACCCCTTAGAGAGCATGGCACCTGAGAGGCTCATGGGGCATCCGCTCCCATTGCCAGGCACCCACCTGCTCGGTCTCCCCACACCCGCCCCGCCCCACATGTCCCGCCCCACATGCCCCGCCCCACGTGCCCCACCCCACATGCCCCACCCCACATGCCCCGCCCCACGTGTCCTGCCGGGCAGGCTGCTACAGACGTGCTCGCAGAAAAGGGTCCCCACAAGTGACAGCATCCCCACGCTCATGCAGGAAGAGACTTCCAAATGAGACAAGGAGGAGTCCTTGGGGCCCCAGGAGGAGGAATGTAAAGAAATCAAAACAAACAAAATCTGTACGAAAACACAGACTCCAGATGTGTCCCGGGCGTGACGTAAATGTCCGCTTAGTGTTTTTAAAAAAATATATTTTCATTGATTTCAGAGAGGAAGGGAGAGGGAGAGAGAAACATCCATGATGACAGAGAATCATGGATCGCCTGCCTCCTGCACGCCCCCCACTGGGGATGGAGCCCGCAACCTGGGCCTGGGCCCTGACTGGGAATCAAACCCTGACCTCCTGGTTCCTAGGTCGACACTCACCACTGAGCCACCGAGGCCGGGCCGCTCAGCCTCTCGGAGCGCATCCGGGTTGTCCCCACTTTAGCAGGAGAGACGGACCGAAGGGGGAACCCAAACTTCAGGAGGTCCTGGGGCTCGAGGGGCCCAAACAGGCCTCGCCGCGGCGGCCGAGTCTGAAATGACTTTGTTAGTATGTAGGTCACACGGCTGCGCTGTCTGGTGATCGGCCGTCGCCTGGATAACTGTGTGGAGGAGTAAATGGCTTTGCTGCCTCAGCACACTCTTTAGCTGGTGTTTCTCACACGGCGGTGCAGCTGAAAAGACGTGGGGCTGCAGCAAAAATCAATTTATCTCCCCGCATTGTGCGGCCCGCTTCCCCTTTTGACTAATTGATATGCTTTGTGTTGGAAATCATTGGAAACCCCGCTGTCCCACCAGGCGCCTCAGAACTTCCATCGGGGCCGCATGGCTTAGGCGGGACCTCCTTGCGACCAAACGCGATGGCGGGATGCAGAGAAAAATGAGAGCGAAATGCGCTGGGCTGCATGGGATTCCAGGTGGGGCGGGGTGTCCCTTCAGGCTCTGCCCCATTGTGGCTTCCAGCTCCCAGGTGCTGGGCCGGGCTTGGCTCACCAAGTTTGCAGATAAAAGTTTTGCCTTCCTCAGCCTCGGATGGGTGAGCGTCTTAGGGGGTGTCTTGGGGTGGCTCTTTACATGGAAGAGGTGGGTAGAGCGGGCCAGGCCAGGCCAGGCCAGGAGTGGTGCTGGTGCTGCGAGGCCATGCCATCGGACCCTGGCAGGTGGGCCAGCTGGCAAGGTGACCCTTCGCAGGGAAGGCGTCCCTCCTGGGCAAGGCGTCTCCCCCCCCATGGATAAGGCGACCCCCTCCCACCTGGGTAAGGCGTCTGCCCCCCCTCCTACGGGTAAGGTGCCCCCCAAGGGCTCTCTGGCCTGGCCTGCCTGGAGGCCCAGCGCCCCGCAGTACCCTGTCTGCGCCATCACCAGCGTGGCGCTTTCTGGGCTGCCATTAATATCTATTCTTAGAGCAAAGCCTGTGGCTGCTGAAGGTACCCCAACCCTACGTTGCAGCAGCAACAATACGGGGGCTTCCCCGTCTCATGATAAGTTTCTGGGACGCCCAGGTTTATTTCCAAACACTCGGCTGTGGGTGCCGCCGCCGCGAGCAGGGGCTGCCCTCCCTGTCGCCAGGAGCGCAGATGGCGCTGGGTCTGTCAGGCCGCATCCCCGCCGGAGACAACCTTCCCACCGTCTTTGTGCCGAGCAAGTCAGGCAAACTAACGTGATGATGCGACCGCGGTCCCACGCAGGCAGCCGCGTGATTGACAGGGAGCACTGAGCACGAAGCGCCCCCTCTCCTGCCTCCAGCCCCTCAGTGCTGTTTACGGGTTGGATATCAGCAGCGGCAGGGATTTCATTTAAGGCGAAAGGGGGGGGTGGGCGGGGGCGGGGTGGTGCGGGGAGGAGACTGGTTCCAGGCAAAGCCGGTGGAGGGTTCGCAGCTCAGCCTGTGGCTGCTCCTGGGAGCCGCCGCCGCCCGCCCGCCGGGCTCAGCCCATTGCCTCCGTTTGCGTGACTAAATGCAGACAATTAGAGCCGGCGCGGCCATTCTCCGTGAGCTCATTGTCAGCCAGGGTTCAAGTGCGCGGATAATGGCCCGCGGGAGGCTCCGCGCCTGGTGGGCAGCGGCGGAGGCCACCGGCCGAAACCGCTCCTCATGCCTGTGGCCACGGCGCACAGCCCCGCTCGCCTGGGGCTTCCCTGCCCACGGGTTTGGTACGGTTTGGCCGAGGACACCTGTGTCCCCGTCCTGGCCTGGAGGCGGCAGGCTTGGGGACCCTCTGTAGAGGGTGGAGGCCACCCACGAGTCACCAGCTGCATCATGTCACGAGGGCTTTTCTGGGGGCCCCTGGGCTGTCATCTTTCCGATGCCCTCGGTGGGGGGTCCGGGCGCCCCTCTGCCCCTGGTCCCTGAGCTGTAGCCGGGCCTTACTGCCCGGGGTGGAAGGGACAGTGCGGGCTGCTCAGCTCTGAGAAGAAGCTCGTCTTCTTCACCCCCCTCCCAGCAAGGACGTCTAAGTCCCACAGACATCGCACCCAGGCCCCACAGACACCACACCCAGGCCCCATAGACACCGCACCCAGGCCCCACAGACACCACACCCAGGCCCCACAGACACCGCACCCAGGCCCCACAGACACCACATTCAGGGCCCACAGACACGGGTCCACGCCCCACAGACCCCCCCATGCCCGGACTGGCAGTGGGGCACTTGTTAGGCGCTCCACACGGCTGTGCTCAGTCCGAAAGGAGGGTTGTGTCGGGCAGCGAGCAGGGGCGGCACAGATGGGTGTGGGGAGGGTCCGACCACGCCCGAGGCCTCCTGTCCGGTGGAGCTGCTGGGGCTGGACGGGCTTTGGCATGTTCGCTAGTCCAGGCGGATGGTTTCCCGTCTCCTGCCGCTGCTGGCTGGGGCCTCAGCACGCGGAGGAGGTGAGACCCGTGCGCCCGCCTCCCTCCCTGCGGCTCCTCCCCGCTCACCTGCAGGCTTCGCCCGGCGGTGTCTCTCCCGGAGGCCCTGCCCCCCCCCCCCCCCCCCGCCTCCCCGGCTGTTTGCTGTCTCTGTCCCCTGCTCCGTGTCCCTGGGGCCTTGCTCTGTTTCCTCTGGTTTAACTGTTCGCCCCACGGCCAGGCTGTGGCGCCTGGAGGCCAGGAGCCGTGTACCTTTTGCTCTTTGGTCTATTTCAGCACCTAGAACCTCACTCAGCGCGTGGTAGGCACTCAACAAGTATGTGCTGAGGGGAGAATGAGCAGGCACAGCCCTTCTGCGGGGAGGGGAGTGGACAGTCCAATGTGGGTCACCCTCAGGCAGTAAATGCTGGTCCCTATGAGGTCGCAGGACGTAGTGAGCGGCATTGTCAGCAGAGCCACGATGACTGTGGGCTGGAGCGGGCAGGGAGGGCTTCCTGGGGGAGGCGGGCTTGTAGTCTGAGTCAGATTTTTCACACGCAGAGGGAAGGAAAGGGGGGGAAAGTGATGGTAGACATGACCTGTCCTCTGGGCCCTGTGGAGCCGCGCCTGGTTGGGGAAGGTCAGCGGGATCTGGTGGGACGGCTCTGAGTTGCCATCGAAGGAGATCTGGTCTTTGTTCCGGAAGCCAAGGGCCGCCTGGAGGGCTTTGTGTTTTAATGTTGTGGATCCTGTTTAATTACAGAAGTTCTGCGTGTTCGCCGTGAACATTCAAACAGCCCAGAGCATGTAATGCGAGACCCGGGGATGGGCTGTGCTGTGCACACGCCCGGCTGTGTACCCGTGTGTACACCCCACGCGACCACACACCAGCGAGCGGCGCCCCACGGACAGGCTCCCGCCACGGAACCCGCTGTGCTGTGCGTGCGCCCGAGACTCGCTTCTGTTTTTAAAGGAGCGGAGTGTCTGTTGCTCAGAACACCGGGGCGAGGAAGGGCGCGCGGTTCTCACTTCTCCGCGGGCCTCTAGTCCACGGCCGTGTGCGAGCCGTGCATGCGTGGACGGCCGCGCCGACAGCCTTCCTTTCCCCTTGTGCCCTGTGTTCAGTGCTGGGACTTGGCTCTCCCCGTTCCTACTCTCCAGCCACCCTAGGCGCTGGGAGGGCCCCTCCCAGGTCAGAGCAGACACTCGGCAGGTGGCATTTCTCTGCACGCCCGGGACCCTGCATCCTGCAGCTGTGCCCAGGTGCCCACGTGTGGAGACAGCCCAGGCCATCCCACCAGGGTCTGCCCTCTGGGAGGCGTGCCTGCGCCTTTGAACCCGCCTTCTCAGGGGCTGCTGGCCTGGGCCCTGGGCACACCCTGTGCTCCTGCCCGCTGGGCATTCTCCTTGCAGGCAGGACGAATTCCCACGCCCTTTGACCCTGGACTTGGGAGGGTTTACGTGTCGCTGAGTGTGGGGCCAACGTTCAGAATTCAGAGGGAAGGGGGACTTTTCTCCTCCCCCCGCGGCAGCTGCACGCTGTCCCCTCCTCAGCACGTAGTAGGCAGTTTTCCTCGTTTCTCACGGCGACTGCAGAAAACTCTCGGACGCAGGCCAGAGCGTGGTGATGTTTACCAAGGCAGGCCTTTGCGTTCTGCAAGTGCTGTGGGCAGTGCGGAGGCTGCGGGCCCAGGTGGGCGCCCTGCCTGGCGGGCGGAGCCGGGGTCCGCAGAGACCCCGCAGGGACGCGCGGGGAAGGCCCACATGGCGCATGGGCCTGCTTCGTCCAAGGGCGTTGTGGTCATTTGGAAATTTTTTTCTTAATTGAATTTATTGGGGAGACATTGGCTAATACAGTTATCTAGGTTTCAGTGTACCGTTCTGTAACAGCATCTCCGCGTTGTATTGTGTGTTCACACCCCAGCCAGTCTCCTTCCATCACCATTTATTCCCTTTACCCTCCTCCCCCTCCCCCTCCCCTTTCTCTCCAGTCATCACCACACTGTTGTCTGTGTCTAGGAGTTTTTGTTTTTTTTCTTAATCCCTTCACCTTTTTCACCCCGCACCCAACCCCCGCCCCTCTGACAGCTGTCCGTCTGTTTTCTGTATCTATGAGGCTGTTTCTGTTTCGTTTGTTAGTTTACTGTGTTCATTAGATTCCACATGTAACTGAGATCATATGGTGCTGGTCTTTCTCTGACTGGCTTATTTCACTCAGCATAATGCTCTCCAGGTCCATCCATGCTGTTGCAAAAGGTAAGATTTCCTTTTTTTTTCTTTCTTCTTTTTTTTACAGCCCAGCAGTATCCCATTGTGTAAATGTATCCCAGCTTTTTTATCCACTCACCTACGGACGGGCACCTGGGCTGCCTCCAAACCTTGGCTGTTGTAGATAAGGCTGCAGTGAACACAGGGGGCATAGATTCTTTCCCATCAGTGTCTCGGGTATCTTCGGATGTATTCCCAGCAGTGGGATCGCTGGGTCATGAGGCAGTTCCATTTTGAATTTGCTGAGGAAACTCCATGCTGCTTTCCACCATGGCTGCACCCGTCTGCATCCCGCCAGCAGGGCACAGGGCTCCCTCTCTCCACGTCCTCATCAGCACTTGTCGTTTGTTCACTTACTGATGGTCGCCACTCCGACGGGAGCGGTGGTACCTCATCGTGGTTTTAATTTTCATCTCTCTGGTGATTCGTGGCGTTGAGCATCTTTTCATGTCTCTTGGCACCTGTAGGTCCTCTTTGGAGAAGGGTCTATTCAGGCCCTTTGCCCGTCTGTAATTGGGTTGTTTGGTTTTGTGGGGTTTGGTGTTGAGTTGTGTAAGTTCTGTATACATTTTGGACATTAAACCTTTATCAGATGTGTCACTGGCGAATATGTTCTCCCATCTGGGGCTTGTCTTTTCATTGTGTTGATGGTTTCCTTTGCTGTGCAAAAGCTTTTTAGTTTGATGTAGTCCCGTGTGTTTATTCTTCCTTTTGTTTCCCTGGCCCGAGGAGATGTATCAGAAAAGAATATATATTGCTATGAGAATGTCCGAGATTTTACTGCCTCTGTTTTCTTCTAGGATTTTTATGGCTTCTAGTCCAACAGTGAAGTCTTTAATCCATTTTGAGTTGATTCTTGTGTGCAGTGTAAGAAGGTGGCCCAGCTTCATTTTTTTTGCACGGAACTGTCCAGTTTTCCAATTCCATTCATTGAACAGCCTGTCTTTACCCCATAGTGTGTTCTTGCCTCCTTTGTCAAATATTAATGGAGCATAAAGGTATGGGTTTCTTTCTGGGCCCTGTATTCTGTTCCATTGATCTGTATGCCTGTATGTATGCCCATACCATGCGGTTTTGATGACTATGGCCTTGCAGTATAGTCTGATGTCAGGTAGCATGATTCCTGCAACTTTGTTTTTCTTTCTCAAGATTGCTGTGGCTTTTCAGGATTTTTTTTTTTTTTTTGGTTCCATATACATTTTTGGAATATTTGTTCTAGTTCTGTGAAGTCCGCTATTGGCATCTTGATAGGAATTGTGTTGTGTCTATAGATTGCTTCATGTAGTTGGGACATTTTAATGATGTTAAATGTCTTTTACATCCTTGGTTAAATGTATTCTTAGGTATTTTTTTTTGATGCAGTTGGAAATGGGATTGTTTTCTTAGTTTCCCTTTCTAATAGTTCATTATTGGTGTATAAAAATGCAACTGATTTCTGAATATTAATTTTGTGTCCTGCTACTTTACTGAATTCATTTATCAGTTCTAGTAGTTTTTTTTTTAAAATGGAATCTTAGGGTTCTCTATATACAATATCATATTGTCTGCAAATAATAATAATTTTATTTCTTTCTTTTCAATTGGAATGTCTTTTATTTCTTCTTGTTTTCTGATTGCTGTGGCTAGGGTTTCCAGGACTATGTTGAATAGGAGTGGTGAAAGCAGACATCCCTGTCTTATTCCTCATTTTAAGGGAGACACTTTTAGTTTTTGTCCATCGAGTATGATGTTGGCTGTAGGATTGTCATATGGGCCTTTATTATGCTGAGGTATGTTCCCTCTATTCCCACTTTGCTGAGAATTTTTATCACAGATGGGTGCTGGATTTTATCACATGCTTTCCTGCATGTATTGATATGATCATGTGATTCTTGTCTCCCAATTTGCTTATGTGATGTATCACGTTTGTTGATTTGCAGATATTGTACCAGCCTTGCCTCCTCGGAATAAATCCCACTTGGTCATGGTGTTTGATCTTTCTAATGCATTTCCGGATCCGCTTTGCTGATATTTTGTTGAGGATTTTAGCATCCGTGTTCACCAGGGATATTGGCCTGTCATTCTCTTTCATTGTCCTGTCTTTATCTGGTTTTGGAATTAGGGTGATGCTGGCCTCCTGACATGCGCTCGGGAGTCTCCCCTGCTCTCGAATGTGCTGGGATAGTTTGGGAAGGACGGGTGCTAGTTCTTCTTTGAATATTTGGTAAGATTTGCCTGTGAAGCATCCCGTTGAGGATTCTTGTTTGCTGGGAGTGTTCTGATTCCTGCTTCAGTTTCGTTAGTTGAAATCGGTCTGTTGCAGCCATTTTTTAAGTGATGAAACCACCTTTGCCCAGGGCCCCAGAGCTCAGGGGAGCCCCACCGGACACTGTGTGGCTCAGTGGGGAGTCACCGTGGGCCTGGGCTGCTCCATGGTCACTCTTACGGAGCGCGCGGGGCACGGGGGTGGGGGGCTAGCAGGCCGATGTCACTTGTATTTATGTCGCCTGATGTGACGTGTAGGAGAAGGAAGGAGCTGAGCCACCAGACGTAGGTCTGACAAGAGCTGGGAAGCGGTGCCGGCCATGGCGAGAGCTGCCCGTGCCTTTGCTACCGCGTCACAGCGCTGGTCGGGACAGGCTCACTCCAAGGGCTTCTGAGTATCCCAGTGTGCCGCTGGGCCGGGGTGGTGGGGGGCCTTGAGGTGTGAGAAAGCAGGATGGGTGAGTGTGAACAGCTGGTGATTTGCAGGCTGCAGCGAGGGGCTGGCAGGAATCCTGTGCACGTGCATGTGTATGTGTGTACCGTGTTACCATGTGTGTGTGCATGGGTGTTCATGGGTGCACCTGTGTGTACCTGTGTGCATGTGTATGTGTGTGCCATGTGTGTTTGCATGTGCACGCACGCACAGTGAGTTTGTCTGGGTGTGCATACCTGTGTGCATATGCATGTTTATGCATGTACTGTGTTTTTTTTCCATGTGCACGCATGCACCTGTGTGCACGTGCCTGTGTACACACCTGGCCTCTGAGGGCGATGATTTGGAGAGTGAATGACCCCACGGCCCTGGTCCCTGGAGTCCTGTTTGCTGTGGGCAGGCGGTTCCCCTTGAGAGGTGAGCCCCCCGAACCCGGGGCAGCTCCATGTCCAGACAGGTGGGTCAGAGGACCCTCCCTCCCTCCCTTCACTGTTGGCATCATCACGGTTTCTGTAGCCCAAAGGGCACTGGTCTGAACAAGCGAACCAGTGCTAACTGCCAACTTCCCTGCAGGACAGACTGGGATTGGCTTTAGCAAGTGAATAGCTGACACATCAGAGAGCATGTCGACGGGCCCCTTCCCTGTCTGGGAGCGTCTTCCAGACCCAGACACACTGGGGGCGTTCAGCACCGCAGCCCGGCCGGCCGCAGCAGCGAGTGCATTCCGGGCGATTTCGGCACCTACGTGCCGCGGGCAGGTGGGGATTTGCGGAGGGGACGCCGGCCCGAGCCGCTCCATCCACGGGACGGCCGGTCAGGAACATGCTGGCGCGACCGCCTGCCTTTCATTGTGATCTGCTACCAATGTGACTATCTTTTAATTTTTAAAAAAACAAATAATTGAGTTGTAAAGCCTCAGACTGATTTTTTTGGTGCGAAATAGTTCCAGCGGCTAATTTATTTTTCAACTTTAAAACCTCAGCGTTTTGTGGATCCCGGATCTCACAATGTGGGGATGATTGCTCCGTACAACTTGCAGAGCTGTGATTAGGCAGCCCTGGCGGAGCGAGTGCTCCCCGGCCCACAGCGGCTCCCAGAATAGCCCGCGCCCGGCAGCCTGCAGATTGCGGGGCAGCTCAGAGGGCAGCGCCGAGAATGGCGTCCCGAGGGCTTTATCTATATTTATGTCTCGTCAAGGCGCACGCGTATGTAAATGTTTCGATCTGTAAATAGCCGCGGCCGCCTCCTCCGGGCGGGCCGGGCGGGCTGCATCTCCATTTTTGGCAGAATCGGCGAAGGCGCGAGTCTATCGGGGACGAGCCGACAGACATTCGTCCGTCCCTTCCGCCGTGTTTGTGCGGGTCCGCGAGGCTCTCAGTGTGGGACCTTCGCTGGCAGTTGACTGTCTCGCTAATTAAATGAAATACAGTGGGGAAGGCACTGCCCCCGGCGGTGTCCTGGGGGGAGTGGGCCTCGCTGGGCAGCGCCGACGTTTTACCGCGTGTGCCCGCCGCCCCGCGGGCGGGCGGTCGGATGCTGTCGCGCTGCGGTCGGACAGCAGAGACCTGCTGGCTCCTGGGGGTGGAGCGGGCAGTGCCCACGCTCTGACTCCTCTCCAGACACCGTGCCAACCTGGATGAAAGGGAGGGCAGGGTTCGGGAAGGAGGGTGATGAAAACGTACCATCGACGGCAGGCACAGCCGCGGTCCCCAGCGGCAGAGGCAGTCTATTTTCTCGTGAATCAAGATGACGCAGAGACACTGTCGCCGCGGCTAACCTCTGGGTTAAAGCGAACCAGCGGCTTCTCCTTTTTAAATGCGAGTGGAGTGGCCCTGGCCGGTTCGGCTCAGTGGACAGAGCGCCGGCCTGTGGAGTGAAAGGCCCCAGGTTTGATTCCTGGTTAGGCCACAGCCGGGCATGTGCCCTGACCTCCTGGTTCATAGGTCTGCGCTCAGCCTCTGAGCCACACGGGCGGGCCGGGGCCACCTTTCTCTGAAGTTCCCTTCCATTGCTTGGTGCTTGGTGCTTGGTGGGGGAACGCGATGTTAGGGGAGGGCTCGCTAAGTGTTTGGGACTTGCTGTCACCTGGGAGAGCCGTGCCCCGCACCCCCCACCCCCAGCCCCGCCGCCATCTGAGGCCTCATGTGCCTGCAGACTAGGTCACGGGGTGGGGCTGACGCATTGGCCGATGGCAATGGCTTCGGGCCCGGTCCGGCCCTGTTGAGACCACGGGGTTTGCTTCTCCTCTCACCGGCTCCAGGGGTCCTGCTGAAAGGCGTGGCCCTGATGGGAGAGACTGGCAGAGGGTGGAAGCCCTCAGAACCCCTAGCCCTGCCCTGGCTGGTGCGCTCAGTGGTTAGAGCGTCGGCCCTCAACCAAAGGGTCACAGGCTCAATTCCCAGTCAAGGTACCTGGGTTGCAGGTTTGAACCCGCCCCCGGTTGTTGGTAGGGGTGTGTGCAGGAGGCAATCAATCAATGTCCCTCTCTCTCTCTCTCTCTCTCTCTCTCTCTCTCTCTCTCTCCCCTTTACTCCCTTTGCCTCCCTCCGTTCCACTCTAATAATAATAATGATAATAATGATAATAATAATAATATAAATCCTGATTATTTCATACATATTGCATAAGGGAAAGAAAAGAACCTCTACTGCTTGAGGGAAGCACACGACGTGGGGACAAGCACAGCCCGACAAGCCCTCTGTCCCCAGTGATGGGAAATGAGAAGCAAAGGCAGGAGCCGAGGGTCCTGGGCACTCCGCCCCTTCCGGGTCCAGGCCCAGCACCTCATGATATTCCTGATGGACCAGGCCACCCCCAGAGCACATCACCCCGCCCCTGGCTGAGCTGGGAAGTTCTAAAGGGGCCTCATGAACAGGGTGGGGGTGGGGGTGGGGGCGTTGCCATAGAGCCTGCACCTCTGATGCTTGTGAAGGTGGTACTGATGCAGACGAGGACTTCTCTCTGCTCAGCTCCAACCCAGCACCCACGCTGCCTCTCCCCACACCCCCCTCCTCTCTCCCTTCCTCACAGACCCCACTCCTCAGACACTTAACTCCAGCCCAGCGACACCTCCCACCTTCCATTTGCATCTGGATCTTTCTCGAGCTGCTAATTCACCCACAATCAATAATCTTATTCTTGTAGAGAAAGTAGGGAATATTTCTGAGAGTGGGCAGAGCAGGGAAAGCACAGTGTGTGTCTCAGATTTGATGCGTTCTGGATTTAGAAGTGCTAAATAATTCATCCCTGCTCAAAAAATAAGCATATTTTCTCTACTGGGACTTGTCTGGGGGCTTCATAATGAATCCATTCCAGGGTCCAGGGTTCCGGGGTCCAGGGTTCCAGGGTCCAGGGTCCCAGGGTCCAGGGTCCAGGGTCCCAGGGTCCCAGGGTCCCAGGTTCCAGGGTCCCAGGGTCCCAGGGTCCCAGGTTCCAGGGTCCAGGGTCCCAGGGTCCAGGGTCCAGGGTTCCAGGGTCCAGGGTCCCAGGGTCCAGGGTCCAGGGTCCAGGGTCCCAGGGTCCCAGGGTCCCAGGTTCCAGGGTCCAGGGTACCAGGGTCCAGGGTCCAGGGTCCCAGGGTCCCAGGGTCCAGGGTCCAGGGTCCCAGGGTCCCAGGTTCCAGGGTCCCAGGGTCCAGGGTCCAGGGTCCCAGGGTCCTAGGTTCCAGGGTCCCAGGGTCCCAGGGTCCAGGGTCCCAGGGTCCAGGGTCCAGGGTCCAGGGTCCCAGGGTCCCAGGGTCCCAGGTTCCAGGGTCCAGGGTCCCAGGGTCCAGGGTCCAGGGTCCAGGTTCCAGGGTCCAGGGTCCCAGGGTCCCAGGTTCCAGGGTCCAGGGTCCCAGGGTCCAGGGTCCAGGGTCCAGGGTCCAGGGTCCAGGGTCCAGGGTCCAGGGTCCAGGGTCCAGGGTCCCAGGGTCCAGGGTCCAGGGCCCAGGGTCCAGGGTCCAGGCTGGGCAGCATGAGAAGGCAAGCAGTGTCTGAGGGTGATGTCTCTCCTCCATGGTTCGTGGCCAGAGGGTCGTGGCCCTGCTTGATGGTGGCATTGCTGGTCCTTACGGCTCCCACCTTCACTTTGAGGGCTCTCTCCCCTCCGGCTGGTGTTCAGTCCTCCAACCCATCCCTCCCCGCATTGTTCCTACTGCCACGCATCCCTCCTGCTCTCTGTTCATCCACTTCCCTATGTCCCTCTAGCTACCTGATCACATTTCCTCCCAGTTTCTTCTTCCATCCACCTGTCCATCTCTCTCTCCTTCATTTACCCATCTACTCCTTGTCCACCATTCACTCATCCGCCCATCCATCTATCCATTCATCTGTCCATCCATCCATCCATCCATCATCTATGTATTCATCTATCTGTCCATCCGTCCATCCATCAATCCATGGACCCATCCATCCATTCATCCATCCACCCACCCATCTGTCCATTTGTCCATCTGTTCATCCATCTACACATCCATCTACCTATCCATCCACCCATCTATCCACCCATTCACCCATTCACCTATCCATCCATCTCTCCCTTCATCTGTCCATCTATCCATCTACCCACCTACCCACCCATCCACCCATCTACCCATTCATATATCCATCCATCCATCCATCCACTCACCCCCCCATCCAGCCATCCACCTCTCCCTCCCTCTGTCCTCTGTGCCTTGAGCATTTACACGCTGCAGGTTGGCGAGCCTCCCGGTGCACGTGTTCCTGTGGGAGAGTCACACAAGGGTATGGCTGACAACGAAGACAGCAATACTGACCTTCCCTCGGTCAAGTCGGAGCCTCTGGCTGCTGCTGCGCTACCACGTCTCTCCCCACAAGGTCCCTTCTCTCCTCCCAGCCCTTCCTGAAGCGCTCGAGCCCCCTCCTAGCCCACAGGGAATGTCCTCGCACACTGGCCACTGACGACTCTCGGAGATGAGGGCAAGGGGTGGGAGCTGCTGTCCACGGGTGAGACGGCGGCCAGGTGACAGATGGGGACCGCCATCTCTGCAGACCTGGGGGGACTCTGTGGCTCAAACAGCCCTTGGAAGACCCCCCCCCCTTTTTTTTTAACTGGGAAACTGTTTTTCAAAAGCCCTTTCTTTCCTTATGCAATGGAGTCTCCTGCTCAGGCGGCTTTGGTTCAAGGATGCCTTGTTGAAGGTGATGCAGGAGGGACTCATGTCCCTGGTTGTGGGCGTGTCCCTGGCCGTGGGTGTGTCCCTGGCCGTGGCTGTGGGTGTGGCACACACAGGGTTCCCACCAGACTGGGAATGGTGGTCCTGGGTGAGGCAGGAGCCGGGTCAGCGGGGCCCAGCGGGCCGGCCCACCCCGCGCTCGTCTCCCCGGGATTCCGGCCCTTCCCGCCTGCGCGGGCTCCGAGGGAAGCGGGTGTTTTCCGGGCCTGCGTTTGATTTTCACTCCTAATGATCTCCACATCAGTCTTCAATTTGGGCTTTTGAATTGGAGACACATGAACCCGGCTGTGCCTGTGAGGAGATCAGGGACCAAATCACATGGCATTTGCGTGCGGTAATGGCTCCCGCCCTCCGCGGGCTTTGCTGGGCGGCAGACCTGCCTGCCCCGTGCCCTCCGGAGGGGCGGCCTCCGTGACTTGGGCTCCTTTGTGGTCACGTCTAAGTGCCCCTCGTGGAGTGGGCACTAGTTTTCCGTCTGCTCAGTCCACCCCGCACCTCCCAGACTCGGCCTCGTCTCTGCCTCCTCTGTGTGTGGGCACCTCTGAGGGGTGGAATGAGGGACTGCCATGACTTTTAAAATATATATATTTATGGATTTCAGAGAGGAAGGGAGAGGGAGAGAGAGAAACATCCGTGACGAGAGAGAATCGTGGACCGCTGCCCTCTGCAGAGACCCCTCAGTGTGGGGGGCCGGTGGGGTCTGCTCAGGGCCCTCAGACCCACGGACCCTCAGCCACGCGGAGGGGGGCGCAGCGCCCAGGCCGGCGGAGCAGAGCCGCTCAGAAGAGCCCGCGAGGCCGGGGCAGCTCTACAGGGAACACGGCTCCGCAGGAATGCGGCCCTGCTTGCTGAACACGAACCCTTTGCGCAGAAGCCACGCATAATCCTAGGCCAACTCTGCCCTTTGAGTAGGAATCGGCGTCGCTGGAATTTGCGGGTGGGGCGGGGAGCGGGTGCGGAGGGCCTGCTTCAAGCCTGCGCCTCGAATCCGCGCCCAGACGAGACTCCGGGGCCGCAGTCTGTTTGGTGAAGTGGGACCAGGAGGACCAGTGGAGAGGAGGTGGGAGGAGCAGGAGAACCCAAACGCGTGGCCCTGGGGCGCCCTTGCTGGATGGAGCTGTGCTTTGCCTGGACCTGGGGAGGCCCCCCAACTCCCGCCCTGCCCCGGCCCCCGCCTTGCAGATTGCGGGGTTTTGGCTGTGGCCCCCGCTGCGTCCAGCCGCTGCGTGTGTGGTGTGTGGTGCTGCCATAGGTCTGAGGTTCGTGTCCATAGTCCATTAAAACCCACCCTTGCCCATGGGCGTGGCTCAGTGGCTGAGTATCAAACTATGAACGAGGAGGTCACAGTTCGATTCCTGGTCAGGGCACATGCCCGGGTTGTGGGCTCCATCCCCAGTGGGGGCTTGCAGGAGGTAGTGGATCCATGATTCTTTCTCATCACTGATGCTTCTTTCGCTCTCTCCCTCTCCCTTCCTCTCTGAAATTAATAAAAAAAATATTAAAAACAAACAACCCCCCTTCCCCCTCCCTTTTTAAAAAACGGGGGGTTCTTGCTGGGCAGGATAGAGTAGTCAGGAAGGGGCCTGCCTTACTGCACTTGGGGGACACACTTCGTACCACGTTTCTGAAGAAAAGTCAAAATTGATCTGGGTCTTATTGAACTCCGCTCCTTGAGTCTTTGATTGAGAAAAATATCGATTGAGCAGCACGCACTGAAATAGTGCAAAACGACACGTTTCTGTGGTGTTGTATGATCCCAGGACCGAGACGCGACGCTGTGTTTGAAAGCACGTAATGTCGTGCCTGGTATATAGTGGAGCTCAGCGAGCACCGCTTGGTCCTGATCCTACGGCGAGTCCCAGCAGCACCGGCACCGGGGGCTGGGTGGGTACCGGGTGGTAGGTCGAACCTCCATCGATCACAGTGCCCACGGTCACACGCTAATTGTACCGTCTGAGCACGTGTGAGGTGGTGGCCCTGGAATCATGTTAAGTAGGTTTGGGTCTGAGCAGCTTGAACAGAACCGGGCGGGAACCCCCTCCTGAGAGGCGGGTCTTGCACCTGGGTCTTGGGGGTGCAGGCTGGGGTATTTTACCTAATGCATCCATTTCTCACCCAAGGGTATGCTATTTTATTGACTTTAGAGAGCGAGGAAGGGGGAGGGAGGAAGGGAGAAACACTGATGTGAGAGAGAAACATCAATCAGTTGCCTCCCGTATGGGCCCTGGCCCGGGATTGAACTCTCAGCCTAGGTATGTGCCCTGACTGGGAATCTGACCCGAAACCTTATTGGTGTGGGGGATGGTGCTCCAACCCACTGAGCCCCCCGGCCAGGGCTTATTTTATTTTTTAAGAGTAAATGTACTTTACTGACCATAAACACCACTGCAATCACAGTTTTCTATTCTATTTTGTGCACGAATTTTAATAGAAACTCAAATTTGGCCACCTCAACAGATACTCCAAAACTATTGCATCTGCCTATCTTAGCAGCAGATGCTTGAAAGGAAAGATGTTTCCTTTTTTTTGTGTAAGAAGACCCCGTCCTGACTCCCCTGCAGCTCCTGCTTGTCAGCCTCCTGAGGGCTGGAGGTAAAGTAGCGTCTTTCGGGGAGAGCGTGAGAGAACATGAGAGCTGGCTTGTGCTCCCTGGCCCCCCAGGGCGTGTCCCGCTCTCCATCTCCTCACACGTGTCCCATCAGTGGCTCCCACCTAACCGGACCTGACCTTGCCACACCCTTAGCCCCACCCCTAAAGGTGACTTGAGCCCGGCCGGCCGGCGTGGCTCAGTGGTTGAGCGTTGAGCTCTGAGGAACCAGCAAGTCACGGTTCAATTCCCCGTCAGGGAACAGGCCCGGGTTGTGGGCTCGATCCCCAGTGTGGGGTGTGCAGGAGGCAGCCGATCTATGATTCTCTCTCCTCATTGATGTTTCTCTCTCTCCCTTCCTCTCTGAAATCAATAAAAATATATTTAAATAAATAACTAAATGAATAAAGGTGATCTGAGATTGTACCCTAAGAAGACCTACCTGCCCACTGACCCCACCCGCCTGCTGACCCCACCCACCTGTGACCCCATCAGGACGAACCCCAGACATCCGGCCCCACGTGGGTGGACTGTGTCTGTTGCGCGTCCCTCTCACGCTGATGACATGCTTATTTAACTGATGGCTGCCGTCCTCATTAGACTCATGGTTGAGCCTGAAATAGTGATTACTTTTGCTGATATTCCTTTTATGCAAAGATGGTTTTTAAAAAAGAAACCAACCCCTCTTTGGGTCTATGAGTCCACAGTGAGGACAGTCACGTTTAAGAGAGGCCCCCGGGCCCGCCGCAGGGTGAAGGTGCAGGGTCCGCGAAGCCGCCGCTGGCCTGAGGTCACTGACTGACGTGACTGGTGACCCCTCCCTGAGACGAGGGTCCCTGCGTGAGAGCCGGCAGCAACCGGGAGCAGCAGCACCGCCAATGGGAAGGGAGTCCCGGGTTCCAGAACGTTCCCTTCCCTTGGAGGAGAAAGTTGTCATCCTGGTGGCTTGAATGATGATTGCGGCGTCCCACTGCGACCCAGCGCTGGGAGAGTCGAGGGATGGATGACGCCCGCCCAGCGCTGACCATCCCCACTGATCAGATCTCTCCTCCGTGCGGGATCGGGCAGAGCCTGGAGGATGAGGGAGGAGTGACCGCGCCTGGAACCGCGGCTGGTCGGCACGGTCTGAGGGCCGAGTCCTACCTACGCAGGTTTAGGCTCCAGCCCGAATGTAGGGCGGGGCCTGATGATGGGCCTGCACCCCATGGAGGATGCTGTCCATGGCTGACTGGCACTGTTCATTCTCTGGCATCTGGCACGTAGTAGGTCCTCAGCACACTGTTGCTGAGTGAATGAATGAGTGAGTGGTCGGGATGCTTGCTAATGGGATGCGAATGATGCTCGGAAGGGGAGACCGCCCAGCTGATCCGTGGGTGCAGCTGGCACCTGGAGGCGGCGGAGGAGAGGGCGCGTGGATGGCACGGGAGGCTGTGGATGGGCACGGGGTGGAGGTGGGCGAGGCTGCAGGTGGACTGGGGAGGGGGTGCCAGGGGAGCGCCAGAGGCCAACCTGGAGAGGCCGGCAGAGCCCAGCATTCTCGGGCCGGGCCGGCGCGCTCAGCTGTGACCCGGTGCTATTTTAAGGTGGTGGCTTCTTCCTATTTAATTATGAATGAAATTGCATCTGAGGACGCAGCTGATGGCGGGTGCGGTTATGCTGTGTGGGCTGTTTCCAAAATAGCTCGCCCCAAACTTCGTTAGCGACCAGTTTGAGGCGAGTGCAGCCTGACCGGCCGGCGGCTCTGTGTTCGGGGTCCGGGCCGTGCGGACGCAGGCGAGGCGGCCGGAGGCGTTGCAGGCCAGGCCGCGGCCTCTGTGCCAGGCCTTCTTCCCGGAGGCCGGCCGGGGCCTCAGCCGCTCTCCACGGGCCCGACCGTTGCTCCTTGTCACTCTCCTTGCCTCGCGTCAGCCCCCTCTCCTACTGCGGGAGCCCGAAGGACCCTGCCCTCCCCCGCGGCTCTGTGAGGCGGGGGCGGGGGGGCAGGGCTGGTGTTGGACACTCTGGCCAGGACGCTGGGCTGGGTCCGTGGCTGAGCTGAATGGGGCTGGGCAGTGGGCCCCACCGCTGCCGCCGCTCGACCTGCGTGGCACCTGGGAGCCTCAGGCTCCTGGTGTCTGTCTGTTGGGAATGAAGGAAACCCTAGAAATGAGACACAGTCACGCGTGTGTGAGATGGGAAGCCCCCGCCCCCTGCCGTTCCCAGCCAGGGCTCCATAGTGACTGCTCCGCTGCGGACAGTGGTGATGGCGATCGGAGGCTAAGAGGACGGAGGCGGCCGGCCTGGGGTTGGGTCCTCGTTCTGTCCGGTGACTCGAGCTTCCCTGCCTCGGTTTCCCCACGTCTGTGGAAGGCAGTTGTGCGGATCTCCACGTGCACCCGGCCTGGGGAGCCCGGCCTGGGGAGCCCGGCCCGGGGGATGCGATGTGCCCGCTCGTGAGGTCACTCTGCCTGCGTCTTCCTGCGGCGACTGCGCCGTTGCCGTGGTCGCTGTGTGACCTTGGGCACGTCCGCTGACCTGTGGGAGCCTCGGTTTCCCTAGGTGACGCGGGGACGCAGGGCCTGGGCCGGGAGCGCGGGGTGCCACGTGGGCGCGGTCCCTGGCGCTGCCTCCTCCCGGGCGTGACGGTGTCGCTGAGTCACCGGCTGATGTGCGGCCGCCGCCTCCGCTGTGATAGCTGTTGCCTGGCAGATGCCTCCCCGCGCTCTGGAGCCGCGAGAGGAGGGAGCGCCCGGTTTCAGTTTGGAAGGCGCCAGCCTCCGGGAGCTCCGGGCCCGCAGGCGGCTGCTCTCCAGGTCGCTGCTGCTGGGCCTGGGACACTGGCCACCGGGCGGGGCTGGGCCTGGGCGGCACTGGGAGCCCCGGGGCGGCGGGAATCCCTCTGAGCCATCTCTCGGGGTCGCTCGCCCCACGGGCAACGCACACATCCCACGGGTCCCCATCAGTGCCCCTGGGTCTCCGGGTCGGGTGCCCCAGGCCCGTCCTCTCCCCTGGGCAGAGGCCTGCCGCGATGCCTTCCCGGGAATTCTGGAGGGTCCCTGGCTCAGGAGGGGCCTCCTGCTCTGACCCCTGAAGCCACTCCCACCTCGCCCTGGAGGTGAGGGCGGCCCTCACGGGGGAGGGAAGAATGGTGTTGCGAGGCCTTGCACCGTGGGTAGCAGCAGGGGTGGCCCACAGCCCCGGGGTGCAGAGGAGGCCGCGGAGGGGGTCACGGGGGTGGCTGTGTGCTCGATGGGCCACAGAGCTGTGGGCGGATGGAGGCTGGCTGCTCCTCCGGCATCTCCAGCCTTCAGTGTTCTCCTGCTCCCCCAGATAGCGGTGTGGGACCCCCAGCTTGGGGTACCCACTGCTGCCAGCTGGGTGACCCTATGTGAGGAGGTCGCCCTAGGATGCAGGCCCGCCCCAGCCCCTGGCAGCAGCTCCGTCTCTAGGGGAACAGGGTCCAGGAACCCCAAGCCCAGAGGTCACACCGGCTGTAGTTCCTCAGTGCGGCCTCAGGGGACACGAGGGCCTGCCTGTCTGGGGAGCGGCGGTCCCTGATGGGAGACTGTAGGCGTCCAGGCAGCACGGCCCTCCTCACCCTCACGGCGTGGGTGTGTCCTGCGCCTTCGAGGAGCCTGTTTGCCTGCTGGGCACCTTCGCGCCCCGGCCGGGCTGGGCGCCTGGGACAGCGGGCCGTGCGCCCTCATGGCCTGAACCTGCATTTGCACGCACACAGGCCGAGGGCTCCCCTCCGCATGCAGGTTGCTGTCCATGTGTAACCCGCACAGGCAGGGCCCAAAGCAAGTCTGTGAGGAGGGAGGAGCCCGTGGAGGCCCAAGAGCTGCAGTCGGCGAAGCACCCGCGGCCGTCGATCGCCGCTGTGACGGCCTTCACGAGACACGAGGCCCCGGTGGCCCCTCCTGCACCCGCCCGCCCTGCGCGCTCCGCTGGGTCCCAGCCACGGCGGGGGGACCAGGGAAGAACACCCCACCATTAGCGACGTGGTCTGTTTCTGCAGGCGGTGACCCGGCCATCTCTTCAGCGAGCCGCGGGTCAGCGAGCTGGCACACAGCAGCCGCGGCGCGGTGGAAAAATCATAAAGCAGATGGAAGCTTTACATTTTTTGTTTAGTTTTTAAGAGCAGTTTTTATAACATCGCTTAAAACCGGCCCGATGCCTCGCACTGTTTACACTCGGAGCTTTGTAGCGGAGATGTTTACAGCATGGGGAATGTCTTCAGCTATTTTATAGTTATGATATTTAGATAATTGGCAGGGAAAAAAACAGTTTGTTGAGATTGAGGGGATGTGGGTAATCGCGGAGTAACTTATGAGCCTCAATAAATATGTCCAGTTTGGTGGAAAGTACAGACTCACTTAAAACAAAACAACACAAGAGGGAATATCTTCTCCGTGAAATCATTTCCTTTTCTTAATCAAAAGATGACAGGCGGGCCTTAGGACTCCCCATCTGCAGCACCCCTCCGTGATTGACAGCCCGTGGCCCGGCCACGCCCCCGGCCCCGCCCCCAGCCCCGGCCCCTGCCACGGAGGCTCCACGCGAGCTCACGCAGACACTGAAGTTCAGTTTTCACAGCCCACCTCCGAAGACGCCCAGCGCCCCTTCCCATCTTCGTGCAGACATTTTCTTTTTCATGTCAAAGAATTTCTGCAGAGCTTGGACTTGGAGCTCTTTGTGACTTTTTTTCCACCGCCCCAAAATGGCATTAATCAAAAACAATAACTCCTTTTAACTTTTCTAAGTGCTCTGACGGAAAGTATGGGCCGAGCTGCGTGTGGGCCGCAAATGTGGAGAACGCAAACATTTCACAATAAACATGTTTAAATGAAAGTCCTGGCAAGATAGCCCGAGAGATAGCGCATGCGGGGTTAATTAATGCACGCCCATAAAAATAAACCTCACTTTCAAGATCCCACCAATAAAAATCATTAGCATATTTGGATCGGATGCCGCGGTCTCTGTACAGTGAGCCCCTCCTCGCCCGTCGCCCGCCGGAGACCGAGCTCAGCTCAGCCTCGGGCCTCGCTCCCTCTCGCCTGCTGCTTGCTTCCCGTCCGGCGAGACGATGATTTATTCTGCCTTTATCTCCTCTACCTGCCATTGATCTACCGGCGATGGGATGAGATTTATCATGTTCGGTGTAGAACTCCTAGTTAGAGAGCCAGAAAAATGTTTAGTGGCGTAAAAATTCCCATTGTTTGCTTACAACACCCGGTGTTTGATTTCCGCTCTAATCAAATTACCAGTGCGTATTATTTTTACCCCAAGATGTTTGTTTGGTTTTTTTTGCTATCTTAAATTGAATCGTTTGGGCCTGTTCACAAACACTATCGTGCAAAAAAAAAAAAAGGAATTCCCTGAAATCCTCCTTGCAGCCAATGTTGACTTTAGGTTGTGGAGAGCTGGGCATTCTGAGGTTCGGGTGGATTAGGCATCTCGTCACTTTCTGAGCCCAATGACAGGGTAGAAGGTTCCGGCTTTCCATTGCGCCATTTGCCCAAGGAGAGACCCAGCCCCACCACGACACCGTGGTTCGGGAGCCGGCAGCAAAACCAAACTCCTTTGAAAGGGACTGAGACGGGAATTCATCAGGTCAGGAGTTAGGCTGTGACCGCGGAGGCGGTGAAATCCGGGACCTCAGGCCGGCCGCGTCTCAGATCCTTAGGAAAATAAAAACACCGACGAGCAGGATCGGGGAGAAGACTCCGCTCGCGTTTCATCTCTCCCAGCCTGACTGCAGCTTATTCTGAACTAACGTACAATGAAGCGTCCAGGCAGAGCGGCAGGGAGAAAAGAGAAACACCGTATGCGGGGTGTTCCGGCCCCGTTCGCTTTAATAAAGGCCGCGGAGCGGGAAACATGAATAGCTGGCTGGGGATTTGCGGGGATCACGCGCCTCCATGTGCGATTACACAGTTCACAGCCGAGGCCCGGGCAAGCCCTTCTATGGTAGCGTCGTCCCAGCTCGCCCGCCCGGGAGCCAGACAAGTGCCCACTCCTGGGAAAGTGCCTTTCCCACCAATGTTTCTGGAAAAAGGGCCCGCAGTCTCCGGGACCCAGCGGTTTGTGAACAGCGCGGCTTCGGACCCTCGTGTGGTGCCAAAGGGCCTGCTTGGGAGCGTGTGCTCATGGCCACCAACCAACCTTGTGTGTGTGCGTGTGTGCGTGTGTGCGCGTGTGTGTGTGCGTGTGTGTGCGTGTGTGCGTGTGTGTGCGTGTGTGCGTGTGTGCGTGTGTATGCGTGCGCGTGTGTGTGTGTGGGGGGGGGCGGGGGGCAGGGTGCTTGTCCAGAAGCCTTGCCTAGCGATTCCCGGGGAGGGGCATCTCGCCGTAACACCCAGAGCAGCTCCGGGGACCGAGGCTGCAGAGCTTGTCAGCGCCCCTCCCCGTGCGGGGGGCTGGGCCTGGGGAGCCTCCACACGGGGCCTGCAGGGAGGCCTGACCCCGCCGAGACCGGAACCCATCCACAGGCGGGGTGGGCGGACGTGATGAGCACAGAGGGCTGCTGACTGGGGTCCCAGACGCACCCCAGGGCCTCCAGGCGATAGGATTGAAAGGCCCCACGCGGGTGAGACTGGGCCATGGAGAAGGCCAGCCTCCCCATCAGATTCTTTTAAAAATATACATATTTTTATGGATTTCAGAGAGGAAGGGAGAGGGAGAGGGAGATAGAAACGTCAGTGATGAGAGAGAGTCATGGACCGGCTGCCTCCTGCACGCCCCCCACCGGGGATGGAGCCCGCAACCCGGGCCTGTGCCCCGACCAGGAATCGAACCCTGGCCTCCTGGTTCCTAGGTTGGCGCTCACCCATGGAGCCACGCCGGCTGGGCGTGGCCTCTGGGATGTAGGCACCGGGAGGTGGCTGTGCTTGGGGACAGCACCTGCTTCAGGACAGAGCTGCTCACCTCTGCTCCTGAGGAGCCCACTGCCAGGAGGCGGGGGCCTGGGCGAGGTGGAGGGCGGTCCCCCAAGGGCAGCGTATGCGCGGCCACTCCTTGGTCCTTGCCCAGGCGCCGTGTGGGCGTGGCGGTTGTAATGACCACAGGCGGAGGCCTGGGCTGGACCCGTGAGGCAGGCAGGGGCCCAGGGTGCTGAGTCTGTGCTGAGCTGCCCCCATTTAGGGCACTTGGACCCGGTCAAGCCCGTCTCTGCTGCCGTGCTGGGGACCCCACCCACCTCGTTCCCTCCTTGGGTCCAACCCTGGGCCTTCTGTCTCAGGACTGTGCGCACTCGAGTCTCTCCCCTCGCCAGGGCCTTGCCCCTCGCTGGAAGCTGCTTGCTGCGTGAGCCCCTCTCCTGGGCCTTTGACTTAAGGTGGGAGGTGTTTATTTACCAGAACTGGGCTGTGGGGTCCCCATCCCCAGGGCCAGGAGGGCCTTCGGAGACCCCGGAGTTCAAGCCCCTTGGTGTTCAGTTGGGAGAGTTGAGGCCTCACGGGAAGGGACCTCCGAGGTCAGACAGCGAGCCGGGCAAGGGCCAGGCCCAGAGCCAGGCTGCTGGTGCTCAGCCCGTGACCTTGACCCTTGGTCACCCTGCTTGTAGGTCAGTGTCTAGTTCAGTCCCCATCCTGTGAGGGTCTCCAGAACTACACCTCCTGCCGGCTTATCCTTAGTTTAGACCAGTGATGGCGAACCTATGACACGTGTGTCAGAGGTGACACGCGAACTCATTTTTTTGGTTGATTTTTCTTTGTTAAATGGCATTTAAATATATAAGATAAATGTCAAAAATATAAGTCTTTGTTTTATTATGGTTGCAAATGCCAAAAAATTTCTATATGTGACACGGCACCAGAGTTAAGTTAGGGCTTTTCCAAATGCTGACACGCCGAGCTCAGAAGGTTCGCCATCACTGGTATAGACACAGCAGCAGCAATGATGTGCTGGGCATGTGCTCTCATGCAGTTAATTAATCATTAATTAATAAGCGCATTTAATTAATTAATCGTTAATTAATGAGCTCACTTAATCCAGTTAAATTCCTGCGACAACTCATGAGGTAGGTGCTGTGCTCCCCATTTTCCTGATGAGGAAACTGGGTGCGGCCAGGCGGCCGGGTGCTCAGGCCCACGCCGGGTGTGTGGCGGAGGGTCCGGCCCAGGCCGCCCGCGCCCGCTCACGCCGTGTGCCCACTCTCCGCGGTGACTCCCATGTGCCAGCCCTTTCCTCTTGGATAGAGTTAGGGATCTGCGTCACACACTTCGGTGGGGGATAAATAGTGTGTTTCGTTTCAGCCATTTCTATTTGAAACGAGTTGATTTAAAGAAATTGGTGAGTCCGTTGAAGAAGAATCATAACTGGTCAATGGCACAGGCAGACGCGGTGACGGGGGCGGTGCCGTGTCAGGGGCTGGAATGTGGGTGTGCCATCCCCACCTCATGCCCCGGGAGGAGGAGGGACACACAGACATTTCAGGCGAGCCCTGTCCTTCTGGGAGGCCCTCCGGCCGCGGCTCATGGTGTCGATGTTGCTCTCTCTCTCTCTCAGATCAATCAAACAATCAATCAAAATTCATTGGAGCCAACCCATGTGCCAAGAGGTCATGGTTTGATTCCTGGTTAGGGCACATGCGGGGGTTGCGGGCTCGGTCCCCAGTGTGGGGCGTGCAAGAGGCAGCCGATCCGTGATTCTCTCTCATCATTGATGTTTCTCTCTCCCTCCCTCTCCCTTCCTCCCTGAAATAAATAGAAATACATTAAAAAGAAGAGAGAAGATGCCAATGGTATCCTTTCATTCACTCACAAGGCACTTTTCCACTTGCCAATGCATTTTCCCATCGATGCGTCAATCCACGAACGTGTTACCTTTTAACCCCTTCAGCCACCACTCTCCGCCTCACCCGCCCACTCACATGTGGCTGTGCCTCCGCTCAGCCCTTCACCGCTGCGCTCACTGTGCGTTTGTTTCATTCATTCGCAAACAAAACACTTTGAAAGCAACTTAAGCCTCTGGAGAAACGTGGCAGGGTCTGACCACCACCAGGTCACCGGGCGCGGCCACGTGCAGGGGGACAAGCACGTGTGAGAGGTGCAGGCCCGACCCGTCTACTGTGACCGTGGGATCCCAGCGTCACGTGGGTGCTGGGTCTTGAGGCCTCCCCCCCCGGGCTTTCCCCGGGTGTGACTGAGCTTTCGTGGGGCGCCCGGACCTCTGGCGACCCTGAGCCATCCTTGGGCTGCCCCTAGAACGAGAGGACCCTGAGGATCCCCCCGGGAAGCAGTGGATGGTCAAGTGCGAGCACCAGGGCTGTGGTGTGCCAGGAGGGAGAGAGCGGCCTTCTCTTCTCCCGCGGAGGAGTGTCCGCCGGTTCCTGAACGTCTCACTGTCCCTGAAGGACGGGCGGGGCGGGTGCTGTGTGTGTGTTTTACTCATCGAGACTCTGGATCCGAAAGCACAGGAACCTGCCCTGGCCGGTGTGGCTCAGTGGGTAGAGTGTCGGCTTGTGGGCCAAAGGGTCCTGGGTTCGATTCCAGTCAAGGGCACGGACCTCAGTTGCAGGTTCCTCCTCAGCCCGGGCCCTGGTCAGGGCGCGTGCAGGAGGCAACCGATCGATGTGTTTATCTCACATCGATGTTTCTCTCTGTCTTTCCCTCTCTCTTCCACCCTCTCTTTCTAAAGATTAATGGAAAAAATATCCTCAGGTGAGGATTAAAAACAAACAAACAAATAAAAAACCCAAAAGCGTAAACTGTTCATTTATTTATATTTGTTAATCCTCACCCGGGGATATTTTTCCATTGATTTTTAGAGAGAGTGGAGTAGAGAGGGAGAGACAGAGAGAAACATCTGTGTGAGAGCAACACATTGCTTAGTTGCCTCCTGCACGCGCTCTGACCAGGGCCCAGGCCGGGGAGGAGCCTGCAGCCGAGGTCTGTGCCCTTGACCACAATTGAACCCAGGACTTTTCAGTCCACAGGCTGACTCTGTATCCACTGAGCCACACCGGCCAGGGCTGTGCTGACCATGTAGAAAGCGTCCGCTGCAAGGAGCCTTTCGGTGCGCAGCCCGTGTCACCTGTCCACTCACACAGGCGGGCGTCACCTGCTGGCTTCGTGGTCCAGCCTGTGCCACACCAGGAAGGCGGCCCGGTGGCCAGCTGGGAGCTCGTTCTGCCCCGTTCAGGCTGCAGGTAACCCCCTGGGGGCCCGCCTCCCCCCAGGATTCATGAAGCCTTCGCCCAAGGAGCCACCTTACCTGTGGGTCAGAGCCCCGCCCACATTGAGGCTCAGCTCATGGCCAATCACAAGGGTTCTTACCCGGTTGCCTAGGTAACCGGAGGGGACCCTGGAGGAGGACCACAGGACGGGAAGACACACAGGCACACGGGGTGGTCCCAGGTGCTCATCCTCCATCCCATCGCCCCGTCCAGGCCCTCGCCACCCCACCGCCCAACTGGCCTTTGGCTTGTTGCTTTACTTGACTGAACATACACAGCCACGAGCACGCAGGGCAGCCAGCAGTGCGGCCGGGATACTGTTCCTTTCTCTTCTGGTTTATTTGTGACGGAATCTACCGTATAAATCACTCGAAGCCACCAAGACAGAAAGGGAAATGTCATGTTCGAATGGAGGGTGCAGGGCGCGCTCCCCTTACCATCCAGAACACGTGGCCGGTTGGTGGCCCTTCCTGGGGAGGGGGGCGGGTATTTTGTGAGCCTGGCTGCAGACCACGTGCCGCGCTCAGGCAGCTCCGCCCTCCGTGGCCGTGGGAGGCGCCGAGCGCCCACCGCTCTCGCCATCAGAAAGCCCGGTCGGTGTCTGCGGACAGTTCCCGGGCGGTGCCATTTGCCAGGACTTGTTCAGTGAACAGCCATGTTTTGACCTGGACGTGTTATTAAAGTTGCCATTCTCTCCTAAATTACGTCTAATGAACATATTTGCATGTTATCGGAGAGGGCAATACATCATCTCAGATTTCGGCGTTTAAGCCCGCATCACTCAAAACAGCTTTGGTGGATTAGTAAGCAGGTGAAATCAAAAATCTCATTTCATATCTGACATTAATAACTTTCAGGGGGAATGAGCATTGGCATTTATGTCTGGCCCGGCTTCGAGCCCAATGTCCTAGAAACACAAGGGCAGCAGACAAACCTCCTCGCCAGATAGGAAAATAAATCATGCATAATGCCGGATTCCTACCTTACATGTTAATTAATGTGCGCAATCAATTACCGATGTTACAATATGAGCAAGAAACTGGTGGGGAATGGGGTCATAAAAAATACCTATAGATTTATCTGCTTCTGCTTTTTTTTTTCTATTTAAACAAATAGTCTTCAAGCCCGTGAATGCTGTGCTGAGACATGCTCTGAATAATAAGCATCATAAAATCTAATCAGATTTATAAGAGGAATTGATTGTTGTGGCAGGAGAAGAGGG